>NC_034604.1:64008030-64029464 GCF_900095145.1 Mus pahari
AGCTCAGGGGGTACTGGTTAGTTCATATTGTTGTTCCACCTATAGGGTTGCAGCCCCCTACAACTCCTTGGGTACTTTCTCTAGCAAAACAAACATCTTATTGCGACAAAGAAGTCAATTCAGAGTATTAAACATTTCAATAAAGATATAGAAACATTAAAGCAAATCATGAAGATATGAGACTAAAAGTGAAGTCTCAAAGTCAAATAAAACTCAATTAAAAGCCTAGACTGTATCATTCAGATGACAGAACAGCAGAGCCTGAGGATAAGGTAGAAAAGTTGAATCACTCAGTTGAAAAATAATATTTAAGTGTAAATGGAATGTTTGAGGTCTCCTTCAAACCATGGGCACAGTAGGAGAAATCTATGTCAAAAGCCTTGAAAATACTCTTAGTGAAATCATAGAAGAAAATTTCCCAAGTTTAACTAAAGAGATGGCTATCAAATCCAAGAGGCATATAGAACATTAAGTAGAACCAGAAAGGAAACATTCCTTATGGTATTACAATTAAAGCATTAAGTACACAGTGGGCAGGGAAAAAAGTGTAGTCAACACAGTGAGAAAACTCAAATTACATGCAAAGGTAGTTCTATAAGAATAACAGCTGACATTTCAATGGAAACATTAAAATCCAGAGGAGCAGAATCTGAAAGACCACAGATGCTAAATTAGATTAGAATGGCCAACAAAATTTTCAGTCACAACTGAAGAGGATGAAATTGGTGAGAATAGTTACAGAGCCATGAGAGCAATCTAAATGAGTCTTGAGTGGTTTGCACTAGGGCAAGCATGAGGAATTATAGAACTGAAAACACAGTCTAGAGATGGAGACAACAGGCTGGACTACGGAGGAAGAAAAAAACGAAAGATGAGTTCTCACAGGATTTTGGTGAAGGTTAGACAACTAAACATTTTAGAAAACTGTAACACTATGGATTTTAAATGGGTGAATTTATCATATGTAAACTAAAAAAACTAACCAACACTAAGTCCTCTGGGAGGCTGAGCACTTGCTCTGGTGGCTGGGGTTCATGGTGCATCTAGGCCAGTCTAAGCTACATATGGCAACTTTTCCTAAAATGAGCTCTAGGACGGTGGGTAGAGATGTAGCTCAGAGCACAGCTCTTGCCTGTCATGCATCAGGCTCAGGCACTGCAAAACAAAGAGGAAAAATACTTTTGCTAGGTTTTTAGCTAATGTTAACATAAAAAGGAGTAGTATACAGCAATGGGGAAGTTAAGATTAATTTTCATGATTTGATAACTGAGTATAAACTTCTAGATCACTGGATCTTTGGTTCTTCGAGTCTTCAAAATAAGCAAAAATAAAAATAGAAAACAAAACCTTACGTGCATGTTTCTCACATTACATAATTAGGCCTCTGTAATTTTACCTGTTTCTATCAAACTTATCTTAAAGCCTAGAGAGAAAAAGAGACTGTAGGGAATCCCTGAAAAATAGATCCATCGTATCTGTAGAGTGCTTATGTTCCTATTCTCAAAATATAAAATAAGATTAAATCATACCGTGATCTTGATATTTGAGCAGTCAGTTTAAGAAGCAATGTACCTCACTAATAAAACCACAGTTGTGAGGCTTTTTCTATCACTGTTGTGTAGCACCAACCATAGGGTCAGTTAGCACTTCAGAAAAGCCTGCTCTTCTTGCCAGTTCGTAGAAAAAAAAAAAAAAAGCTACATTTGACATTAACAGACTTAAAAAGCAGACTGGGGTCATGTGACTTGCCCAAGACTCCTAGGGCAATTATGTGACAAGAACTAGGATTTGTTCCCAGTTCCCGTCCCTTCTAGTCAGTGTTCCTTAGTACCTCTGAAGGTCATTATTTCACCTTTCTGTTCATATTTTTATTATATCACCTCCAGAGGTGCTATCTGCCTGTTGTGCAGCCCATGGATGAGGGAAGAATTGTTACTCTTAGAAACATATGTATAATACAGTGGGCAAGTGAGGTAAACAGTGGTATATCATCATGAATCATGGACTAGGAGAAGAGGACAGAGTACACAGGGCAACATGAGCATAGATTAAACAGAGGCTGTGGAAAACAAGCTTTTGTGTGGTACTAAGGTGTTTTATAGCAGTTTTCTCCAAGTTAAACTCCTCCATCTTGGATGGAAATTTCTTGAGACATAGGATATAAATGGCAAGTGATATTTTATGACAAGATCTTTACAAGGAAGTGAAACAACAGGATATTCTAGAGGGAAGTGAATTAAGCAACTCAAAATAGTTTCAGGAAGTCCCTTAAACTCACCAGATTCACTAGGCTCCTCCTTCCTCATAAGTATGTGACTAGGAAAGGCTACTGAGAGTCACTCAGATAAACACGCAGAGAACTGCCCAACTACTTTTAAGAAACAAGGACCAGCTATGCTGCCTGGAAGAGACTCGGATAAACTGAGCTACCTGGAAAGAACACTCTCAAAATTCTGAGCTCTCTGCAGGCTGTGCAGTAAGCTCTAGGTTAACAGCTTTATGGCTGTTACCCATGCTGGGGTGGCTTTGGTAGTACAGCTAGCTGTTTTGAGTTATTTCTGCTCCAGTAAGTAAGTGGCCTCTCGCCCATATTCCTGGAAGTAACCCCAATAAAGCTCATTGGTTCGTCAAATTGGACTTTTCCTGTATCCTTACATTGGAATGCCATGGGCTCCCTTTCTGGGATGAGCAGACCAGTATTGGTGTCTCCCCCGGAAAAGGCTGTCTTGCAGCACAGGCCAACAGAGAGCTGAAATGATTGAAAGGGATTGGGTCCTTTTAGTGTGTGTGGCTGCTGGATTCTGGGAGATCTTCCATGAAGGCACAGAGTTGGAAGTTAAGCCATTCTAAATCCAGTTTCATCGGATGGTTTTAACACTGATCTTTAATTTTAGGACTTATGCTATAAAGTTCTAAATCAATGTCTTTTTCAGATTTATTTTACCTACCTAACATAGACAATATACGGCTGTGTGAAAAAATCAGAAAACCTGTGTTCTAACTACATTCTAGCTGTGCATATGATTTCACCATAGGGCTTGTCTTCTCATGGAACAGCTACAAATAAAGTAAATGGTCTTTTTACTCTCTGCAGAATGTTTTGCACTCATATTTGTGACTCTAATGTTCTTTACCACTAAAAGTACAGGCTGACTTGGTGATACTGGCTTAACACTTTTTTAAAACCTTATCTTTATTTTCTAAAGACAGGCTAAACATACATGATGAAGTTCTTTGGGGAACAATAAATCATTCACATTAAGTAATTCTTGCAATCTTTATGGTTTTGATTTGTTGCAGGACACACTTATATGCCACACCATTACACAAAGTTTTGCCATGGGCTCAATTTCCCCTAGAGACTTTATCGACTTAGTACACATCAAGCATAATGAAAGGAATATGGACATTATCAGTAGTAAGTGGAAACATTTTGCCCATGTTTTAGAATGATTATGTATCATTAAAAAATTTTTTGCCTTTAATAGTGTTAATAGTTTAGAAGAAACTATATTACAATTCATTTTTGTTTATTTGTTTATTCAGTGCAACCAAAAAATTTGTGTCCTATACACAGGCCAGGTATTTGACCTACCCCATGAGGTGCTGTTTAGAAAAGTTCCTCCTGCACTTTTGCAGTATGAACTGTGAATGAAATAGAGGTAGATGACTGTGAGATAAAATTTCAGTGTGTACATTTGTAATTCTATGCAACAAAGCTAGCATATATATATATATATATATAGCTTTATACTTGGCTTGTTTAAAATAGACATCTATATTAATTCTTACAGTAATAAGTATAAAATATGAAAATATTGAATAAATAGTGCTAGATGAGTCATTCCTTAAGTGTGTTTATATCTCTTCTAGGGAATGCAAGTTTTGATATAACCCTACCCTGCTCTGCAATAATGTGATTCTGAGAAATGCAAGTGATCATCATTTGCTAACTTGTATTTCTGACTCAAAACCTCATACCAGAAGAGTCTAGACCCTGACAGCTTAAGTCCGTGTTACAAGTACTTTGGCAGGGTACTGGTGAAGACCCCAGTTTTCCTCTTGAATTTGACTTAATCTTATAATTTCTATCAGAATGTTTCCTCTCCAGTGTGTCACTCAGGGATAGACAGTGAAGCTGTGTTATTACTTCCCAGGGGATGTAATATCTTAATATGAGATGACGTCAGTATTCTCTTTCATGGACAACACTTCTCAGCCCTGTAACTCAAAGCCAGTTCTCTGGGTCTCACAGCAGACCACTAAAGATGGATGTTCTCAGTGTATACATATCTTAACCATTGTTTTCAGAGTTATAGTATATAGAATGCTTTCAGAGCCTACTGTATACATCTTTGCCTTTCCAGAATTGTAGATCTATAATTTTCCATATTTTGAAAGCAAGCCATTTGAGACTTTTATCGCTAAGTCGGAAAGGAGGTAAAATAGCGGCTGTGGTTTCAGCTCAGTGACAGCTGTCACAGCCGCTCTGTCACAGCCACTCTGTCACAGCCACTCGGTCACAGCCGCTCTGTCACAGCCGCATGAGGCTCTAGGCTCCACCCCAGCATAGCAAAATACGTAAAGAAGGGAGAATATGTCAGGTCAGGTGTGATTGAGCATGGCTCCCATCCCAGCACTTAGGAGGCAGGGCAGGTGGATCTCTACGAACTTGAGGCCAGTGTTGTCTACATAGTGAGTTCCAAGCCAACCAGGACTACATATTGAGACCCTGTCTAAAAAATAATAAAGCATGATATAAGCTTAAACTAGCAAGTAGAAATAACCATTCATATTTAAGCAACAAAGCTAACGTTTCTGTAAGAAAATTCCAGTGAATACATTTTCAACGAATAGTTTTGTTAGTGTTTTTAAAGCTCACTCTGCACCTTGCTTTGAGCTAGATACTCTGTATGTGGTCTCACTGGGGGTAAAGCTGACGTTCCAGAAATTAAGCCGTGAAAACATTGATTGACATATCTAATAAGATACTAGATATTAAAGTCCTGTCTTTCTGGTTTTCAAAGTCATGCCCCACTAAAGAGTCATACTTTTTGGTAAATTGTTAAGATTTTTTTTAAGGAAATAGAATTTTAAAAGGAAAACTACCTTATTAGCACTCCGGGCAATACCATCATGCCAGTATACGAGTTTCTGTTTAGAAAGTGGTTCAAAAATGAACTATTCATCCAACCACATCGCCCTCTGCACCTGGGCTTCACTGTGCCTATCGCCTAGACTTTGCTATAGTCCTTTAGAAAAATCTATATCCTCCGGTCTGACATATTCTCTCAAACTATTTTAGAAAATATATAATTATCATCACCATAACCACAACCACCTCCCTCTTTTCACTGCAGCATATATATCTTGCAGCATAATTAATTACCAAGGCAAATCCTCCTAAGCTTTAATTACCCTATGAAATTAGCACATGGAATTAAGAGAAGAGGGCATTTAATGTGTCTCAGTAGACAGCTATTTTGTGGGGAATAAAAGTATTAACCACAGTCAGTGAGCCCCTGACTCAATAATACAGCCTCTCTATCCTTGGTTCTTTTGTTTCAAATCTCAGAAGTAATAAAATGGTACCTTTAAAGAGTTTTCCTTGTATAAAAATATACAAGCATCTTTAGGAATACTAATACAGATTTATGTGCACTGTGAAACCAGTATTAACATTGAAACCAAATGCTATCATATATCTTAAAATTATGTTTCTAGAAATAATTTTTTTGTCTTTGTGATTGTGTCTCACTTCAACTTTTTAAATCACAGCTAAAAGTGTGGACTTCCCAGGGTTTGCTCCAACTTCGCATTATATCCGTGGCATTAATCATCCCTCCGGCTATGTGTGTTCACCTCTGAAAGAGTAAGTATTATTTTTGTTTATTTTAACAAGATTTTTAACTTCAACATATGATTTACTTCACTCACCAATAGAAATATGTACTAATATATTTTATTGGAAGAGAAAAACTGCCCCTAAGAGCAATTTTAAAATAACTTTTTAATATTTTTGTCTTAAATACAATAATAAAAATAGGCCGGGAAGTGGTGGCGCATGCCTTTAATTCCAGCACTTGGGAGTCAGAGGCAGGTGGATTTCCAAGTTCAAGGCCAGCCTGGTCTACAGAGAGCTCTAGGACAGCCAGGGCTACATAGAGAAACCCCTGTCTCGAAAAACAAAAAACAAAAAAACAAAAAACAAAACAAAAAAAGAATAAAATTATATTTGAAGTTTTTAGGCATAATGAAACACACAAATGTTTTCCCATAGCGAATCCTCCCGTGATGTTTATATCTCTCCACCGTAAAGGATTTTTTAACATGCATATATGAAAAGCCCCAAGTGTACATAGGCTGTATGTGTGTGCGTGCATGTAATAATCAAAGAAGAGGTCATGCATTTGAGAAGTGGTGGGAGCGGGGAGAACATCAGAGGAGCTAGACAGGGATAGATAATGATAAGTAGAAATGATAGAGATACAGTACTCCTTATTTTCATAAGGTTATAAAACAAAATAAAAATTGTAATTAAAAAATAAAATAAAATTCCCTGAAAATACAACCCGCATTTCTAAACCATGAGTATTTTATCCTGAGGGAATTATTTCCATGGGTTCACCTGCTTTATAAAATATCCACAGAACGAGACATCCAATAGGAATATCCAGATAAAAACTGCCAAAGTCAGAGTGGAGGTGCTGCCAACAGGTGGTCAAAAGATAAAATGATAATTTAAATAGGCTCAGTAAAAGTACACATTGCATTGAAGTGGAGTATATGCATAGATGCATATATATCATCTCACATATTTATTAATTCTAATTTATGCTAAGTTATTTCTTATTAAATCAATATTGATATATAAAGTGAACATAAAATTTGGGATGGTAAAGTATAAATTTATAAGAGAAAAAATGTGTTTGTAGTTTTAGTCCTGTGTTCCTAATTTATTTTGTTTTCTTATATTTCGTTGTTCCCAAGAAACCTGTTCTTTGCTCATGAAAACATAAAAGGGAATAGATTAAAATGGGAGAGGAAGTGGGGGGCACTGGGCAGAGTAGAGAAAGTGGAAAATAGAATCAGGACTTGTATGAAAAAAGAATCTTTGTCTATAATAAAAGGGAAAATTAAATATAGTTCCCTAAAAACTGCATATGTAGCAAGAACATATTAGATAACTTTATTTCCCTGTTTAAGAGGCAGATACTATATTTCTTATTAAATACATAATTTCCATATAGAACAGCACTGCATAAAGTTTATAAATGCTACATAAACATGACCAGAGCAGGTGTCCAGAGAAAAGCAAAGGTCTGCTGTATTCTGAGGGTTGTGTAACTGCTCAAAGGATCAAATAACAAAAGGAGGAGGTACTTAAACTATAATTTCAATGTACATTGTGACTACTTAATATTGTATAAGGATGTAAAACTTCTATATATACTCTGAGTACTTAATGTTTATAAGGATTTGACCTCAGGCCACTCTCCGTTTCCCTCCTTGAGTTAACTGTCTTGTCATATGCACTGTAGAAACTGCCAAAGGGACTTGAATTAAGAATCTTGCCCTCTGTAAACTTGCCATCTCATGAGATCTGATGAAGGCTGCTTTATCCTTTGTACCTCTTCATTCACTTTCAGAAACCCAGCATATTCCAAGCTAGTGATGTTTGTCCAGACAGAGATGAAAGGAAAATTGCCTGCATCGGTAATTGAAAAGTCTATGCCTTCCAACTTAGTAAGCTTCTTCCTCAATGTGAAAGATGGCATAAAGACTTACAAAACTCCACCCATACGTGCACGTCACAGTAGTCACTCATCTGTACACAAAAAGAAAGGAAGCCATTCTGCCATTAAACCATAGAGATTTCAGACAGCACAAACTACTAGTAAGTGTAGTTTGTTACTGCAGATTACTCCTAAGTCAATGTGAATAAATCTGTTCAACTTCTCTAGGCATTAACCTGGTACAGAGTACTTAAAATATTTTGTCCAAATAAGAACTTCACTGTACAAAAAAACTCAATTAAATATAGTTTTTAAGCTAACATAACATTAAATAATGTGCCATTAATACACTTTGACCATCTGAGCATGCTCTGCATTCGGATCATAAAGAAGAAGATACAGTTAGTAGTTAGCATTAATTAAAACTTAATTAAATATTCATCTGCCAGTGACGGTAAGCACCTGTCATCCCTGCACTGAAGAAGCTAAAATAGGACCAGCACAATGACACTAGCCTGAGCTACTCGGAGAGACCCTATGTCAATAAATAATAAATAAATAAATAATGAGTTATAGTATATATTTTAAATTATTTTCATCTACTGCTTAAATTGAGAAGGTGAACATAAAAATTCAAAGATTTCCACTAGGGAACTCAGAGTACAGCTTAGTGGTAGAATAATTGCCTAACGTTTAAAGAGCCTGGATTCCATCTTTAGCACCAGAAAACAGTCAGAGTTCCACTCCAGTAAACAGCCAGTGATGTTTATCTGAAGACATACTCCCCTGTGCATCAATGAGGAGGAGCAAGGTGGCAAGTCACAGGCCTGGTGTCACTCTGCTTCCGTCACTGCAAGTCACTGTCCACCGCCACCCTGAAGGGATCAGCAAGGGCAGACATGGAGCTGAACTGCCACATACAGGAGGGTCCATCAGTGCTCTGCTCTCTAAGGAGATAACACCACCCACCCTTACACTAATTACAGCCGACAGTGATGCTGCCTTCTTAAAGGGACCCTTATGTAGGATCCGGGACCCTGCAGAAAGCAAAAGACATGTGGAATCGTACTTCATACTGACAGAGAGTCAGAGGCACTCCAGCAGAGGACAGACACCTGCCCAACAAATGATCCTGGAGCACTTGGATAGCAAGAGGGCCTCACCTAATCATGTGCCATTCCTAACAACCACCTGTAGTAATGAACTAACAATAGAACTTGAACACACAGACATGACACCCTAGAAACTACCCATAACCTACAGCCGAGCACAATTGTTACAAAGGAAAAGTGATCACAAAAGTGTGCCTGTGGTCTGTGAGTCCGAAGTGTGAGTCCCTGGGAAGAAGAGGAAAAGATAGGTGGGGAAATATGTGCAAGACCTTTCTGACAAAGAACTCTCACCTAAAATATACAAAGGAGCTTTCAAAATATATGATATAAAGCAATCCAGTTAAAAAGTAGGTAAAGCCAATGCACCAAAAGGGAATCTGTAATTAAAAACAAACTCAAAAAAAGAAAGAAAGAAAGAAAGAAAGAAAGAAAGAAAGAAAGAAAGAAAGAAAGAAAGAAAGAAAAAGAGAAAGAAAGAAAGAAAGAAATTACGCAACATTAGCCATTAGGTAAATTCAAGTAACATTCAAGTTGAGGTGTCAGCACACTTACCAGAATGGCACAAAGTTTTAAAACAGTGATAGGATTGAGCGTTGTCACACAGAGAAACTGGGTCACATTTCAGGCAGAAGGGAAAAACATTCCCACTCCCACTCCCACAGCCCTCAGCCTGCATCAGCTCAAGGCTGCTCCACTGGAGAAGTGAGCACTGGCAGCTCTCAGCCTCCAACCAGGGGTATCAGGAAAGACAAGCATCTCAACAGAGAGAAACAAACCACTCCTCAATTACTGGGGAAGTGAGAGGATAAGAAACCACCAAACACTACAAAGTCAACAAAATGAGAGGAAATAATACACACTTCAGTAATAGCTCTAAATATCATTGGTCCCAATTTTGCAGTGAAAAGGCCCTGGTATAATGGGTCAAGTGCAGGATCTTGTTTCTGTTCTAAGAGACATACCTCATCATAAAACAGAGATGCTACCTCACTGGTTATTGTTCTATCAGTTTGAAAATACCACAACCAAAGCACCGCATAGAAAGCACCATATAGAAAGCACCATATAGAAAGCACCGAATAGAAAGGAGGGTTTACTTTGGGCTTCCAGTTCTGAGACCATCGCCACCACAGTGGGGAAGCAGCAGAGCAGGCAGAACATGGTTGGCTGGCACAGCAGCAGTGAGCTCACATCCTGCACCAACAGCATGCAAGCAGGGGCTCACTAGGAAAAGCACAGGCTTTTAAACTTAAGTCCCATCCCAAGTGACATACTTCATCAGGGACACAGTGTCCCTAATAGGGAGTGAATATTCAGATGCCTGGGAGTATGTAGGGGTGACATCTCGTTCAACCAGAGGGAGAGGATGGGACAACGTGTTCCAGGTGATGTAGCACTAGGAAATAATCACTGCTTTAATTGCTGACAAGAGTGACTTTAATCAAAAAAAGATAAAAGTCACTTCATAATGACTTAGCCAAGAACCCATCAGAAGCACATGGCAGTTCCAAACAGGCATAGAACTCAGGCGTACCTAACTTCATAAAACAAATATTCTTAGAGATAAGATTAATCCCAGCACAGCACTAGTTTGTGACTTCAGTACTCCACTCTCATCCAGGCAAGAAAAATGGGATGGGGGGTCCTGAATGAAATGGTGTGATAGACCAAATGAATTTGAAGATCTCTGCAGAACAGCTCTCTCTCTCTCTCTCTCTCTCTCTCTCTCTCTCTCTCTCACACACACACACACACACACACACACACACACANTCTCTCTCTCTCTCTCACACACACACACACACACACACACACACACACACACAGAGAGAGAGAGAGAGAGAGAGAGAGAGAGAGAGAGAGAGAGCAAATCTTAACATAGGGAAAGTAAGTCCTTGTTTTTTGAGCACAATGAAATAAAACCACAAGGAAAAAAAAACAACATTCAGAAACTCCTGATTAAACAGCACAGAGCTGAGTGAGGAAATCAGGATCCGGCATTATGGCATGCTCCTGTTGTCTTCAGAGCCAAGTGTAGTAGATGAGCCCTTCTAGTCAACACAAGCCAGGGCGTCAGTGATGCTTTTCATGGCTAAGTGTGTGTGTGTGTGTGTGTGTGTGTGTGTGTGTGTGTGTGTGTGTGTGAGATTACACATCCTGAAACTTCTTACTATTGCCAAATTAGTGACTCCACACAATTTCAGTCATGTGACCCCACATGGAATGGAAATTTGCAGTTTAAGGATGGGTGGGGAGGATCTGGGAGGACTTAAGTGAGGGATATAAAAAAAATTAACAAAAAATAAATAAGATGACACTGTAAACTGGGGAAAGCAGAGCTCTTAAAAGAAACAAGCCAAGGTCCAGCCTGTGTATGAATGCTTTTTGGTTGGTGGTTCCGTCTCTGAGGGCCCCAAGGGTGCAGGTTAGTTAACTCTGTTGGTCGTGCTGACGAGTTCCCCTCCTCTTTGGCCCTCAATCCTTCCTTCTATTCTTCCGTAAGAGTCCCCAAGCTCCATTGCTGTTGGTCTCTGCATCTGTCCAAGTCAGCTGCTGGGTGGCTTGGTCTTCACTTGGGTCCCCAACACCTGGATCAGGGACTATCCCAAAAGCTATCGCCTGTCTGTGGGATCTGTTCTTCTAGCCAGTTGCCCTGTCTGGCTTCAGTGGGAGAGGAAGCACCTGGCAAAGACTTGATGTGCCAGGGTGGGGAGATGCCCAAGGGTCACCCAATCGTTCAGAGAAGGGGAGGGAAAATGGGGGAAGGATTGTGGGAGGGGGTTACCAGGAGGGGGGCAGTGAGCAGGATGTAAAGTGAATTCAAAAAACAAAAAACAAGTCTTTGATACCTTCATCCTGTGTAGTCAAATGCCACCAGGTGGCGCTCTCCACATTTTGTACATAGCTTGGTCAACTTTCTCAACAATATTGCAAATTTTACTAACAGTTTCCTCAGCCCCTTGTTACTCAGAGGCCTAAGACCATAGACTCCATATTTCTGTGGGACACCACAGCATTTTTAGGTACCAACTTTTATAGCAATTACTTTCAGATCTCCCTCTCCCCAAAAACCTTTGCTCCATTATAAAATGACCCATATGCTATATTCTCTGAATATTTTGATAAACTGCCAATGCCAATCCTTTGGAAGCTGTTTTTTTTTTTTTACATAAAATTAATTTCACATTCATCATTTCAATTTTTGCAATAAAAATGAAGTTTATAGTTTGATGGACTTTAACAAGAAGTGAATCCTCACCAAACATGGCCACATACTAGTTTAGATGCTTACCCGTATCTAGAAATGAACATTTTGGAATGAAAATATCCAAGCGGACAACACTATTTGTTACTGAGACTGGAATCACTACGAGGTAAAAGGGGAAGCTTTCGTGACCACAGGACAAGGGCATGCACAGAGTCACATGATCCCACTAAGGATGCTGAAGCAGGCGTTTGGTTACTCAGCTCCCTAAACCAAATATGGAATTAGCTTAACAGCAGGGCTAACACGGGTATCTCAGTAACTCCGATACTGCACAAGGACATTACCCGGGTAAAGGATATGAAATCACCAGAGTGAACCTAGGCTGGAGCGATACGTAGGGCTAGAGTACTTATTAGCCATGCATGAGGCCCTAGGCAACATCCCAGCACTGCTGTTCCCATCCCACACAAAGGCAAACTACAATTCTACATTCTAGCCAAGCTAAGGAAAAGTATTCTACTGACTAACATCTCAAACACTTCATCTCTATTATTAGGCAACCACTGGTTTTTAGATAAATCAGGCACATGCTGAATGTTCTTCCAGTTACTTTTGTAACTTAAAATAAATGGCTATTGTAAAATGACCACATTTTTAATTTCTGTACTATCTACATGAGTAGCACATTTGATACATATATATCCTAATGCATACACTTAATGTGATACATTCATTCTCTTTACATTTGTGCACGCTATATAACTGCTAATTGGAAATTTAAAACTTCTGGACCTTATTGCTTGCTTCACTACACACCTGTTGCTAATAAGCACTTAGTTGCCCAATTACAGTTCCTCATTGCACTAAACTACATCTTCGTTCTTCAGGAGGTCCGTACTTGTAAAGTCTCAGTGTTTTAAAAATGTCAAGTTGCGCTGGGCGTGGTGGTGCATGCTTTTAATCCCAGCACTCAAGAGGCAGAGGCAGGTGGATTTCTGAGTTCGAGGCCAGCCTGGTCTACAAAGTGAGTTCCAGGACAGCCAGAACTATACAGAGAAACCCTGTCTCGAAAAACAACAACAACAACAAAAATGTCAAGTTGCTCAGAGAAAAGCGTCATCACTTTGCTTTTCCTGTAACCGTTCCAGAAAGGACCTCTATTTCTACGCTACATGATGTTACAGGAACCTCCCTCAAGTAATGAACTGTTGAATTCCTGAATATTCATGACAATCCTCAGGCATTCTCTTACCAACCTCGATAACTGGAAATGGTTTCGATTATATTTCTGTGTATCCTCAAATATACCAGGTGTGCATGTTATACTTTCACATGCTTCTAAAATTTTTAAATAAATTGAGAGTAACGAAAAAAAGTACTTAGTTGTATTTTATGCATGTACATCTTTCTGTGTACAAATTTCACAAGTATTTTTAATGATTGAAATCCAGATGATTGAAAACATAGATCTGAAAATTCAAGAAGGTCCCTCCTTTAGCAGCTAGCAGGGCACCCACTGTCTTGTGCTATGTAAACTTGCCCTCAGGGTGGAGCTGGGAAGCGTGGAAAGATCTGGAATCGGGCACTCACCAGGCTAGGCCACAGTGCAAGTTGTTCTGGACAAGACTGGCCTAAGGTTGGATGTGGTGGGAAATGGATGAAATCGGGTGGTCAGAATCAGTGCGTTTTTTTTAAAATGCTACGTTTCCTTATTTGCTGTTTTATATTTATGTGAATTGCAAACACATCCTCACTATTAATAAATCCCCTTGAATCCCTAGTCTCTGACCTTCTATAACAGTATTCTCCGCTCTACTGTTTCCTCCATCTGCCCCAGCCTCTCCTGCTTCTCCTCATCGTCTTCTTCCTTTATTTCACTGACTCTCTCCAAAGTAGCTCTAAGCAGGGTTTAACTATCACACTCTGCAGGACTTTTGCTCCCTTCAGTCTTGACCATAACTCCAGGCATGGTCCCCAGCCATGTGTTCTGGTGAGCTGTAGCTGATTTCTGGTGTATTCCTGTCTCTCGCTGATGCCAAAGCAGTCTATTCCTCATTGGGTGTTTCTAGGGACTGAGCCTTCCAGAGAACTCTTCAATGAGAAGAGTTCTACCTCCACAGGAAGCAGAAGTAAACAAATGTGCAGTCCCAACCTAGAAACTCAAGAAACTTTGAAAGGCAAAATACTTTCTTGAATGTACAGTATGATCACTGAAGAAAAATTATGGATGAAACTTGAAAGTTCCGAAAACCAAGTAACACTGGAACCACAGCTTGTTTCCACATTTAAGATATAGCTTTAGTGATACCCTAATCTATAAGAAAGAAGAAAGTTTACTACTATTTGTATTTACATACAAAAATCAGAGACCTCAAATAATCAACATAAACACCCCAGTGTCCTAGAAAAAAACAAATAATCCAAACCACAAAGCAGTAGGTGGCAAGAAATAAAGATCTGGACAGAAAATGATCAAAAGAAGACTAAATGATGATCCATTGTTGTGAAGATACAACAACTGGTTCTATGATATTGTCAAGACTGACAAATGCCTAACAAAAGACCTAAATAAGTAACATGTGATGAAAAAGGGAAGCCACTCCAGATGTCAAACACTGAATCATTGAGTACTCAGAAATAATTCCAGGGGCTGGAGAGGTGGCTCAGCAGTTAGGAGAGTCCACTGCTCTTGCAGAGGAACTAAATTCAGTTCCCAGTACTCCTCCTATCAGGCAGCTCACAAACACTACTGAAACTACTGAGCATACATTTCAAATGTGAAATAAATACAAAAATTTTCAAGAAAATTATTACAACCGGAATTTTAAAACACAGTAATAAGATCGTGATTTTGCTCGAGGGATGCAAGATTGCTTTAATATATACAAATCTAAATTCAGTTCAGGACATGTGCTGCAAAGTGTACTAGGTCTCAGATGTGGGACTCAAGAGGACTCAGACAAACTGTTGGGGGTAGGAAATTTGTTAGAAGAGTCAGTTACTAATGGTATGGGCAGACAACAACATCACCATGCAACTCGGGCCCCAGCACCAGAACTAGACAGCATGAACGTTCTGTGAAGAGCGATGGGGGCCTGAACATCATGAAGAGACAGGTTGGCACAGGGGGAGGGGGGCTCTGAAGGAAGGAGTCAGGCTCAGGCAGGATCAGGGTCCCTTGTGGTAGCCGCCCACTGAAGGGGTATCTTCCATAGCACCAGCCTGCAGTCAAGCAGGGTAGAGTGTGGGGTACGGGTTAAGTGGCCCCCAATACCCGCTTTGATATAAATTCACTTCTGCTGGGGAGAAATCAGGGCACTTGGAAGTTAGTTAACCAGAGATACACTGAGAATGCTCTCAGCCAGATGCCTGTGGGGTGGAGGGGGCAAGTGGGGAGGGGCTGGGGGGAGGGCTGCTGCAACTATACCACAAACTAAAGCTTGGAAAAGTTCAAGACAGTTAGACGATCTGAAATAGAATGAATAGACAGACAGTATTCATTTTTAATAGAAATGAACTTACAAGGCAGGACAGTGAATAGAAATATGGAAAATGAATTATTGTTGGAAATAAAACCATCATTAGCATGTTATGTAGCAAACAGGATGCCCCTGAAAAGTGGCTAATCGGACGTGATGAAATCAGCCAGACGAACGGAAGAGAAACACAAGGACAGGAAACCATGAGACGCCGCTTGGAAGCCTGTCACTTGGGAAGTCAGAATGTTGGCATGCCTGTCCAACCTTCTGACACAGCACCATGACAATGTCATTGACAAATGTGCTGGACCACATTCAAAGCTATTCTGGGACTCATGGGTCCATGGGCTACATGGTGAATATGCCTAGAAAAGGCATTTTTTAAAAAGCTAGCACAGACGGGCGTGGTGGCGCACGCCTTTAATCCCAGCACTCAGGAGGCAGAGGCAGGCAGATTTCTGAGTTCCAGGACAGCCAGAGCTACACAGAGAAACCCTGTCTCAGAAAAAAAAAAAAAAAAAAAAAAAAAGCTAGCACAAATTCTGCAGAAAATGAATTGAACAATATGGGAAAGCCATCTTACACCAGTAAGAAAAAGACATTCACAGTTCCAAATATTACGGTAAATATGAAGAACCAAAGAAAAATCGTAAGAGGAGACCAAAATAAAAGACAATCAAAAGAGTAGATTGAAGTTCTCTAAAAAAAAAAAAAATTCTGCAGGAAGTCTTGCAGACTACCTGGCCATAGCTGACAAGAACATCATCGAAGGTGACAGCCAAAATTGTCTTGAATCATTTTAGGCCTTTACTGGACAATTACCTTAACTTTTGTATCTAACAATGTCATGACAAATACATTTTTTCCTAATATTTTCCTATGCTCAGAACAACTCTAATTCGATCCAAAGGCTAAGAATGCTGTGGTATCTGAAACCTCCAGATAACACAGGCTTTGAAGTCAACTAACTTGATGACCCTGTCAAGTAATTACTAAATACATAGATTTGTGCCTGTAAACGTCCACACAACCACTTCCACCGGGAACATGTCATTCAAGGTGACTTGACCCTATTCCTGGACCTGTTACTCATTCGTCATTCACAAAACATTTTTTAGAGAAGTTTTGTGTATATGTCTTTGAGTGCACTGGCACGTGTTCAGGGTGGGTGCACCTGCACAACCAGGCCAGAAGAGGGCCCCAGGTGTCACCCTCTAACACTCTCTGTGGGTTCCCTTGAAACCACAGCTCGTATTTCTCAACTAGGCTGGAAGGTAACAAGCCCCAGGAACCATTTTGTCTCCACTATCAGCTGTAGTGGTTAGAATTAGAAAGGTCCCCCACAGGCTGAGACATCTGAACACTCAGCCACCAGCTGGTAGCACTGTTGGAGGACGTCAAGGAGGCATGGCCTCAGGGGACTTGTGGTCCTTTGACCTGTTTTCATTTGAAGATGTGATCTCTCGGTGTCCCTGTATCCCAAACATATGGGATGACATCACTCTAGACTGCATGTTACTCCAGTAGCTACCCCAGTATACCAAATTAGAATGAAAGTGCTGGGCAGGAGCGATACCTCAGCAGGTACAGCACTTGTTCTTGGAGCATACTGTTGTCTTTAACTCCCGCTCCTGAGAATCTGGCAGCCTATGCTGAGCCCCAACGGGCACTAGGTTTGCGTATGATACATATGCATGCACACTGAAAAACATATGATATTTTAAATTAACAAAACAATTTTTAATGGCCAAACTGAAATACTCTTTGTGGTGGTTTAAATATACTTGGCTCAGGGAGTGGCACTATTAGGAGGTGTGCCCTTGTTGACAGAAGTGTATCACTGTGGGTGTGGGCTTTAAGACCCTCATCCTAGCTGCCTGGAAGGCAGTCTTCTCTGTCTTTGGGACAAGATGTAGAACTCTCACCTCTTCTCACATCTTACATGTCTGGATGCTGCCATGCTCTCACCTTGATGATAATGGACTGAACATCTGAACCTGTAAGTCAACCCCAATTAAATGTTATCCTTTATAAGAGTTGCCTTGGTCATGGTGTCAGTTCACAGCAGTAACACCCAAACTAAGAAACTCCTTTTATGAGTTAGTATTATAGTAGTTCTAAATAGTTGTTTGGTTCACAATTCTGGATATCTTGAGCACAAATAATTTTATTTAATCTCAAACTACTGGGTAAATTAGTACATGCCTGAATTTAGAAAATGAAAACAGATTAGTTAAGGGTCCTCTTCAGGTACAATAGTGAGTTCGAGGGCAACATAAACTACATGAGACACTGCTAACAAACACATACATTTCAGATTTCGTAGTTAAACTGTAAGAAATCTATAGCCCAGTCAAAATTTCTGACCTGGAAGAAAGTATTTTTAAGCTACATTTATATTTAACTCTCTAGACTGTATTTATAAAAATTACAGCCACAAGATGACCCCTCTAAATTAGTGCTGAGGGATACTTCGGTATTCTAGAAATTTCCTTACAAAATGAGATATCCTCAATCATAAATCATACTTTGGCCAGAAAAAGGGAAAGGTAAAGTAATCACAGGACCAACTAGTAATGGTTTGTGTTTCTGACATACCCTAGGCTCCTGTCCAAATATGCAGGAGGTAAAAAACAGCAGAGCATCACCACCCACTGCTTCTAGACCACAGACTGATTGCCTAGGCAGAAATGGACTTTGTTAATAGTGCTAAGAGTACTACTATAGGCCTGAATTAGTCAGGGTTCTCTAGAGTCACAGAACTTACGGATATGCTCTATATAGTAAAGGAATTTATTGATGACTTACAGTCTGCAGTCCAATTCCCAACAATGGTTCAGTAGTAGCTGTGAATGGAAGTCCAAGGATCTAGCAGTTGCTGAGTCCCACACGGCAAGCAGGCAAAAGAGCGAGAACCAGACTCCCTTCTTCCAATGTCCTTATATGGTCTCNAGCAGAAGGTGTAGCCCAGATTAAAGGTGTGTGCCACCACACCTTTAATCCCAGATGACCTTGAACTTGAAGATCTCCCTGTCTTAATCTTCTAGATTCAACCACCACTGTGTCTCAAGATCTCCATACCAAGATCCAGATCAGAAACTTCTATCTCCCAGCCTCCAGATTAGGTTCACTGGTGAGCCTTCCAATTCTGGATTGTAGTTCATTTCAAATATAGTCAAGTTGACAACCAGGAATAGCCACTACAAGGCCCATCACTTTGCACTTCTGGTGCCCATGATTTCCATAATAATTTCAAATAATATTCCTTCTACCACCATCCTCTACATCAGTTCTCAATACAGGGGTCCCCTAAACCCATCAGAAAACACAGATATTTGCAATGTAATTCATTACAGTAGCAAAATTAGTTATGAAGTAGCAACAAAAATGATTTTAGTTGGGGACCAGCACAACATGAGGCGCTGAATTAAAAGGTCGCAGCACTAGGAAGGTTGAGAGCCACTGCTCTACAACATAAAAACCTATCTCAGTCATTATCGTTAAGGTAAAGGCCACAATGTTCATTCATCTAGTATGCACTAATGCATTGTGGTATGTTCTCACTGTGTGAGAAATCAGTAACTGCTTTTGAAAAATCCAACGGTGAAGATGGAGGCCTGGTGGTTAGGAGTACTTACAGCTCTATTAGAGGAAGACGGCCTGGTGGTTAAGTGTTCAGGGCTCTATCAGAGGACTGGGGTTCAGATCCTAGCACCCACACTTGGTGGCTTACAAACACATGTGCCTCCATCTTCAAGGGATTACATGCCCCTTTCTGGTTTCTATGGTCAGTCTCTCTCTCTCTCTCTCTCTCTCTCTCTCTCTCTCTCTTTCTCTCTCTCTCTCTCACACACACACATACACACACACACTCACACTCACACTCACACAGGTGCACTTGAACACACAAAATCTTCATAAACCAGTTAGTAGGTTGACATATTGGTGCATCCCGATGCAGTCTCTAAACTCAGGGGGTTAAGGCAGAAAGATCAGAAAGCTGTGGCTGGACTGGGTTACACACTGGGATGTTACTTTGTTTAGAAACAAAAGCAAAAATTAAGTCAACTTGTTAAATTGTATGTAGTGATTTAACTAAAGTATTTACCTTTTGAATCTGACAAGAGAATTTCCTACTTGGATGTTATGGACTGACTCTGCCATACTGCACAGTACACATACACACACACACACACACACACACACACACCAAACAACCAAAAATCCCAAACAAAACCAAAACCAAAGCCTGTTCTTTCCTATGCATAATGATGCTGTGGTGAGTTGCTATTTTGCATGCAGGCATAAAACATCTGTCTCAGAACTTACAGAGAGCCTAGTGTTGACCATGATATTCCTTTTATTGACAATGATATAAAACAGCTGGAGAAATAATAGGGAGATAGCTTCTCTTTACATTACCACATTATGGGTATTTTCCCTTTGCACTAGAATTTCCTTCCTGTGCCCACTTTTGCCGTATCTATCACATCTTACATCGGATTTCCACACCATTGACTATTACTGTTTGGTTATGCCCCGCGACCTGGGAACGCGCACTCCTGGCTTTCTGGACTTATCTGTGTGCCGAGGGGCGTGCTGCTCCGGCTCTCTCCCATTCCGCCATCAGTTCCTTTTGGACCTCTTCTGGAAGCTCAAAGAAAACTTGTGGATCAATGTCCGGTGGGAAAGGAAGCTTTTCTTGCACAGAATCCAGCTCCCGGCTTTCTAGTCCCTGGTGACTTTCTAGTCCCTGGTGAGAGGTGGTGGCTGTCTCCTTGTGGCTGTCGGCAGCGCGGTGTGTGGAGAAAAGCTGTTCAGTGTGCAGATTTGGAAAGGAATGAAAGCCAGAAACAGCAGGGTTTGTGCTGGAAAAGTGGAAGCCCTGAGACTCAGTAGGACCTTGACTCATACACTCATCCTTTAACTGACTGTCTATGTAATAGGAACAGTCCTTTCCGCACGATGGATGGGAGGAGCTACTGGGGCTCAGTCCTGATGTTCCAGGCTCACAGGGAGACACCGGCTTGCTAGTGAACGTAGCATCTCTGGGGCTTAAGCAACCAGCTTGCATCTGCTTTGTAGAAAAGAAAGACAATACTCCTCTAGAGGCATGCAATGGACAACTTAAACTTCCTTTCCCTTTTAGATTTTCTCTAGATTTTCCAGAAAGGATTTCTTCTTGAATATCTGCTGGAAGTTGCTTAAAGACTTCTTGATCAACACCCTCTGGCAGTGACTGGAGTGGCAAGTCACTCGTGTCTTTTTCTTTAGGAAGACAGGTGGCATCCAATGGAGACACCCCCGTTCTCGTGCTTTCCATTTTTCTACTTGGTAGACAATCCCAGTTTGCTTCTTTCTCCTTGTGAGAGTCTTCCTTGCGGGTGTCCTTCACGTTCTACAACACGAGGGAAGAGCAGAGCTCAGGAGTCCGACGCCGTACACTCACTGCTGCACTTCCCCTGGAGCGAGTGCCACACAAACCTGCAAACCTGCCTGGCACCTCTGACCTTGCGTTTCCAGTGTCAAGTATCTACAGAGAGCAGTCCACCACGTGTCGCACACTACTGTGTGGCCTATCATCATACTCATGCAGTCCCTGCTAGCTAGAAGAGTAGGAGACAAGACACGCAGGAGGAAAGATCCTAGCCACCATGGGCTCCACATCTAACTCAGTAGATAAAGCAATCCAATACCGTTAAAAATAGAAGCACAGGCTCTCTTACCAGCTCTCCTCTGGCGTGAAAGGTGCAGGAGTGTGACTCTAACTAAGGAAGTGAAAGATTTCTATGATAAGAACTTCAAATCGCTAAAGAAAGAAATTGAAGAAGATCTCAGAAGATGGAAAGATCTCCCATGCTCATGGATTGGCAGGACTAACATAGTCAAAATGGCCATC
>NC_034604.1:64031769-64055033 GCF_900095145.1 Mus pahari
GGGCCAAGAAGTGGGAGTGGGTGGGTAGGGGAGCAGGGGTGGGGGGAGGGTATGGGGAACTTTCAGGATAGCATTTGAAATGTAAATAAATATCAAATTAAAAAAAAAAAAAGAAAAAAAATAGAAGCACAAAGCAGAAAGGACTGATTTCCCAAAAACTACTTGTCTAAAGGTAACATTTAACATTAACAAAAAAGCACAATAAAAATATGTTATTTTTTAATCTGTAATTCTACATTTAAATAAAACTTAGAAACATTCTCAACCTAAGTTTACTCAATTTTTCTATAAAATTTTTCACCTGAATTTCCCTTCTAGTTTTCTATGCTATAAAACATTCATGCACTCAACTACAGCTCAGCACTTATTCTAATAGTATCCTAATCTTAGTACAGTGGTAATTAATTTCTAGATATGTTTACATTCATAAGCCAATCCATAGTATTTGTATAGACCCCCCAGAAAATGTGTTAACACTTCCCAAAACAGAAGCACCACAATGGCTGTCTCTTTTATTCTGTGTTTACATTTTCCTCTTAGATTACAATATATTTAAGGCCAGCAACCATCCTGTGATAGGAACTATAAACAACTAAATCATCCAAACAATAGCACCTCAAAGACTCTCCAAACTGCACTAC
Organism: Mus pahari; assembly: GCF_900095145.1. Lineage (NCBI taxonomy): Eukaryota > Metazoa > Chordata > Mammalia > Rodentia > Muridae > Mus > Mus pahari. The sequence goes on from NC_034604.1 coordinate 64,032,411, forward strand.
ATACAAATGCAGATGGTGGGTTTAGCAGCAGTGCAGCCAGGGTGTACTTACAAAGCCACGCTTGTCAGTGTAGACAGTGGTTGGGAAGGACGGAGTCAGGTAGCAGTCCATAGGCCCTTTCTTAGCACTGCTCAGGGCTTTCAAGTTGCAGAAGCACACGCTCAGAAGAGTCAGGTGAAAGGGCATCTTCACGTTCACCATATTTCGGAAAAGTTTCATAAGGATATCAATCAGGGGAGGCATTGCATCATGGTTGCCTAAGTAACATGTAGAAGGATGTGATAAGCATATGCGCTTTTAAGTAATATTCAAAGCACAATATTATTTATATGACTTGGGTTAAGAACTTAAAATCTAAATTGGGATCACCATGCATCTGATACTATTTACTAAACGTACTTTATAATTATCTTAGATTTGTACCCTCTAAAGTTGGGAAATATTTTTAACTAAGTACTTACTGAGTTGATTGAGTAAATTTACTTTTATTATCTATTAAAAAGTTTTCCTAATGTTAATTCCTGGTAAAATATAACTAAGTTTTGAAGAATACATGAAAACACTTTAATGTGGCATGTTTCTAACTCAAAGTTTGCTTTTTGAAGATTCAGTGTCTTCTTAGAGAACTGGCCCGTACCTGTCCCTAACTTCTGAATGACGTGGGATGGGATAGGGCACTGGCGACTCTCTCGATTACAGTGTTTGTCAGAGTGCCGACGGATGACTAATCTTACTGTATGGGGCTTCCGTCCATCCTGGCATACTCTAAAATAGAAATGGAAAACACAATAATAAGATAAATTAACATGATTTTAAGATGATAGAATACTTATTTATTGAAGTGTCAGATCCTGTAACTATAGCAACTAAATGCACCATAGAAAATGAAATAATAAAGTAATAAATGTTCAAAAATATCCAAATAAGTATCTCAAAGTCAACACAGCAAAGCCATGACAGCTACATATCTAATAGAGGACTAATAGCCAGAATATATAAAGAACTAAAAAGACCACGCATTAAGAAAACACCACCACCTGCCAAAAATAAAAATAAAAATAAAAATAATAATTTTCAACAGCCTTAGCAACTGGGGGGAAAAGTAAATGAAATCTACTTTGGCATTTCATCCGACCTCAGCTCACTCAATGGCCACAGTAAGGTAAACGGTAACAAGGGCCAGGAAGAATGCGTACAAAGGAGACTCCTCATTCACTTCTGCTGAGAAGATAAACTGGGGTAGCCATGGAAACCAATATGGAATTTCCTTAGAAAGCTAAAAACAAATCTATCACAGGACCCAGCTATAGCACTCCTGGGCAGACACCCAGAGGCCCATCGACTTGTGACATACAATATTAAGCAAGAGCTCACTCTCTCAGAAAGAAAGAAACATGTTCTCTCATATGCAGAATCTAGCCAATAGATATGTACATACGTTTGTGTGTGTGTGTGTGTGTGTGTGTGTGTGTGTGAGTGTGTGTGTGTGTGTGGAGTATAACATGAAAAGAGGACAGAAAAGCTTAGATATATGGGGACGAGGACGGACTGAATGCAGGTAATGGTCATGAGCAATGAAAGAGCACATAAAGCTAGTTGCTTTTCTAACTCTAACCTGGCCATAGATTTGTGGCTTGGGTACTAGACAATATTTACCTAGTGAGGTCACCTAGACCTAGAAAGAGAAAATCTACATGTTCTCTCTTACTTAAAAGCCTTTAGGTTGGAGTTTCTAACTTGGAGTAAGTGTGGAATCCAGTCAAAGAGAAAAGGACCGTGCAGTGGGAAGCCCTGTAGAGAGGACAGTGGATGGCAGGTCTATGAAGGGAAGGGGGAAGGGGCAGGGGAGAGTTAACTGGAGAGCGAGATGAGAGGATAGACTGCCCAGGAGGGAGGAGTGACACTAGCAATGGTAAAAAGGCCATATGGAATCCTACTCTTTTATAAGCTTCCTACAGTGGGGCAATGTTCCCCACAAGTTCCATGCACTTATCAAAAGTCCAGTCGATGTGGGGTCCAGGTGGGGGTGGGGGTGGGCCAAAAGATATTACAAGATAATACATGCAACTGTCACTGCTCTTAATTGCTCTTAATTGCATGTGATGTACTAAAGACACAACATTCTGGTCCAGGGCTTGCAGAAATCAAGCTGGTACTAAGCTGGAAACTCCCCACATCCCCCTCCTCTAACTAGCCGTCATAGTGCAGGAATGTGCTATGCAGGACACGAGGAAAGAGAGTTATCAGGAACCCCACTCAGATGGAAGTCCCGTGAACTCCCATAATGACAAGCTGTGCTGGCTATTCTTGGTTGCCAACTTGACTACGTCTGGAATTAACTAAAACCTAAGTGGCTGGGCACAGCTGCTGAGGGCTTTCTCTCTTTCTCTCTTTCTTTCTTTCTTTCTCTCTTTCTTTCTTTCTTTCTTTCTTCTTTTTTTTTCTTTTCTCTTTCCAATCATTTGAAGTGGGAAGACAATTTTAATCCAGATCTTTCTAAGTGGGATGATCCACCTTTAATTTGGGCCACACCTGCTGGCAGCCTATATAAGGACATAGAAGAAGGAAGCTTGCACTCTTTGCCTGCTTGCTCTTACTAGCAAGTCCATTCCTTCAGTAGCAATATACATATAATTGAATTTAAAGTCTGCTGAACAGAAGGAACTTCATACCTGGTGCTGAAGACTAGCAGAATCCTTTGGCTGGAGCGGTCACAGATCCTAGAGGAGCACCTATCTCTACCATTGCACTCAACGGGCAGGTACAGCATCTACTTGCCTTCTAAACACTTGTCCCAGTACCCATGGGTGACACCTACAGCATCTACTTGCCTTCTAAACACTTGTCCCAGTACCCATGGGTGACACCTACAGCATCTACTTGCCTTCTAAACACTTGTCCCAGTACCCATGGGTGACACCTACAGCATCTACTTGCCTTCTAAACACTTGTCCCAGTACCCATGGGTGACACCTACAGCATCTACTTGCCTTCTAAACACTTGTCCCAGTACCCATGGGTGACACCTACAGCATCTACTTGCCTTCTAAACACTTGTCCCAGTACCCATGGGTGACACCTACAGCATCTACTTGCCTTCTAAACACTTGTCCTAGTACCCATGGGTGACAGCAGCTTTCCTCCACACCAAATGAGCTGCTTTCTGTAGCAGATAGAGGTGATTAGAGAGAATCACAAATGGACAAAGTACAGAGAATCAAAGCGCCCATAGAGTGGCCGACCCCAAATAATAGGACGTCTACAACACACCGCCACACCCAAGACTTAGTGAACAGTGATGAAGAGGGAGACGGACAGTAAGAGCCAGGGTAACTGCCACGAGATTGTCTTCTGGACCTGACAGGGATGAGGTACTCAGGGGCTACCAACAGTTCTGGTGGACAGGAGTCCACATCAGCATGGATGTCAGAAAGGGATGCACAGCCCCTACCAGCTGGGAGCTAAAGGCAGTAGACAGCCACTGAGGGAGGAGGCAGAAGTAGAAGACAGGGCTGAAAGAGGGATGGAAGAGGACATGGGAGGAGTTGGCAGGGGAGAGGGAGAATAGCTATAATAAAAAAAAAAATACAGAAAGATTTTCTACTTTCCTAAAATTATACATGTATCTATATAATACAAAATTTATAATATATAACATATAAGTAATACACATAAACTACATATAAATATTTACTTTTATATAATTATACATGGTTTAAAGAAGTTACAGCCCATGAAGTAATAACACCTTCCCAAGAGCCATGGACTATTGAACAGAAACCCCAGCAGCATGCATGAGAAAGCCCCTCCCAAGTGTGGGCAGGGCAGTGCACAACTCTGAAAACACTACAGCTACTGCCTGCCCCAGACTGACTCCTAGAATTGTAAGGTGAGTGCCTGCTCATGAAGACAGCATGCACTCTGGACCCAGGACGTGGGAGCGAGAGCTGGAATTGACTCAGAAGCTCATCCCTGAGGAGTGGCTCGTAGCATCAGAAACAGCAAAGCAGCATTCAGTCGTCCTCAGCAGCTGCAGCCAACGAACTAAAGCAGTGACTGCACTAGCACGTCCCAACAATGGTGGAAGGGCGGGCGGCACTTGGGCTTAGGTGGGAGCTACCAACCACCTCGTGGGACTTGAGGTCTGTTAGACAGGACACTGGGAAAAGGCTAAACGCAAGTTTAACCAAGTGCCCAGAGCCTGGCTCTTTAAAAAACAGCTTCCCTTTCTCTCCTACCTGTAGGATTAGTCCATAAAGTCTCTAGAAGAAAACTATTTCAGACATGCAGACACACAGATATATGAAATTATTTTATACCAGTCACTTGACTTCTATTAACCTCAGTCACAGCACAACAGCGTGGTGTTAGGGAGCACCGGCAACAGAGACTCGGACTGAGGACTCAGACGTCTGGTGTCTCAGAGGGTTAGAGTGCCTGCTCTCTTCTGGATAGTCTTTAGGTGGAGAACGTAAAGTGACCACATATATACTGCCTCTGGTGATTCCATGCCCGGGACAGTTCTCCACAGCCACTGAGTTCAGGGTACACACAAGCTGAGGCAGAGTGGATGGCCCAGTTTCAGCAGCAGAGTCCCCAGAAGAGAGTGAGCCATCTCTCTGGAGCTGAGTCATGCTCTACCTCAGAGCAGGCGGCCAGCAACACACTGCACAGCTCTGCTGCAGACGTGCTGCCCGTGACAGCAGATCTCTACAGCAATCATCATGCTATCTCATCTCTGTACAGCCAGCCATCCTCGGAGCACCTCAGAAGCACACAGGCTCTAAACCAACTTAGGACACTCCTCACCACATGAAGTGAAGGGAGATGACTACTTTCTTATGGGAAATGAGAAGTGCACATTTGGAAGACAACAAGGAACAGCAGGAAAGCATTTCTTGCACAGTTTGTGTTACTTTTGTGTGTGTATTTAGATCCCAGTTGACACACCCTTGTTGACTGTCCCTTGTACAAACCTGCATCGCACAGACACCTATTTAGCCATCCCTTCCTTTGACTCCACTTTCAAGGTCTGAGAAAAGGAGGCAGGGGCTTCTGCTGCCGTCTCTCTCCTGCTCCTCAGCTCCTTCCTACTCTGAGCCATCATCTCAGAGGATCGGGAGAACTCTGGCAAACTGAATCTTTTCTGTGGCTCCCCTTTTAACTGAAAAGCCAGTCCTACTGTCTGGAGCAGAGGCTTACAACAGCTACAGGGAAGACTGAAAAATTCCTTCTCACCTAAAGACTATAAATCTAGGAATATTATGAGACATACTGAAGAAACCCTTTAGGTAACCACTGTGGCTTAAGATCAGTTAAAACACCATGCTACCTGAATGACAATTAATGGAAGTCAGTCATTTTAATTAAGAGCACTGATAAGAGAAATCTAGTGGCAAATGATCTATCTTGAATAACATTGTCTCGTTCACAGTTAATCTGTAAAACCCAACATAGAACATGAGGTGGTTCTGCATCCAGCCTAAATATAAAAGATGATGAGGCAAGGTGAAACGCACCTGTTCAAAAGGCTGGAAAGTAATTCTTCAATCTTAGCTTTAGCTTCCACTTCTGAGGAACACTTTTTAAACGTATCTTCTTCACTAAAGGACTACCAAAGAAGTGTAAGTAAGGGTTTAATGTAAAAGCTAACACAGTGTTCATGCCAAAATACTCAACACGTTCTTTACTACCTATCTTTATGAATCAGTAACACCAGAGTCACTTTTGCGCTAAATCCTGTTGTGTGCAGTTACTGTATATACAGTTAGTATGTGTGCAGTTGTGTGTGCAGTTATTGTGTGCACTGTTATTGTGCACCAAGAGTCATGCAATTTAAAGCACAAAGGCCACCTCTAATTCCTCTATAGGACTACAGCAAGGTTCCCATGGCCCTAGAACCTTAATCTGAGTTTATGCTTGGACAAGTTATTTAACCTTTTTATAGTGCAGTGCCCTGGTCTTAAAGAGGGAAAGAGGAAGCACAGGGAGCAGGAAGGAAGGTCTGAACAAATGACACTGCCTAGCTCAGAGGTTAGGGTGAAACTCAACGCAATGAGCAGGTAGAGCGGTTTCAGACATGCCTAGCACATGAGAAAAAAACCCTTGCTAAATGGGTAATTATTCTCTCCCCACTGTTCAAATCACTGAATTAGTCTAGAAATGAGGATGTTTTAAAAGGTTAAAAGGTTTTCTTCTTATGTTTGTGTGTATATCAGGATTTTAAGGAAGTAGTAACAAAAAATAGATAATTAGATTTAAAACTACTAACGGGCAAGTTTCAATTTCAGAATACCCTTCCTGGTAAGGGATCACACACAAGCTGCAAAGTACACCAGAGTGGTGAATGCTGAAGCCAGACATCTTTAACTTAAGTAGCATCATAGCCACCACCATGCTCACATACCTGTGGTGGCCCTGATGGTGTGACAGGAGACTTGTCGTCTCCAAAGCTGAGCTTCTGGATACGCTGAGCAACTGAAATTCCTAACTCCTTTTCTAATGTTTTGATTGGAAAGGTTTGGAGATCATGAACACTATTGATTCCCAGAACTTCGAGACGCTTGGCAGTTTTATAGCCGATACCTAAACAGCAGAAATACCCAGTGTTACGAAGGCTTTGCTTTTCAAAACCAAGCTACTCTCAATATTAAACATGTTTCCACCACATGGCTCCAGGGCACCTCTCAAAAGTCTTGTGTGGAAAAAGTACTTGCACATATATCTTCACACAGATTTGTTCCACAAAACATTTCAGGATTTTGGTTTTCACCAAAAGCCAAGTGTATGCCCCTAGGAATTAACTGCATAGTTTAAAGAAATCACAACAAAGCCAATATACACTCTTCAAATGTATGTCTTACCAGGAATTTCCTTTATGTGGTTCAAACTGTGAATGAGATGTTGACAACTTTCAGGTAGTAAGACTGTCTGTTGATTTGGTTTAAAAACCCCAGACACTAACTTTGCCAAGAGTTTATTAGGAGCCACTCCAGCGCAGCCCGTGAGCCCAAGCTGATTATACATGGCTTCCCGCATCTCTGCTGCAATCTGCGATCCAACCACAAGTCTCAGATGCATGACGTTGTGTAGGTTCACAGCTATAACGACAATGGTATTACCACAAAAACATTATTTTCTCTCTCACAAACAGGGTTAAAGAGCCCAGGACTTTGTTGAGACTCACTCTTCCCCCACCGCTCTTCTAACTGCTTCCTTAGTTTGTCCTAGGTCATTACAAACTGAGCAGGTACCAAGGGCCTGTGCTAAGGGATGCATGCTGGGAATGCTCCCTCACTGACAGACTGAACGTGCAGCTCCTGGCAGTTCTAGCTGGCATGTATGAGCCCTTCATTCACCTTTATCAATAAAGGATCACAAGGAAACACACACTAGGGAGACAGACAGAGCTTTAGAATGACATCTGGATGTCACACAACACATGACCGGCTGAAAATAATGGCTGGCCCACAGGTTAGGAGATCTGCTTAGGATACCGTAGGGAGGTTAGAAAGAAACACGTTTTCTTTGGTGTGGATCCATCCTAGGACCAATGCTGGAAGGATGTAGAGACGAAGATTCTGTCACAGGACTTACTCCCCCGTGGCCCATCAGTCAGCCTAGCTGAGAGCGCACGCACAGTCCACAGAGGCAAGATAAAATAAATGTGCCAAAATGATAACTGCCTTGTCTATAACAGTCTAGAGCAGCCACACCATGATTCTGCCTGTTTACAGACTGGTTTGAAAGAAACTGTCTTTAGATCTATGTGGAGCCAGGCCCTCAGGAGGCAGAGGCAAGCGGATCTCAGAATTGACAGCTACCCTGGTCAACAGCTAAGTCCCAGGTCAGCCAGGCTACAGAGTGAGACTGGTTTCAATCAAGTAACTTACATAAAGGAAGAAAAAGTAAGAAGTAATTAGGCATTCTTCGTTTGAAATAGGAAATCTAGCTCCCTGTACACTGATTTTTTTTCTCTAAACAGTGAGGTCTGTATCTGCTTTAAAAGCTGCACCAAGACGTATCTGTCGTCTTTCTGGCTTTTCACCCTAGGAACTGACAAAAGCGCACAGGTACAAACTACACAGGAGAGGCTTCATGTCTCCTAGAAACAGAGGTTCTGCCCCTATCGTCTGTGGCGATGGTAACAGGACACTCTAAAGAGGGGCATAAGAGGAGGTGCATGCTGAGACATAGGACCAACTATGTCAGGCCACGCTTACACGGAAAGCTAGTCCTCCACATGCATTCTCCAGCAGTTATGGGTGTCCAGAAACCTAATTAGATAGTCCCAGGCACTAACTACAACTTATTTACACATGTGAATATCCCAGGAAAAACATCTGTCTTCCACACTTTCTTCATATGTGAAAATAAACCATGCCACTTTTTTGCCAGTAGTTGCTAATGGTCATTTGAACTGGTTAACCTGAAGCCTGGGGAAGTCACCAGCAAATAGCAGACTGGCCTGTGACAAAAGGCCTGGACAAGATATGGCCAGGATCCAGCAGGGAATCTCAGTCATTTAGCCTACCTCAAAATGCAGAATTAAAATTGACAGAGGAGGGGCTGGACAGATGGCTCAGCAGTTAAGAACACTGACTGCTCTTCCAGAGGTCCTGAGTTCAATTCCCAGCGACCACATGGTGGCTCACAACTATCTGGAATGGGATCCAATGCCCTCTTCTGGTGTGTCTGAAGACAGCTATGGTGTACTCACACATACAATAAAAATAAATCTTAAAAGAACAATGACTAATGAAAAAGTAGTAAGTCACCATCTATAAGTTAAGGATAACCTACAGAGGTAGGGCTCTTAAACATAAGGAGCAGAAAGAACAAGAGGTTAACGGCCTCAGAGAGCCGAAAGCTGCACCTCGAGGGGCACCCTACACACCACTCCACTTTTCTGAATCCTTGACAGAACTGGCAAGACTTCATGTTGGCCATCTTAGATACCGACTGCCCATAGTGACACCTCTGTCAGTGAGCTCACTGGCTGTGGGATATGTGCACTTACAGTCACCGAGGGGTTGCGGAGGGAGCACTCACACTGGTTATTGTAAACATGGCCGAACACAGTCACTGACGGCACCTCCTCACTTGGAAGCTGCTGGAGTCTTTTCTCAACCATTTCTGTTAGATCCACAAAATTTTCATCAAATCCAAGTCTCTCAACAGCTGGACTAAATTCCTCCAACAATTCTAATTGAAATAACATTGGGACACAGATATAATTAAGTTACAAACTAGAACCGATCTCACTGTTTAATGATTAAGGTAGGAAATATAATGTATAAAATATGTGCATATCATATGTATAATACCATATGCACCACAGTTTTATACCTTTTAATATTTTACTTAAATTTTTATTTCATATGTATGGACATTTTGTTAACCTGTGGGTCTGTGTGTACTGTGTGTGTGTGCCTGCTACCCACAGAAGGCAGAAGAGGGTACTGGATCCCTACGACTAGAGCTGCAGACGGTTGTGAGCCACCATGAGGTTGCTGGAAACCGAACACAGATCATCTGGAACAGCAGTCAGTGCTCTTAACTGCTGAGCCATCTCTGCAGCCCGGCTCTGCAAGGCATCTTGGACAAGGTCCTCAGTGAACAGACTTTTGAGTAGAGGTAATATTCAAAGAAAAAAAAGCCCAAAAATAATATTCCCAGGACAATGACACACAGGAATAAATCTAATTCAATCTTTTTCCACATCCATAACTTTTTTATCTGTAGTACACTAAAAAAATAAGTAAATATAACAACCCATGCCTAAGAGGTAGTTAAAATCTTGAAGCAGATGTCAAGGAACAAATGGTAGTCATTTTCTCCTCACAGCTGTAACAGTGCAAGCAGCCTACTTATATAATTAAACATTTGTATTTAATTTATTTATCTGTGAGTATATGAAGTCATCTCCTTCATAGTTAAAGAAATATATTACATTTATTTTTTTGGTGGAGGAAGGGGTCACATGCTACAACATGTGTGGAGATCAAAGGACAACTTGTCCAAGTCAGTTCTTTCCTTCTACCAAGTGGGTGCCTGCGATGAACTCCGACTGTCAGGTTTAACATCAAGAGCATCCTTCCATGAGCCATCTGCCAACTCTGGAAGGATTTTTGAAGTGGGAAAGGCCCATTTTTTTTTTAAGTGTTAGGCAAAAAGAACTACATATATGGCACTTTATTATGAATATTTGTACAGTAACTAGTCACCCTACATAAACATGCTAACTCTCCGGCATCTAGCTTGCACCTGTGACCTTGTAGGACATCTCTCTGTAGCGGCTCAAGTCTTCTCCATTCACAAGGACCAGCTGAGGACACTTTTCTTTCGCATCTCTCACATTCATAAGCTTCTTCACGCCCAGTTTCCTGGCTTCATAGTTGCAAGTAACCACCAAGTATTTCTGTTGCACACCTATTAAAAAAATAAATAAATAAGAAGCATCTGAGGAAACTATGCCGAATTGAGCATTTTAAAATACGGCTTCCTAGCTTCATGCTGTAACAGCGTAGGTGGGAACCCACTGTTTGCAGCTGTGGCTGTTTGCAGCAATGGGGCTCAAACCCACAGACTTGTGCATGCTTGTCAAGGGCTTTGCCACTGCTAGTTCAGAGCTCTTGGGGCCTTTGCTATACACTCCCCCTCCCCCTCCCCCTCCCTTTCACAGTGGCCTTGAACTCACCATGTAGCACAAGCCAGCCTCTCACCTTCCCACCTCTGCCTCCCTTTTACAAGTGCTAGGATTACAGGATTTTGTACCACCTTGCCCAGCTTTGGCAAGAACAAAAAGATAACTGAGTTAAGAGGAACCCCCGATTAAAATCCTAAGCAGCATCAGATTTTCAAGCTATTTTCCACTTACACATTATACAATAATTAGAGAAGATATTACATATTAAGTAAGAAAACACTGAATAATTGTAGCAGAAATTACATATAAGAATGTGGACAGATACCAGTACCCAAAGGGAAGCTGTGTTTCTCAAATTTTAATTATCCTCAAGTCAATATACTCTTTGGACTTTTCAGTGATAAAACATAAATTAAATCCTTCTAAGATTCTTTTCAGACAATTCAAAGCCCAATTAATTTTACATTGTCATGTAATACTCTTGGGTATGTTCACCAAACAATAAGCTGGATGAAAATAACAACGAAAAAAAAAAACAATTAAATACTGGTTGATGTTATAAAAACTCATTTATCTTCTGACCATACTGACAGTGAATAGAAGCAATATTCTAAGAGCCAAGCTACAGAAACCATGAGAGATCTCGTGCCAATAAACACCCTAAGCAATGAACTATTATAGCTCATAATAATTTGTAGTGCTACCATGAGGAATTATTTAGGGCTTCTTTTTAAAACTGACATTATGACCACCTATAGAACACATTAAAAAAAATTTTTACCAAGCATTTAAGATTGCTAAACCTATATGCTTTTTCTTTTTACACAAGTTGATTGTTTCATGACACTGTAAGATATATTCATCTGCAATACAGAGAATGAAAATATAGAAACCACCTAACCCATTCTTTTTGCATATTATTGAACCTGACATCTTCAGACAGAACATTAATGTTGCAGATACATTTTTTTTTCAATATCTGAGAGTCACTGAGTCAAAGGTAGCTATCCATGACTCCAAAGCTCTATATTAAAGGCCAGACTGGCAAATTCCTTAGCTAAAAGGACTCCCCCCACAGTATACCTGACCTGACACTCTTCATGATAACCACTTATAGCTACTTCTTAACCACAAAATACCTTTTAGTATGAAATAACTACTGGGCATCTTGTGCTAATTAGAAATTATTTCGAGGGAAAAAAAAAATAGATGGCCTAACTTAAATCCTTGGCCCCTTAGGAAAGCTTAAAGATTTAGTCTCACCCTGAAGAACTAAAACCCAGGCATCCCTTATTCACTCCTAGGCTGGAGTACAACTTATAGCATCAAACCAGGTACCAGAAGAAACGGAAGGAAGCAGGGATACCAAAGACTGCCCTTCATGCTAATACTAAAAGATCCTTTCTGCATGCATGAAAGAAAACCTGCTTTCCTTACTTAAGGTATGAGCCCACAGAAGCAAGCTACTGCATCTATTAAGAGCACATTCTGGTTTCTGTTCATGTGTTACCTATGCTAATGTCAGCTTTATTAAAGGGGAAAAGGCTCAGCACATTTACTCTTGGTTGCAAAGCAAATATGACTGCCACCAAAGTACCTAAAAATGGACTCCAGGAACTGTCTTACTATAGTTAGTGAAAATGGTTGAAGCTCATTTTATCATCACTCAACAAAGACATGTGGATTACCTAAAGGTCTGTCCTTTAATTCTGGGTGGGAGATCATTTCGACTTGGGCATAAAAGCAATCCAGATCTATGTGGACTATGACTCTCGACGAAGAGATTTGTGTTGGTGCCCCTTGACAGCAAACTGCTGCACAATACACAAAAGAAAACAAGCATATTCAGGCTGCTTATCATCAATGAGCAACTAACAGACCCTCTAAACATTTCATCTAATAAAGAACGTATAGTGGCTTCAATTCAACATTGTCCCCACCCCCCTTGGATTTATGAAGTATCAAGTGCTGACTTTTTATAAGCTCCACAGTATCTACAAATCATAAAGACATGAAACACCATCAAAAAAAAAGGTCTTCAGTCCTGCTTCAATTAACTAGAATTTCTTCAGCTACTTCCTTTTCTGAGTAAATATAAGAGGGGGAAACTCTTGGTTAATAATGGATGGCACAAAACCTAGTACTATGTTAAGGTTTTTTTTGTTTGTTTGTTTTTGTTTTTGTTTTGTTTTGTTTTTTAGAAACTTTTAAACAGTAGAGGCAAAGAAACTGGAGCAATATTATTTTCAACCAACTGGAGAACTAGTCAAAGTGGCCTGTTCCCACATTTAAAAACACCAAACCAACACAACCTGTGGGTTCCAAGACACTAAATTTAGTCCCCACAAGCGGTAAGATTTCCTGTTTTAAAGTCCCCAGTGCCTACAACAGTGTCTGAGGTGCAACAGAAAACGAATAATTTAAGCACTCAATTAAACTGAGTATCTAATTTTAAAAGCAGGGGTCAGGGCTGCACCTGAAGCCCTCAGGCCAGTGAGTAAACAGTAGTTTATGATATGAGTGTGACAGGAAGCAACAGGGAGCAGGAAGAGCACATTTGTGGGGAAACTGACAAAACCTGAACGTATGGGTGTCTTCCATTAAAGAGGACTGGTTGTGTACAGACTTTAATTTTGATATATGTACCAAGATGTAAAATGTTGATATAAAAGAAACATGTCTGCCACAACTTTTCTGTTACCAGGAGGTGGGAAGTGTCAGGGAATGGGAATCCAGTGCCAATCCTGGCGCCACAAGGCTGGACCACAGCCTGGGGTTGGAAGTGCGTCACCTAGGGACTCCAGCCTGCTTGCCAGGTTCGGGCGAGCCTTTCCTCCCTAGGCCGAGGCCAGGTCTCTAAGCATACATGGGCGACAAAACCCTCCTATTCTCTGATTTGGAGCCGCCAGAACCATCAGGGGTCCCCACGGGAGGTCAGAAAAGGCCTGACCGCCATGGAGACAGGTGCACCCCGACGGTGTGCGCAGGAATGCAGCCGTCACCCCCAGGCTTCAGCAGCCAACGCCAAGTGCCCGCACTCCCCAGGCCCGAACGGGACCAGAAGGCCGCGACCCAACGACCGCCCCGGGCTCCCGCCCTTCACGTCCTTCCCTCCCTTCCCGCCATCACCGAGACGGCGGGCACCCCGCGAGCTGCCCGCCGCCCCCGCGTGCGAGGGCTCCATGGCACGAGGAACGTCTTCTTCCTCCGAGGGGCCGCCTTCCTCCTCCGACTCCACCCCCATCTTCCCTTCGGGCCAACCGCAGCGCAGCTGCTGCACGGTCTCCTAGGAAACCACGGCCCAGCCTCCAGCCTGGCGCCTGCGCACTGAAGCGAAACAGCCTGAGTGGCACAGGCGGGGAGAATGGGAAGGATCTGGTTGTGGTCGGTAAGTGGAGTAGGAAGAACCCAGCCAGATGCCGCCTCTTCTCTCTTCTTTAATCTTTTTCTTTCTTTCTTTCTTTCTTTCTTTCTTTCTTTCTTTCTTTCTTTCTTTCTTTCTTTCTTTCTTTCTTTCTTTCTTTCTTTCTTTCTCTTTCTTCCTTCCTTTCTTTCTTTCTTTCTTTCTTTCTTTCTTTCTTTCTTTCTTTTTTAAATGTGTATATGAGAGCGTATGCTGTGTGAGTCCAAGCGCCCACAAAATCCTGGAAAGAGCGTTGGATTCCCCAGGAACTGGAGTTAACTGGAAATAACTGGGGTTTTGTGAGCCCCTGGTGGTTTCTGGGAACTCTTCTTGGGTTCCACGGAAGAGCAGCAAGAATTCTCACCCCAGAGACATCTCTTCAACCCTATTCCTTCCTTTTATTGATTCAGTTTTCCCCGAGAGCTTCAGTGTTCGGCTCATATTTAAAAAAAAAAAAAAAAATCACTTTGTAAATACATTCTCTTTCCAATGATTAACAAAACTGCTAACCTGTAACCATGTAAAAGACGTGATTAGCAAGGATGTGGAGGTTTGTTAAGATTTGATTTATTTAGAGAGACTGATGCATTGAGCCCCGATTGGTTTATGTAAAATAATAATAATAATAATAATAATAGGTCTTTGACACACGAGCTTTGGGTCATAAAATCACCATTCCAGACTCTGACTTTGCTGACGTGACTTTGAGTATGTTATGTAACTGCTCTGAACCCATACTGTAAAAACAAACAAAACAATATACACTTGATTACATAAATGAAGAAAGAACAACATAGTTTAATATTTTAATGTCTACAAAGCACCTAGCACGTTAGGAGCTCACTGCAGCCGTGCCTTCCCTCGGGGTGCGGTGCGTGTGTGCTGTGGTGTTGATACTTGTTTCTGTGCGCTTCTTCTGATACACTTCTCTACCTTGGTGGCTTAGAACGTAATGATTGTAGCGAGAAAATGTCACACTTTGCTTCCTATGGCTTTGATAACCACCATGACTAAAAGCAATACGGGGAGAAAAGGGCTTATCTGGCTTAGACTCAGCCTGCTCTCTTCTCCAGAAGAAGTTGCCCAGAAGCAACTCCTCAGGGGCAGCACTGCTTACTGTAGGTTGGGCCCTCCCACATTAATCTTTAACTAGGCAAAGGCCACACAGACCTGCCTACCAGCCAATCTGATGGAGGCAGTTCCTCAATGGAGGCAGTTCCTTATTTGAGAGTCCTTCTTCCGGGATGACTCTACCTGGTTTCAAGTTTATGGGAAAACTAATCAGTACACAGGTCAAAAGACAAAACAGCCTTCATCGGCTGTTTTAGGCCCTTTAGAGAAATAGCCACTCACTTTCAGCCTCCGTGCCTTGTCTGGAATGTATTGTTAAATTCAGCAAATCAAGAACTTCTACCAAGTGCGGTAACATCTGAAAACTCCTGGAAAGATTTGCTGGATTCGATGTATTTATTAGATGTCCCGATTGTAACTGTTCTATTCCTTTGACTAAAAAAGTTAACGCCGCCACTTTCATTTTGCAATGTGTCATCCGGGGTAGCTTAAAATCCATGCTCCTCTACCATAGTGTCCTGTGAAACTTCCTGAGGAGATGGGGACACAAGTCTGCTCACCCTGGATAGGAAACTGACAGAACCAAGCAGAGACACCACCACCATAGATCACCTTGGTCGACCACTGAGTTTACTGAGGTTGCTTACAGAAGTATGGGTGAAGGGGGTTCCCTTCAGGAACATGGGAAGCCCAAAGGCAACTGTACCATCTAAACCCCACCCCATCATCCAAACCCCACCCCAACAGGGCTGATGACTCCAGAGCTCAAGATGCCTCAAGGTAGAAGGAAATTTCCATACAACATATGGTTCTTCTCATTTGGCTCAGAATAAAATATGAACAATTAACATACATGTGAGCAATACATTAATTTTTTTTACATGATTCTACTCCCTCCTCCTCTCCCCCTCCCCATCTTCTCTGCTTCCTCTACCTTGCTCAGACTGGCCTTGAACTAACTCTCAATCTTCTTCCCTTGACCAAAGCACTTCTGAGATTATAGGCACAGCCACTGTGATTCTGTTTCTTATCAAGTATGAAATGAGGGTCCTGAAAAAGGAGGACTCTTTTATAAAGTGCCAGTGCAGCCATTCAGAGTAATAGCAAGTGCCACTGTGTGTGTGTGTGTGTGTGTGTGTGTGTGTGTGTGTGTGTATGTGTGTGGCCAATATATTCCTTTACAAATCACCATTGCATATTTAATTCTTAGACATATGGAGCAATTGCCCCCCCCCAAAAGTCTACATAGGATCAAAATCAAATCTTAAGAACCATACTGTTCCATGTAAGTTTCTAAGGGAAGGAAGCATCTAATAGTCCTACCCAGGTATGCTGCCTTTGAAATCAAACAATGACCAGCATTCATGATGTCCTAAGGGTGCAGTAGCTTAGGATATGCCTTAGCTATATCACGTGTCTTAGCTATGACCAGCAGCTCTCTAATTGGATTTATGACCATTCATCTTAATGAAAATGATGCTTGGTAGTGGAAACCTAGCCAGCTACCCAGGGCTAGTGAAGTCATGGATTTTGGAGGCAAGCCTACATAAAACAGTTTACCGAAATCAGCATAATTCCTAACTGTATTCTAAATACTCATCCTTATACTTACAGAGAAGCATAGATCTCACCCCTCAAAAAAAAAAAAAAAAAAAAAAAGTCTCCCAACAGATGTAAACCTTGACAGAAAACCACAACCAGTCCAGATGCTGAGAACACATGACCACGTGGTCCCCAGCACCAACGGGTCTATCTACAACACAATCCTTGCACCTAAAGCCCAGAGATCATAGCGGAAATGACAGTCGTAAGATTTTGAGAACAGCAGGAACAGGACGTTGGCCGTGCGAATTTCATCTAGAAATGTCAGAGAAGCAATACACACGAAGTGTGATCATGTGCCTGCCTAAGCAGGACATGAGCAATGATGACACCAAAAGACACACCAACACGGAAGGGGAAAATCTCCTAGGGCCTCAGCTCTCTAGACAAAGAACTGCAGGCAAGTAAGGAATGCTGGGAGCAGCCTTCCCCAGGAAAGAACCCTCACCCCCGCTTTGCTTATCCAAAGCCAAGTGGTCAGCCCGAGATCATCCACATCTCAGTAACATCACACAGCCCCGAGCGGTTGTGTTTATACACTTAGGGATATATAAACATGTATACATGTGTGTATAACAACAACAATTAAAAACAAAAAAGAAACAGGTCATGAATTTAAGAAAGCAAAGCAGGGGTGCATAAAAAGAGTTGGAGGGAAGAAAGGGAAAGGGAAACTGCTGTCATATTTTAATTTCAAAATATATTTTCTTAAAAACATGCTGCTGCTTCAGCGAATTCTATTTGGCAAAGCTAGAAACAGAACGTCAGAATTAAATTTCTCTTTGACCACCAGTGTCTTCAGGGCTCCAATTACTTGTAAACAACTAGGTTGGTTTTTTTTCTTTTCTTTCTTCCAATTCTTCTCGATTAAGAATGATGCAAACCACCGAAACAGCCTGGCATGGGAGTCCAGTCCCATCCGAGGAGTTGGAGGCTCACTAACATTCAGCAATGTACTTGAGTTAAACAACCCAGTATTGAAAAGCAGTGCGCGCGCGCGCACACACACACACACACACACACACACACACACACACGGCCCAGTCCTCATTACTCACCTGCATTTATTTCCCTGTCAATTGCTGGACTTGAAGAGTGGTTTTTAATTTAGTAGAAAGATGGACAAGTGGAGTCCTGGAGATGCTGGCAAGCATGCAGACCTAGCTCCGTGGGTCACACGGGACCTACGTTTGACGCTTGCTTTAGTGTTCTGCGGTTGACTAGCGCTCTTCATATATATACATATATATTTTTTTTACAGGAGCGCATTTTTTTGTTCTGTAACTGAACCCCGCATATTAATTAACCAGTGCTGGGGCGAGGGGGAAGAATAGAAGTGACACCCACAGAATGACACCTACGAAAGCCCTGTCTGTCAGAAACAGCTGATAGCTCGAACCAGGTTATTTCACAGCATAATATTAACAGCTCCCGAGTGTCGATGTCATCGCTCTCATTTTACCAAAGATGAAAGGGGTGAGGGGGAGCATGGAGGATGACTCAAGCTTGTAGTCCTGGCATGTGGGAGATGAAGCAGGAGGACCAGCCTATATGTGCATATCAAGCTGCACTCCCATGAAATCCTCTCTTGGTGAACGAGGGGGGTGAGGGGGTGGGGGAAGAAAAAGGTCCTTGCTTGAAGAGATGAATCTCTCAATGGCAGATCCACTTTTCAGAGTTCTCCACAAGAAAAAATGAAATTAATTTGTCTTCAGAGAAGAAATCAATGTCCCCTGACCATTTCCCATTGTCCTTCAAACAGCAAGCCCTTTGGAGAGGGAAGAATTTTTTCTCAAATATATTAGCAGGCTCTGCTGGCTACTTCTGTGTCAACCTGACACGTTAGAGTCATTTGGGTAACCTCAGATGAGAAAATGGCCCCATCAGGTTGGCCTGTGGGCAATCCTGAGGTACATTTTCTCCATAATGATTTATACGGGAAGGCCCAGTCCAGCAATGTTATCCCTAGACTGTCGATTTGATCTAGGTATTATAATAAAGCAAGCTGAGCAAGCCACGAGGAATAAGCCAGCAGCATTCCCCCCAGGGCCTCTGCATCAGCTCCTGGCTCCAGGTTCCTGCTATGGACTCCTGCCATGACTTCCCTCAGTGATGGACTGTTACTTGGAAATGTAAGCTGAAATAAATGCATTTCTTCTCAAGTTGCTCTTGGTCGTGTTTTTGCTGCTGCTGCTGCTGCTGGTGGTGGGTTTTTTTGTTTGTTTGTTTTTTGTTTTGTTTGTTTTGGTTTCGTTTTGACTACTGAGTAAGTATAAAAAGAGAGATGTAATTTATAAATACAAGCACAGAACTGATATGGCCAACTTGTCCAGGAGGACCCTAATGGGAGGTGGGTGTCATACCATAGTCAGAAACAGAGAAGTGACTAAGTGAAAATGACATGTTTCTTTGTTAGGAACTATTTATTCTATAAGCCACATGGTTTTAATTAATAGATCGTAATCTAGGGTAATGTTTGGAAATATCTTGAGATTTGATTGTGTATTTAAGTATGAAATGAGAGATACAATGAAATAATAATTAAAATAATATTTGTGAGTGTATGAGATTGGAAAGCACTGCTAGTAGATCGGAAAAGAGGGCAGCCAGTCACAATGCCTTGCACCTGCTAGACACAACTTTTCTTGAGTTAGGGGGATCCCTCCTGTCCTGACTTTGTTTTTTGTTTTTTTAAATAATGTTAGGGACATTTTTAAGTACCAATAATCAATGTATTGTGAGTTTATAGTTATTAAAAGCAATAAGCATTCATTTTAGTGAATTGTTGGGCATGGATACCTTATATATGGGCAAATTCTCTCCTACTTGCTAAGCTGGCCACTCAGGCATCCTGGAGGGGGTACCTGCAAGGGGAACATTCAGAATGTAAATAAATAAGACAATCTTTTAAAAAGTTCTTACATGAGGAATGTGAGAACACGTCTGTGTGTCCGTGCTTTATGGTGGTTGCCTGTCAGTCAGTAGAGACTGGTTGCTCTAGTTTGCTTTTTATTGCTGACCAAAAGCAACTTGGGGAGGAAAAAGTTCATTCAGCTGTCACTTCCATATCACAGTGCATAGTCTAGGGAAGCCAGGGCAGGAGCTCAAAGAAGAAACCTAAGCAGAGACCATGGAGGGGTGATAAGCACTATCTTGCTTTCCCTGGCTTCCCCTGGCTTTCTTAGCTTGCTTTCTCTAACAAGTCAGGACCACCTGCCCCACAGACATGGCCACCGGCCCAGGAGATGGAGTCAATATCTAAATTAAAGTCCCTCCTTGCAACCAGACTCCAGTATGTGTCACATTGACAAAAAAGACAAAAAGAAAAAAACAAACAAACAAAAAAAGCAAAACCTAACCAATGCGTTCACCACAGAGCCAAATGAACAATTTGAATTGGCAGAGGCCCAAAGGATTTGGTTTTGCAATTCTTCTGCCTAGCACAGCACTTATCAGCTGAAAGTCGCTTTCTTTTCTCTAGCTCGTTTGACATTTTCGATGGTCATATTTGGGAGACTGGACCTCTGCCCTACTGGTGGGTGGAGGTCATATATTAGTGCTGAACATCCAAAACACAGTGCAGGCTGTACCACATAAAACTAATCCCCCAAGTGTCCACTAGGCCAAGACAAGGGCTTTAGTAGTGTCTACACCACATTACGCCCTGACACCCACCTCCCATTAGGGTCCTCCTGGACAAGTTGGCCATATCAGTTCTGTGCTTTTAATTATAAATTACATCTCTCTTTTTATACTTACTCAGTAGTCATATGTAGACCATTTTTAGAGGCAAGAAGCTATAAAAAAGAAGAACAAGCATTTGTTTTTATGCTGTGGGAATTAATATACTTTAGCTAAAGTAATTTTTCCCAGCTAAGAAAGATTTAAGGAAAATAGCTACTGGCTTACGGAGCTTGTGAGCTGCTCCAGGTATAAAGGATAACAAGTCAGGAATAACTTAAAGTCTGGGGGAGCTCAAACCCCAAACCCCCAAAGACTGAATGGACCAAAAGCCACTGTAATGGTGCTAAGATGGCTGTCGTACAAAGTGCACGCCCTTCAGTGTTTACTGAGTAACTTGCAGCCCAGGGTTCTCCAACTGATTCAACCCGGAGCTCTCATAAAGAACGCCCTGCCCATGTCCACTGTATACTGTTGGTGTGGTTAGCAGTCTCCGGCTCTTTGTGAGTGATCTGAAGGCACTTACTGCATACCATGGCCCAGAAACACCACAAGACACTAGGGGTGTCTTTTGTTTTTTGGGTATATACTTGATGGGCCTGGTGTTGTCCATTTGGATGAAGAGAGTAGGAAGCAACGTGATCAGTGTATGACACCTTTGATAATTCATTTTTAAACATGGTCTTCAGGTCTGATTCACTGAGGAAGGAACTGTCAGATATGCTATCAAGTTGACACATATTGGACATACTGTATTAAGTATCTAACACATTTCTGATAGTTCTATTATTATTAACACAGTCTAATAGTTCTCTTTAAAAAGAACCTCCTTCAGATTGCCAAGGCCAGGTGTGATTATTATGTAGTGTTGGGCAAATATAAATAGGAGCTAAGAAAAAATGCAAATTATTTGTCATAGTCTATAACTTGGTGCCCAAAGTTAGTTTTTCCATAAAGCACAAGTTTAAAGGAAAATTTTCGCTTCATACACACACACACACACACACACACACACACACACACATTCTTTTCATTTCCCAAGTGCCATCATGCCTGGCACAAATATTTTTATATT
Source organism: Mus pahari (assembly GCF_900095145.1). NCBI lineage: Eukaryota > Metazoa > Chordata > Mammalia > Rodentia > Muridae > Mus > Mus pahari. Next base: position 64,053,891 of record NC_034604.1, read on the forward strand.
TGTAAGGCATTTCCTAAAGTTTATTCAAAGAGTTCGTTGAGAGACTGTGGAGATGGCCCAGTTGCTTAAGTGCTGGCTGGGCAAGCCTGCTGAGTTTGGATCCCCTGAATAATAGCTCCTAAATATTCTTAAAACTCTGTAAGGTTATGATCGCTTTTTATTTATTAGTAAAAACCCATACATGAGGACACTAAGACATGCCAACCTTGTCAGCTTTACCTCTAAATGTGTGTTCTCGGATTTCCCGGCTTTGCCATGCAGTCGCTGACGTGTTCTGCACCAAGAGCACACTCACATACTGGCTACCTTTCTGATATCTGCTTGCTCCCAGAGCAACCACAGTGACACTTTAATAATATAATTCATAATTATTTGTTTTCCGGCTAAGAGACCTTTAAAGGCTTTTACAGTCTCTGCAATAAAAATCAAACCGTCAAGCCCCCTGTTAGGGCCTCTCTCTACTGTGCTTCTTAGAATATTGGTCTTCATGATCATCTGTTGGTGTTTTGCTTTGTTTTACTATTTTATTGGGTTCTTGTAACTCTACCTCCATTCCAATATCCTACCCTAATCCCTTCTAGCCCCCTCCCCAACACTAGGTGGGAGAGAGAAGGTTAGAAAGGAAAGGTGGGCATAGACCCCTTTCAGCCAGCAACATAGACTACTTCCTGTTGATTAGGGGCATTGGGTTCCGTGGTGTAAGTCCTATCTTCATCATCGGGATATCTCCGACTTTCTTCTTCCCATCAGTCAGCAGCGACCAGGAGCAGCAGTGGCAGCAGCAGCCACATCAGAGTGCCCTGCCCTCTGCTCTGCCACTCGTACCCTCCGAAGAGTCCCCAGAATTCCAAAGGTAAACTATCTGCAGCTGGCAAAACCAAGCTCCTGCTAGTGCAGGGAACACTAAGCATAATCGGTGTCACCCGCTGTGGAGCAGCCTCTTGTCCCACACCCGGGCTTAAACCAAAAACATATTCACATAACATAGCTGGGTTTGTAAAGAAACCAAAATTCTCACTACAACCACCCTCTCCCTCTCCCACTCTCCTCCCCCTCCCCCTCCCCTCCCCTCCCCTTTCCTTCTAGCTCCCTTTCTCCCTCCCCCTTCTCACTCATCTTCTCCCTCCCTTTCCCTCCCTCTTC
>NC_034604.1:64055089-64067659 GCF_900095145.1 Mus pahari
CCCCCGCCACTCTAGCCCAGCCTTAGTCTACTTGCCCTCACCATAATAAAATACACGACATAGGCTACTTGTAAAGAAACAGAAATCTGTGTAGGCCACAGGTTTTGAAGGTGAAAGTCCAACCGGCATAGTACTGGCTCCGAGGAACAGTCCCTCGGCTGTACCGCCTCATGCCAGTTGGAGATGGTGGGAAGTCAGAAGCACTGGAGAGGCCAGGCTCATCCTTTATGAAGAGTCCATTCATTCACAAAGGCTAAATGGGCTCCGAAGACCAGTGTCTTCCGAGGGCATTGTCCTATAGACCCATGAACCTCCCACTAGGTCCCACCTCTTCAAAGTCCACAGCAGGTCCAAATATTGCCACCCCAAGCCTCCAGAATAGATGAATGTGGATGAAGAAGAGTAACCACAGCGAACTCCCGTTGGATTATGGGCACACGCGTCAGCACTCTGTCAGCAAGCTGCAGAAATAGCAGAACCTGCATTATTATACTAATCTGAACCAAAAGCCTGAGAACCAGGAGAACTGGTCATGTAACTTGCCGCCTCATCCACAAAGGTAAAAGACCAATGTGTCAGTTCAGAGGGACAGCAAGGTGACAAATGTCCCGTCTTTGGCCTTTTGGTTACACGTAGGTCTTAAGGAGATTCGAAGATGCCCCCTTGCTACAGTGAAATGTGAACTGCCCCCACAGGCTCACTTGTTTCTCAGATGAAGGCACCATCTCAAAAGTTGTGGAACCATTAGGCAGTGGGGCCACACTGGCGGAAGCGGGTTACTGGAGGGGCCGACACTGAGGTTTGTAGTCGGGCCCTGGCTCTAGCTGGAGTCCTTCAGCTTCCGGAATTGTCCGCCAGGATACAGTCAGCTGCTGAACACACTTGTCACGACCTCTTCTCCTTCTTAATGGACTGGATCTCCTCAACTGACAAACAAAATAAGTCACTTTAATGAGCAGCTTTTAAAGGTGCTTCTGGTCAGGTGTTTGGTCTCAGTCACGAGAAAATAACCCAAAACACCTGTCACACTGGGGGAAGACGGCCCGTGTATGTTTGCTCTACTGATTCCTACGTTAATTTCACTTAGAAACACAACGTAAAAATAGGCCCAGAGCAATGTTTAAGCAAATATCTGCACAGCCCTGTAGAGTTGACCTCTGAAATGGCCAGGACAGTTTCCTGACTCATCTAGACCACCCTAGAGTTTCACAAATCAGGTTGTTCCGTTTTCTAACTACTCTGGAAGAAATCCGCATCTCGGGCTGACCTTGTGGTATTGTAATCTCTCAGATGCCCACCCCCCCAGCCCAGAGTTATCCTAGTCTCTCTCGGGTATTGCAGACTCGCTTACCGTTATGCTCACACTACTATGAAATTACCTCTACTGTTTGTTGTTGCCTTATTTTAAAACCCTTTCTCTTATTAGGAAGTAAAGTGTTTTATACAGATGTCTCATATGCTTTGTACATTATTAGAACTCACAAAAAAACATATGCAATAGGTCAATTTGTTCCAACATCAATAAAAGAATCGGATACCTGGACAATAGTAGACCGTTGTTTTTTTGTTTGTTTGTTTGTTGTTGTTTTGGTTTTTTTGAGACAAGGTCTCTCTACGCGTAGTCTGATATCCTGGAATTAGCTTTTAAATGCCTTTCTCAGAGAAATCTTCCTTCCATAAGAGTCCTAAGCAATGTGTGCAGCTAAGTCTTGCTTCCGGAACTGACTTCCATCTGCCCCCTTTTGCCAACCTGGCATAGTCATTGGACATCAAAGAACAAAGGCTGGAACTAAAGGGACAGTGAGCGTACAGTGGGAACCCCACAGACAGCATCTTCTCCAAACGTTCAAACATCACACACCCAGAAAGGAAGCCCCCAGGGGTGTGCAACACAGCATGGCTTCTGTGGAATTCTGAACAGGAATCCCCAGCTCCAATCAAATCATAAGAAAAGGTCACATAAAGTCAAACTGAGAGAAATTAGCCCAATGTTCATTCATTCCAAGGTGAGCATTGAAACTAAATGCATTCTGGGTTAGATTCTGGAGCAGACCCAGGACATTATTGGAAAATCCAATGAACTCTCAGGTTTATGGGGAAAAAAAAATGTGTTTATGTTGGGGTCTTAGTTCTGAGCTGTATACCACAGTAATAAATGATGTTACCAACATACAAAGGGGTGGCTGGGTTTTATGGTAATTGTATTATCTTTTAACTGTTCTCTAAGCATAATCCAAGATAAAAGTTTCCTTTTGCTAGGTATGGTTGCACATCCAGCTGTTAGGAGGCCAAGGCAGAGGGATCAGAGGTGTGAGGGCGGCCTAGGCAACATAATGGATTCCAGACCTGACTGAGCTACAAAGAAGCCTTTTTACCTCAAAAGAGCACAACCACCGCCACCAAAAACAGGAGAGGAGTTTGTTTTAAGAGATGATAGTCACAAATCATAACCTAAATAATCCATAAACGTCTACCTTGACAAATTAAAAAAAAAAAAAAGATGCTCCTCAGAAGACCACACATATGCTGCTAGTAATACCCAAAAGTGCATGAAAATGTTCTGCCTATTTATGTCATTCAACATATGCATAGAGTTATAACCATCACTTAAAACTATTTTGTTTCCTAAGTTTCAACTGTTCCCCTCCCCCACCTGTGTGTGTGTGTGTGTGTGTGTGTGTGTGTGCAGGTGTGCTCACCCATGCATTAACCTGCTGAGGTCTAAGGTTGACACTGGGTGTCTTCCTCTCTTGGTCTGTGCCTTATTTTCTGAAGGCCACTCCTTGAGTCTAAGGCTTATGGATTCTGTTATCCTGATTGGCCAGGGATTCTGGGGTGTCTGCAACCCCCTTGCTGCCATTATGGTCATGCATCTTCCACCCCTGGCTTTTATGTGGTTGCTGGGAATCCGAATTCAGATGCCAGCGCTTACAGAGTAAGCACTTTACCAACAGAGCCCTTTACCAGACCTTACCAGCCTTTACCCTGGCCTTCAACTGTTCTTCCTTATTCCTGTCTTCATGGTTTCAAATCCATAAAAGATGTTACACTCCAGCTTGTTAGCATTTAATGTTTTATAGCTGAGGGAATTTTAAGTATATCAACAGTGAACAATTGTTGGTGTTGAAATCACTGTAAAAGTTTCAACATGAAACCACTCTCACTTACAAGCTTTAGCTTGTTTTTCTTCTGAAAAAAAAAAAAAAAGTAGAAAGACTCTTGGGAAATAAATGGTAACCAGACTTGAATTTAGAAATGCTACAACTCCATCCCTCTGAGGTGTTAGATTTTGAGTACTATCAAGAAATTCTACGGGTCTGTGAAACAGCTCCTTCTAGAAGGTACTGCCTATTGAAGAATACAGGTAGTTTGCTCTTCTGGTGGGAACTCAGGTAGTTAAAGCTCACCTAGTAATACTTTCTACTACATTCATTTATTTGTGTAGAGTCAAGTTAACAGCTATGCTATCATAGAAAATAACCTGGATCTTTATTTACATGGAAATATTTGAGAAATTAATAAGGAAGACAAAAACTAGACACTGGGTTGATTTAATTTCTTTACCTTCACAGGCTCACAGATCAAAGTCACATCAGACAAAAGAAGAAAGAATTAGCACAGATTGGAGAAGATTTTTTTTTTTAATGTAATGAATTAATGAAAGACGTGACCCTGTAACAGATCTTGGGACAGAAAAATTACCTTAGGGAAAAACTGATGAGATGAGAACGAGATCTGTTGTCTAGTTCTCTCCTGGGTCCTGGTCATTACATTATGGCTAACTTGGGAACACTGGGGAAAACCCAGCAAACATTAGCAAACAACTTTATGAACAATTTGGTCATTCTTGCACCTTCCGTGAGTCTAAAATAGTTTCAAGATAAAAGGACAGTCACATATGTCCTGGAAAATTCCTCAGGAAGCTGTTATTTGCAAGCTAAATCCAAGATAGCAAGCCTCCCCCTGCCCCGCCCCCAACTCTGAAAACAAACATGGCTTCTTCAATGGAGCTGTAGAAAAAGTACAACGGTTGACTAAGGCTGCAGGAGTTGTACAAATAAACTTTAAGTGTAAATGTGGCGCCTCAAGATATCCAAGCCAGAGACTATACCCATAACTTTCCCACTGTTGTTCTGACTAGTAAATAAAAGCCCACGGGAGAGAATACTTTCCAGAAAACATGAAGGGCGACTTCATTTTGACCATCAAAATTTTCCTGACTTTTAAGGAGCATACTTTGTGTTCTGTAATAGTGACTTTGCGAAAGAGGTCTCTGGGACGTCGACAGTATATTTTATATACTGGTAAAATCCTTGGGATTTTACGTAAGGAGTTCAAGGCTAGCCTAGAAGGAAATATCTTGTCTCAAAAAAAAAAAATACACATCTCAAAATACTATAATTATACTCATTTCATAGAGATATTCTTGCTTAAAGAACCTTGCTTAAAGAATTCACATTTCTCCTTAATATTTATGCCAGAGCATTTGCTCACTGGTTGAAAATTACACTGAAGAACCTAAAGATAATTATCTTTAAGAAACTGAAAAAAACAAAAATCCATGTATCTTTTTCTTTCTTGTCAAATGAATATAGTTGGGTGTAAATTCTGATGTCCTGTGAGACTGTTATCCAACAGAGAGACAAGCAAACAGTATTTTTTGAAATAACCAATAGAAGATTCATTTTCCTGAATGACTTTATTGATGATCATTGAAAGGAAGTCCTTTTTGTGGCTTAGGGATTCTACGTTGTTTAATTAACTACCTGCTTTCCCATTAATTTCCCTTTAACATAACACTTAAACCTTCTGCAGAAGTGTCTGAGGTTGTCCTCTGACCTCTGTCTGCACCTCCTGGTGCATGCACGCCTCCACTCAAGATTTTTTTTTTTAAATTGTGTGTGCTTGTGTGCATGTGCTGTATAGGTATATGCATACAAATGCAGGTATCTGTGAAGGCCAAAGGCTTCAGCTAGCCTTGGGACTCAGTGAGGCAGATGTTAGTGAGCAGCAGGTGGAAGCCACCAAAGGTACTCGGAGCCTTGTCAGAGCAATGTACACTCCTAACCACTGTGCTGTCTCTTCTCCCAGATTGGCCTCTAAGCATCTGTGTAGATAGGATCTCTGTAGAGGTTGACCTGGCTGTGACAAGTTCCACCCTTTGTGAATTTCGTCATAGTGATATCTCAGCATATGGTGTTTATAAAAATCCTTAATTTTAATATGAAATGGGATATTTTGCTGGAAAATTCATATATGAATATATTTTATTCAAAATATACACAGGAGAAAATATTAGGTCTTTTATATATTAAGTAAATTGTCAGATTCTGTTAATAAATAACAGAGCATATTCAGCTAATTACAAATTTTACCAGTATATAAAATATACTGTCGACGTCCCAGAGACCTCTTTCGCAAAGTCACTATTACAGAACACAAAGTATGCTCCTTAAAAGTCAGGAAAATTTTGATGGTCAAAATGAAGTCGCACTTCATGTTTTCTGGAAAGTATTCTCTCCCGTGGGCTTTTATTTACTAGTCAGAACAACAGTGGGAAAGTTATGGGTATAGTCTCTGCCTGGAAAAAAAGATAATCACCTTTACTGTAGTCTCAAGAAGCATTCCAACTAAAACGTTGATGGACTTCAGATACGGGAAATATTTTGTCATTGAGCTTTTGATTTTTTCTGTACAGGTGCCATATAGTTGGGCTGGTAGATAAAGACCATTTACGTGGTAAAGGGGCAGGATGGGGGAGGTGGCTGCTGTTGCTTTCACATTACAATTAAAAGTGTCATAATTAGACACCGCACATCAGTACCCTGTTATAAGATACAGGTTTAAACCTATCCCTGGCATCGTGAAACCAGCCAGTTTCGTTCCATGTGCCCCCAGCAACTCCACTTAGTGCTGCCGAAGTGCATTAAGGGGGTTCCAAGATGCTCTTTGCCTGAGAGGACAGAGCTCGTTGATAAAACCACCAAACAGGCATTGCTTGCTTGAGTCTGCAAAACTATGGTACGACTTAGGTGGGCACATCTCTTAAACGCTCAAACAATTGCCAGTTTAAAAAAAAAATAATGAATTCCCGAGCTTTTATAACTTATTCAGTAATAATTATTTCAGACCTGGGGCTGAATACCAGTGTGTTGTATCTATTCTACCTCTGAGAATCGGAAACGTAGACAGATGCCGCATAAGCACATTTGACACACTGTGGTCTCAATTATTTTTTTATGTTTGTGTATGTGCCTGCAGGTCTTTGTGTCTGAGGTCAGAGAACAACTTCCGGTTGTGTCCGAGACTGCATGTGGTAGGCGAAATGGTGAGCTTCTTTCTTGGTATTCTCCAGGCTCCCGTTCCCATCTTACCTCTTGAGCTCTTGAGCTCTGGGATTAGAGAGGTGCTGCTGTGTCCAGCTTTTGGTGGGTTCTGGGGGCTTGAACTCAGTACCTTGCACTTGTAGGGCAAGCGCTTTACCTGCTGAGCCATCTCCCCAGCCTTGTTCTCAAAGTTCAAAAATCAAGTTAAGAATAAAGCCTTTGCTACTTCTGGAGGTGTTATTGGTGCATCAGCAAGAATGTGAACTTTGCTGTTAGAAAAGCTTCATATTTCTCCACTGAACAATTATTCAACCTCACCGTTTTCTGTTTCGAAAGATGATAGTAGTAACTTTTGAATTCATTGTGACGATTATGCATGAAACCTCTTGGCTCTTGCTTCACAACATGTGACAGGGAGGTCAACAGACAGCGCACTCTGAAAACACGTTAAAAATGCCGAATCTGAGACCGCTTCCCTGGCTATGAATCAGGACTTTGTTTCTTCAGACCATTCCCTAGGCAAATCACCCTGAAGCTGGAGAGGCGCTGACGGCCTCACGCGGAATGTGTGCCGGAAATGCTAGGTTCTTTCCTTCTCGGCCTGAGATCTAGCTGGGCTCAGGGTCTGTTACTGCCAGTTGTAGATTTAATTCTGGTGGGTACACTGGGTGAGCTCACACTGGGTGTGCTCACACTGGGAGTGCTCACACTGGGCAGGCTCACACTGGGATGCCATTCACAATTCACAGCTAGCTGAGCTGGTGACTACAAAGGTGAAGGTCTTTCTCCCATGTCTTCATGCTGCTGGCATGAAGCACACAGCAAGTGGTTTTTAGTTTTTCCCTGACGTTTTGCACCTTAGACGACAGTGCCCTAAGAAGGTTCTCATTATCATTTGTGAATTGTCACTGGGAGGGCAGGCCCAAGGCTAATCATTAAACTGGTCACACTACTTGAATAGAAATTTAGGGAAGGCTTCTAAAAAACAGCTTCTAAGTTTTCTCCTTCTTTTAATCTCCAAAATTTATCCATGAGCCCTGGGGTGTCAGAAGGGACTTGGGTAGAACCTGTCTTACCACATCAAAGCGATGTTCTGAGCCTGCCCACATGAAGACACACAGTGCAGGCTGACACATGACACACGAAGATTGCATTCTAAACTCTGGGGTGTGTTTAGAGAACAGCGGAAAAGGCTTGCTACTGCAATTAATGTCGTCTCTGTGATGCCTTTAGTAAAACAGCAAATAAATCTAGTTTTATGTTTTTAAGCAAGTAAATAGGCTGATTCTTAGATCTATGGATATGTTGGCTTTAGAAAGGGTGACTTCTACTAGGCCTATGTTTCTTTGGGCTCCCAGCAGAACGCATTGAGAACTGGCAGTCATAAGCCTTCTACCATAGATGCATCCCTTACAAAGACTATTCTGTAGGGGCTGGGGTAGTAGCTCAGATGGTAAAGTGCTTGTAGAGTGAACGCTCATTGCAGAAACCTGAATGAGATCCCCAGAACCCATATTTAAAAAAGCCGTGTGAGCTGGTGCCTGCCTGTAATTCCAAGTCTGGAGACACAGAAACAGGAAGATCGTTGGGTCTTTAGAGAACATCAGACAAATGAAAGAACTTGTCTCAAAAAATCAAAACAAAACAAAAAACAGACAGACAAACAAACAAGCAAACAAAACAAAACAAAAACAAAGCAGAAGATCTCCAAAGAGTAGCAGGCACTTAGACCCCTGACTATCACCTTGGATAAAAACTCCAAGCAGATCAAAGATCCACACATGAAACCTAAAACAACTAAGTTTAAAAAAGTACTGTTTTCTAACAGTACGTAACAGGATCAGGGGTAGAAAACAACTTCCTGAGCAGAAGTACCAGACACACACACACACACACACACACACACACACACGCACACGCACACGCACACGCACACGCACATGGGTGCACCTGTACACACATGATCACATGTCTACTTGCAGACACATGAACACACACAAATCCACAAAACAGTAAAAAAAAAAAAATATTATTTTTCCCTTTAACACTACTTAAGGAGGGATAGGCACTCGCCCCGAGAAAGCTCCTGTTTACACTGTACTCTGGAAGCTGGGTGTGGTGGTGCATATCAGTAATTCCAGGATGAGGAAGCAGAGGCAGGAGGAACAGGGTCTCAAAAAAATACCAAAACAAATCCCAAGGGCTGGGATATAGCTCAGTGGTAGCTGCAAAGGGCCCTGGGTTCAATCCCAACACCAAAAAACACCCCACCAAAACCCCAAACCAAACATAAGAAAAACAGCCAAATTAAAGCAACCACCACCACCACAACAACAACATAAAACCAAAAACCAAAATCAACAGAGCACCACTACCTTCTATTATATAGCTAAATGAACCCACAGCACCACTACCTTCTATTATATAGCTAAACGAACCCACAGCACCACTACCTTCTATTATATAGCTAAACGAATCCACATCCATACTTTATTATTTTTTTTTATATGTCTTGCAGAAAGTGGAAAGATCCTGCGCCCCCTCTCTGATCGAATCCAGGGCCTCATGCTAGGCAGTATCTGGAGCCTGTTTTCGTCATCCTAATGCATTTGGTTTGTGTTGTGCTTGCCTGTCTATTCTGAGGGAGCACACTCGACAGCAAGGCAAGCCTGTGAACCCAAGGTGACCCTCCAGGAATCGGTTCTCCTTTTCCCGTGAGGGTCTCTGAGATGGAACTTTTTAATTTATATTCAATTTTTTTTCAAATATTTCAGACCTCTGGACAAGTTGTAAAGACTAGCAAAAGAAGGTATTAAATATCCTTTACACACACATGCACACACTTTTTAAATGGAAGATTTAGGAATTGAATTTATACATATCTTGTAGTCAGTATTTCCTCTTTCACATCACTGTTTTGAGCATGCAGTTCTTTTATTGTTTTCTAAATATCAAGGTGGCTTGCCCCTTCCTAGTCTCATTTTTTATAATGTAATTCATAGTAATGTTCTATCTGTGTACTATGATTTCTCAAATGTTTTTTAGTGTATTTAAAGGTTGTTTAGTCTACTAAAAGTCATTTTTCCTTTTAATCTTTTTCCCTAAGGCCTTTTCCCCTCATTGCTTTGTCCTTCCAAGTTCCCTGTATCTTATTGCCACATTTCTGGTGAGAGAACCTATAGTGGTTTAAAAGAGAATTAGCCCCATTGGTTCATATGTATCAATGCTTGGTCCCCAGGTGGTAGAACTGTTTGGGAAGGATTAGGAGGTGTGGCCTTTGGCAACACATATGTCAATGGGGGTTCAAAAGCCCATGCCATTCACAATTAAAAGCCCAGGACAGACGTTTCCAGTTAGCACCGCCGCTCTGTACCCGATTCCACCCCGCCAGCCTTGTGGTGGTTGTCCCAATGTGTAAGGTCTCAGATACTGTTGCAGTGCCCAGCCTGCCTGCCAGCAGCTACACTCCCTGGCTCGATGGTCATGGACTCACTCTCTGAAACTGTAAGTGCAATAAACTCTTTTCTTCTATAAGTTACCTTGGTCATGGTGTCTCTTCACAGCAATAAAATAAATTCTAAATGAAATAAATCACAGACAGGGTCCCTTGCACAGGGCCCCTTGCAGCACAGCATGTCTTCAAACTTACACACAAGGGCTTGGCTCTTATTTTCTCTTTTTTTTTTCTTTCTTTCTTTCTTTCTTTTTTTTTTTATTGTTTGTTTGTTTGTTTGTTTTTCAAGACAGGGTTTCTCCGTATAGCCCTGACTGTCCTGAAAACTCACTTTGTAGACCAGGCTGGCCTCGAACTCAGAAATCCACCTGCCTCTGCCTCCCGAGTGCAGGAATTAAAGGTGTGCACCACCACACCCGGCCACTCTTGTTTTCAATCCTGCAAAGTTACTCTCTTACATTACGCTGGAGTGCCTAGGGCCCTCTTGTTTCTGCTACTCACTTTTAGTTTTGAGTTCTGTCTGCTTTGAGTCACTAAGGAAACATTTCTCACAGAAGTGATCCCTGAATGTAACTAGCTGTTCCAAACAGGCTTCCTCTTGTGTTTCTCTGTGGGGGACATAGAACTCAGCAGAATGGGTTATGTTCCACTTTTGCTAATCGCCTAACCTCCCAGTGGTAAACATCTAAAATGATATACCCCAGTTATCTCTCAGTCTCCTGAAGTCCTGCCCTGTCTCCATCGGGGATTCTTGTGAGGCTAAAATTATAGACTGTTTGTGAAAGGGCTTTGTAAGAAATGTCAAAGTATTTTGAAACAGTATCCATTCCAAGGAAGGGATCATGGGGATTATCCAGTCAAACTGGGCAATTTTACTGACAGGGTAACTAAAAACCAGGAAGATGAAGTGACTTGTTCAGGGTCACTGAACTGTTTGACAGAACAAGGTTTCCTGGTTCTTAGAGCAGAGCTTTCTTCACCTCAGCAAACTGTCTTCCTAGACAGAGCCCGTAGTTCGGGTTGCCTAAGCTTTCCTTCCCGTATCATGGTTCAGTGTTATGAAAACACAACCACAAGAGTTAACCGTGCAGAGCGTTAGTAAGCTTGCCTTTAGAATGTTTAGAAAGAAAGAAAAAGAAAACTTGAGAAAGAGGGGACAATGCACAGGAAGGATAGATAGCTGTGAGGCATACTTGTTGTTATTTGAAAGATGCCAAGAAGTCCCACTTGCCTACAGGGATGCCAAGCTTTCAAATGCCTCCTTACCCAGGATCTGAGAGTCTAAAGATAAGCCCCTATTTTAAAGTCAATAAAGAACCAACAATAGTATTGGGTTTTTTTCAGCTGATTCAATGATAATGATTTTTTTTTTAAGTGTAACAAGTTACTAAGGGAGTTCTCCAACCTAAAATCCAATTCAAAACTGATCTTAAGAGGACTTGAGCAATTACCAAAAGTGACACTTTAGATGAAGAGCCACAAAGTAACCTATGTGTCCTGTGAGGTATCCGAATAACGTCCCTTTGGACTGTAGGTTAAACTGACTCACTCAAATGCACCCTCAGTATCTGACTATAAGGCCAAAGGGTTGCCAAGGCTTTCAGCTGGCAAAGCCAAAAAAGGGTTTTAAACTGTTCTGACTCACTGTGTACCCGTTGAATTAACAGCTGCTGTCCGAGTGAATTGACTGACCTTGAATTCCGGAGTTTTCAATAAAAAGAAGGGGAGGGGGGCTAAGATCAACAAAGATAAGAGCAATCATCTTGGGACACAAGAACTGATCAGGCCTCCCGAATTCCTGTTCTAAGACCCTCATGACCCTGTACCTCAAAGTTGTTCTGCTGTCCTTCGTTGAGCATCAAGAGGGATGGTTCAGGACTATTTCACAGGGCGGTATTTATAGGTAAGCTAAAAATCTGTGGGGTCCCGACAATCTCTTCTGAAGGTTTGCCTCGGACTAATCCCAGATGTTACACTATGAAGAGACTGTCTGTGTTAGGTCACAATGGACTTTTTGATAGACACCTGATGAAAATGGAGAATAATAAATATGATTGGAGAGCATATGATCTTAAATGAGGATGTTTACATATTTTCACGTTGGTTAATGGAATTTTCTCTAAATAGGAGCATACATACTCTGGTGGTCCTTCGTTGATTGACTGATACGTTCTTGGACAGCACTATGGTTTGCACAGCTAAGATTATGATCACAGAAAATATCCAGACCTGAGAGAAAAACTCATGCCACGGATCTACTCTGCAGTTTTAGAGATTTCTTTTTAACTTTTCGGATTTGAAGTGTGTGGATGCCATGTATACAGAGACACTCCAACGCCAGGAAGAGTCAGATTCCCTTGAAACCATAGTTACTGGTGGTTGTGAGCCACCTTGAGTGGATGCTAAGGAGTAGACTGGGGTCCTTGGTAAGAGCAACAGTAGCTCTTAACCCCTAAGTCACCTCTCTGACTGATGCTCTATTTTTTTTTAAAACTCAATAAATAAAAGTAGAAGGCGTAAGTTCTTTGAGCAAAGCAGATTTGTTGGTTTTAAATACATGCTGCTGGTAAGCCGTCTGTACTGGCTAGTTTTGTGTCAACTTGACACAGCTGGAGTCATCACAGAGAAAGGAGCTTCAGTTGGGGAAATGCCTCCACTGGATCCAGCTGTAAGGCATTTTCTCAATTAGTGACCAAAGGGGGAGGTCCCCTTGTAGGTGGTGCCATCTCTGGGCTGGTAGTCTTGGTTCTATAAGAGAGCAGGCTGAGCAAGCCAGGGGAAGCAAGCCAG
>NC_034604.1:64068122-64101877 GCF_900095145.1 Mus pahari
GGAGAGGGGAGGAGAGAGAAGGAGAGGGGAGGAGAGGGGAGGAGAGGGAAAGAGAGGGGAAGAGAGGGGAGGAGAGGGGAGGAGAGGGGGAGAGAGGGAAGGAGAAGGAAGGAGAGGGGAGGAGAAGGGAGAGGAATTCAGTCCTGAAGCTATGTCCACAGACGGAGGGGCAAAGACAGAGTTCTTCCTGAACTGCTTTTGCTCTGAGCTGCTGTGAAGGGGGCAGAATCCAGCTATGTGGTTATGTGGGTCAATCATTATTATTTTATCTTATTTTCCTTTTCAAAGCTCAAAGTTCAAATCACCCTCCAGATCCTACTAATTTGGAAATATATCCAAAGAATTAGAAGAGGTTTGTATTAACAACTTTATAAGCAACCAGAGTCATCTTGGAGGAGAGAGGAATCTGTCTCTTAAGGACTCCTCCCTTACGCCCCTCACAGCCCTACCCTCTGTGAACCGAGGATCAATAGACCGGACGCTTGCACCCAGGAGCAAGCAAGAACCTGATTCTGAGAGAACACAGGCCTGCTGGGGCCTGTGGGAGACAGAGCACTCCTGCCTAGGTTTCCTGATTAGAACCTGGAAGCTCAGTCACCCACGCTAACCCCACAGGCAGCTCAGCAAACCTTCTAAAGGCAGTGCCCCAGAGCCATTAGCCCTACTTAGCCTTTGATTGTCGGGCAATCCTCTTTTCTCTAAATAAATACCCCTGAACAAGGAGAGACAGAAAGAAAAATGCCTTGTCTTTGGATACCAGAATTCCTTTCAATTATTAAAACATTAAAGAGCATGTCTTAAAAATGCCTCATCTCTTCTCTCAACATAGCTTGAAGCAGAAGTAAGATCTAGTACATCGAATGTGACTCCAATTTCTTGTTCATTTTATCAAACGATGCAGATGTTGATAGTCGATTATCCTTATTCCTTGGCTTAGAAATAGCTATCGAAGACTTAGAATGAGTGGCTATCCATCACAGGGGCCAAACCATGTCCTGGAGATGGCTGAGCTCAGTGTTAATTGCTTTAAATTACCTCTTACATTTTTTAAGTGGATATATTCTAGACATATTTCCCACTAGATATACCTTCACTTGCTCATCATACATTTAGAGAGAGGTATTCCCATTAAAGTGACTCCTTAGAAGAGTAAACCATAAAAGCAAAAAGTAAGACACAGACATATTCCATTGTCCCATTGCAAGAAGGCTTTCAGTAGCTGCTGGACCAGGCCTAGCGCTTAACAGTATCCACTTCAGATAAAGAAATCGGCTAAAGAAACAGCTGGCTCTAAATGGGGCATCGAATTGCAGCTGACCCTTTAAACAGCTAATATATGTCCTGGGAGAAAAGACACAAATGCAGACGTGAAGGTCATCTGTCGTTTGGATCTGAAGTCACCCCCCAAAAGGCTCATATGCTTCTAACACCCCGAGGTGCCATCATGGTGTCATAGAATTTTTAGGAGATAGGGCCTTGCAGGAGGAATTTGGCCCATTAGAAGCCTGACCTTTAAGGGGCTTAGGCCATCTGTTAGCCTATAGTTAACTAAATCAGTGACTGATGGTTGAAACTCTCAGACAATATACAGAGAGTCAGGTCTGGGAGGTACATGATCCAAGCGTGCAGAAGACGAGTGTTGTGAGTCTTCCGGGGAACCGTGAACAAATAGCTATTCACCCAGATAGGGTATACTAACTGTAGGCCAAAGAGCGTTCCCTTTAAGTGCCTCCTGATCAACCAGTCAGTTTATTGAGGTCACTTAAGGAGCATGGGAGGGGTCACTTAAGGAAGCATGAAAAACTTAAACACGGCTGACTTCCTGCCCAGTTTGCAGGCAGCTCCTGCTAGACTTCCCGGCACCCAGACATTGCTTACCACTCTCATAATCTTGGGGATAGATCTTAGAATTTGTCTGAGCCTCCTGAGCCTGATTAAAAGTTTTATGAGCTTCCTGGGTTTCAGTGACTCTTCCCCACCTCCCCTTCCAGGAAGGAATGTTTACACTGAGAGGAAGTAATTGCCTGACACTGGGTTATCACAAATCCCTGGAAGGGAACATCAGGGTAGCCTTACAAGGGTACAGTAAATCTTAGCTCAAAGAGGTGATGCCAACGGGCTTGTTCTCAGACCTGGTCGCTATGACTAAATCATAAAAGTAGTTTCAGGACAAAGGGACACCAGGATGAGGGGTGCAGAGCAGATATGTTAACAGGATGAAGACCATGTGCTCTGGCACTCAATGGCTCTTCAAGTACATCACCAGTGACACAGTTTGTAGCTACAGCTTACAAGCCTCGGGGTTCAGCTGGTGCATGACCTCACAATGGTATAGACTGTGCTGCTTAGATGATAACAGACAGGAGACAGATAAAGCACCAGATAAAATTTATGGCAGGCGAAGGGCCTTCCCTTTTATCAAAGGGTCATATTGCAGAAGTGCACCCAGGCTTTGCTTCTGTGTGATAACTCAGGAGAGAAACACCCAGCCTCATGACACCCTGGCTCGAGGAAGCCCAATTGTCCAACCCCAACATGGCTAATACGCACACTGGAAAGCAGAGTGATTCAGAATCTAGAAGAGAAATAAGATGGACATTGAAGCTTTTTTCAGGAGAGTTGGAGTTATCCTTGTGGAAACTCAGCCAAGACTATTTCTACTGTAGAGGACACAGGAATGCAGCAAAAATGCTTATTATAGGGGGGAAAACCCCGAGGACTTTTTAATATCAGTAAGGCAAATGCCTTTGAAATGGCCTCTCAGGTTGCTGCAACTGTAACCAAACACAATGGATTCTCATCTTTATGAGTGCAAAACTGGACCAGGCAGAGCCAAGGACAGAAAGGCTGGAGAAAGATGAATTGCTTGCAGCTGGTGAAAAAGAACATGGAAGTCATTTCTAAAACTATGAGACACAGTGGGCTCTTCCCTTGACAGCAGATATGTGTGTATATAGAGAAGGATTTAGCACTAGGGACCCTTCTAAGCAGGCTTAAATAGGTAGTACATTCTGGTCATCATGCTTGGTTTAAGGTCATAGTTCCAGAAGTTAAGACAGTAGAGACATTTCTGGACATGCTCAGCTGAAGATCAAGGTTGACATGGTTCAGTGGGTAAAGTGTTTGACACACAAGGATGAGAAAGTAAGTTCAGATACCCATTACCCATGGTGCATCTGTAACACCAGGTGCTGGGGTCAGAGACGAGTGGACTCAGAGATCCACTGACCAGCCAGACCATACCAAATGGCAGGCTCCAGGTTCAGTGACAAAATAAGTAAGTTGGAGTGCTATAGAGGAAGAGAGTGTAGGCTTCGGGGATCCCTCACACACATATGCATGAGTGAGCACACTCACCACCCACGCCCACAGCTCCGGGGGTAGGCAGGGACATTGCAGGACACACTCAGTTCGTTTCATAAAAAGGATACACAGGAAAACCCCTCGGAAATACTCAGCTGTCTACAAAATGTTCTAGCCGACAAAAGAGGGAAGGGGCCCCTGAAGAAGTGTTAATACAAGGGTTTGCTTCTCAAGGAGCTCGGCTCACTGGCTGCTAACACTGCCAGTGCCCCACAGGCAGGTAGTCAAGAAGGACCTGGAGCAGGAAGATGGCTCGTGGCCTTGCTTTTCTGCTGAGCTGTTCCTAGGAAGCTGTTTACTACTTCTTTCCCCCTCTCTCCTTGTGCTTAGCTGACACAATTCAAATTATCCTTTGAATTCTTCTAGAGGTTTGACTATGTGGTTAATGTTCCCCTAAAAGGAGATCTTTGTATATTGTATAAATACATGTATATATTTATATCAGGTTTCTAGGTCAATTCAAATAATTACTGTTACTAAGTGTTGTCTCCTTAGCTTGACTACAAATTGAACTGTATCCAGCACTCCTATGTTGTCTTGAGTAGGTTGAATCAGTTGTGTAGTTAGAATTCTCAGCAGCAGCTATCCAGTGTTTAATATCATGAACTTGAAACTTAAAAACATTTTAAACATCGTTAAGATGGGAGGTCAATGTTCTTTTCATTATTTCAAGAAAGTGTGCTTAATGTGTTTTATTGAAGTCTCTATGCATTAATCTGTTTTAAAGCCCATAGTTTGCTATGTGTTCACAATCTCTTTAGACTCCTTCAGAAAAGGACATATTTGCTTCATTGAGGGCTGATTATGATGATAAATGTGGTATGCTGAATAGAAAGAGAAGGAACAAGAACTCCTCCAATCCTCCCTTAAATACAGCAATGTTTTTCTCTTACGGGCATCCTTACTAGGGACCTTTTCCACCTAGGGCAGCATGTCACCTTTGATGTACACTGACTGTGAGTTTTGTCTTGAGCGATGGCCTGTAATTGTTGTTTTTGTTTCTTGTTGTTTTCCCCCTTTTAAAAGATGGGGTCTAGACATATATTTCAGGCTCTCCTTGAATCAATGGCAAGAACCACCATGCCTAGCAACCTATAATCTTCAAAAATCTGGGTAGGCATCTAGTCTGTTTGGAAGGTGATATAACATTAATCCACCAGATGGGAAATCCTGTTAAAAAGTTAAGCTGAATAATTATAAAATAGTTCTTTTAGTCGCAGCAAAAGAATAACCACATTTTGTTACTAGTCAGTGAAACTCTTGAATTTTCTAGACACGGTGGCATGCCACAAAGATGGGTTTCTTAACTCTATCATTATTCAATGTGTGTGTGTGTGTGTGTGTGTGTGTGTGTGTGTGTGTGTGTGTGTGTGCCTTTCAAACAGCTTTTAAAGCAATAGATTATTTAGCCAGGCAAAATCTCACCTAAAATATCCACCTTGACAACCACTGTTGCTGTAGATAGAAGCAGAATCGTTTTAGCAGTTTACAGTTTACTTTTTAGTCCTTGTTAACAAGAAGACATGATGTAATGGAGAGAACAATGACTGTACCCGACCACAGGACTTGTCAAATAAGAGCTGTCATTGACAGTTGGTGTACATCAGCTTTAATGGCTTTTCCTAATTTCATTATTTTTTTTTTTGTCATCGTTTTTATGAGACAGGGTCTCACTATATAGCTCTGGCTGTCTTGAATTCACTGTGTAGACGCATGCTGGCATCAAACTCACATCGATCCACCTGCCTCTGACTGACTTCTGAGATCTCAGATCAAAGTCATGTGCCACTATGCCCAACTCGTTATTGTTTGATTGAAGTCTCTAGATAACCTAAATTCACACGGAGAAAGCTGTTCTAAATGTTTTCTTTATGTGGCTTAAACCTAGGACATCAGACATGCTGGACGAGTTTCTACCTTCAGATGTCAAGTGCAGAGTGCGTGTGTGTGTGTGTGTGTGTGTGTGTGTGTGTGTGTGTGTGTGTGTGTTTAGGCCAGAGGTGGATTCCTCAATTACTTTCTATTTACGCTTTTGGTTGGAGTTACTCCCAGACTTGGAGTTCACAGGTTTGTATAGGCTGGTGTGCTGGGTTGAACAGATTGTCCCTTATAGGCTTCTAGATTTTAATGCTTGGTCATTAGGGAGTGATATTATTAAGAGTCGTGGCCTTGTTGAAGGATGTCTGCCACTGGGGTTGGATGGGTTTTGAGGTTTCAGAAGCTAAAGCTAGGCTAAGTCTCTCTCTTCGTGCTGCCTGTTGGTCCTGACATAGGAGTCTCAGTTACCTCTCCAGCACCATGTCTGTCTGCAGTGTTTCTCACCATATCAATAATGGACCAAACCTATAAATTCAAACCAGCCCCAACTAGATGCTTTTCTTTATAAGAGTTGCTGTGTTCCTGGTGTCTCTTCACAGCAGCAGAACTGTGACCAAGGCAGCTGGATATCCAGTGAGGTTCAGGGATTCCCCTCTCCCTTCCTTCTCGGTCCTGGGGTTATAGGCGTATGTCATCATTACACCTGACATCTGATGTGCGTTTGGGGAATCTGAACTCAGCTCTTCATGTTTTACTGACTGGGCCATGTTCCCGGTCCTCCACTCCATTTAAGTTACTTTTAACTAGTGAAATATGGCAAAGTCGATAGGCTGTTAAGTCTGCAATTATTCAAGCTAAGACGGCTATATATATATATATATATATATATATATATATATATATATTCACAGATACAATTAAGGTAATCAAAAGGTAGATTGTATTTAGTGTGCCTGGCTTCAATATAAATAGTTCAAAAGGCATTGCTTTAAGTTGATATGCTTAAATTTTTTTTTTCTTGTACTGGGGATTGAAACGAGGTTCTTGTGAGCGTTAACTAGGCAAACTCTCCACCACTGCTTCATAATCCAGCCTTCTTCTGTTTGTGAGAACATCTCACTAAATGGCCCAGTCTGGCCTTGAACTTACAGCCTCCTGAATAGTTAAGTTCACAGACCTGTGATGCTAGGTCCATCTTAAAAAAACATTTTTTTTTTTTTTAACCCAGCAGTGATGGTACATACCTTTAATCTCAGTACTTGGGAAGCAGAGGCAGGCAGATCTCTGAGTTCAAGGCCAACCTGGTCTACAGAGTGAGTTCTAGGACAGCCAGAGCAACACAGAGAAACCATGACACGGAAAACCAAAAACAACAACGACAAAACCAAAAACAAACAAACAAAAAAAGATAAAAAAAAACAAAACAAAACAAGGAAGAAAGAAAGAAAGGAAAAAGCAAAACACATGTTTTTAAATTGTTTTGTTTTTCTAAACCATGGCTTTAAAAAAACGTTTTTAGCTACCCAAAGGTATTTTGGAAACCCTTCTGCTTATATATCCTTATAAACATCTCGGAGAAAACCTCAACGTCATCTCGGAGACGTCAATCTGCCCGACCACTGTTATCATCATGACTTTCCTGAGCTGACATAGCTACTCCCTGATAAGCTATGGAAAGGGTGGGTGCAGGAAGGATGCAGGTCTGAAAGCGCAAGCTTTGCCCACTTCAAGGGCAGCAGTTCTACTCCTGGCTCTTTTGACACAGAGCCTGTAAGCCTTGCTTTTCCTGCCCCAACACCATGCTATCAAACTTGTCAATAAACACAGGCAAGCAGTCAGTACTAAGAAAACAAACAAATGAAAACAGCCAAAAAAAAAAAAAAAAAAAAAAAAAAAAAAAAAAAAAAAAAAAAAAAAGGGAAAGCCAAAAAAGAATAAAAAAAAACATCACTGGCAGTTCAGAATTGTGACTTAGCGTTGTTTCAGAAACTAGAGTCCTTCAAAATGGCCCAGTAGGGACTCAAAGGGTGTTGTAAGTCACAAGCTGTAAATGTTGAAATAGGGACCTAACAAGTTCATAGAGCTCACATGGGGAATAAACCACGAACATGTGCAAAACATAAAAGTTACATATAAACAAAGGAAGGCTGTATTTCACGGGGCTGTGAATCCAAAGGGCTCACGTTTCAAAGCCAGATGGACCTTTGCTGCTTCACCGCAGCTCGGTCATTACCACTTGTGGAGTCTCTAATGGGTGATTTAACATCTGGTTACCTTAGTCTCTTTACCTGTAACCCGAGGGTGATGATGTCTTCTCTATGGCGTGGCGAGAACTAAATACAGTGCATGAAAAACATTCACTCCAAGGACTGGCATATATAATAAGCGCTTGGGGAAAATGGCAATTATATTTCATTTTGTGAATTTGGGAATGAGAGTACCACAAGCTAAGTCATATTTTGACCTTCGCTCTCTCCCTGTTTCCCTTCCTCCTCCCTTCCTTCTCTCCTTCCTTTCTACTTTTAGGGAGAATCTTATACAACCTGGGCTAGCTTTGACTCAGTGTGTATCTGAGGCAGACCATGAATCCTTGTCCTCCTGATTCTTTTCTGCCTTTCACTCCCACATTCTGAAATTATAAGCATGTGTCTCCATACAAACCACCCAATATGGTATCTTTAGTAACATATTAGATGCACATGCTCTTAACAAGTCAAACGCTTTACTAAGTGTAAGGAAAATAGATGGTCCCTGGCCCACTCATGGGCTCTCCTCTCTAGGGACGGCAATATGTGCTTCTTTAGCTGGGCACTTTTTCTGTAGGTTCATTGTCTTAATTTTTGGTTAAAACAGTCACATATTACTTTGTATTGTAGAATACTCTAAAATTATGGCCTGGATTATAGTTATTTTCTTTTACCCTGAAGTTAATGCTGGTTTGGGTCTCCCCCCCCCCCAGTGTTCTTTGTAATTGTCACTGACTTCCAGCA
The DNA here is from genome assembly GCF_900095145.1 of Mus pahari. NCBI lineage: Eukaryota > Metazoa > Chordata > Mammalia > Rodentia > Muridae > Mus > Mus pahari. The sequence goes on from NC_034604.1 coordinate 64,076,294, forward strand.
CCCACAACCTCTATGAGCCTTTTGATATGATTTCCTGTGTCATCCGTGAAATAGACAGTCAACCTTCCTTATTTATCTAAGTCTCCTTAGACATACATGTACCATTTGTCTTCTCCCTTCTCCCTCCAAATGTGGGCCATGACCTTCAAGTTTAGCTTCCCAGCTAAAAGCCAGTTTGACTTGAAGGATTTAATGGCATATAATCTAATCTACAATGCAGTGTCTTCTTTTCATGATGAGTGTGTGTGTGTGTGTGTGTGTGTGTGTGTGTGTGTGTATGTAGAACAGAAGACAAAAACTTTGAGGAGTTGGTTTGTTCTTTGTACCACATGGAACCTGGGGATTGAACTCAGACAATCAAACTTGTCATCCTTGTCAGCAAGCACCTAACCCACTTAGCTAACTCACTAACCCTAATATATATATATATATATATATATATATATATATATATATAGAGAGAGAGAGAGAGAGAGAGAGAGAGAGAGAGAGAGTAGTTTCACATTGTCATGATGATCTTAAGAGGCTCATGTTGCAAACTGTGTTCACAGATGTTTTTTACATCGACAATGATTTCATGTCAAAGCAAAGTTAGGCAAAAACTAGACTCAACTAAACTTATATGTCTTTTAAAATACATTAATGACTTTCCCTAAACTGGCTTTTCATGACTGAAATGTGGCGGGTACAGTCGCACACACGTTTAGACCCAGCATTCTAGAAGCAGGGGCAGATGGCTATCTGTGAGTTCAAGGCTATCCTACTATGTGTTCCAGGACAGCCAGGGAGAGGAAGAAAAGCCATCTTAAAATAAAGTTACCGAACTATTATTTCAGCATCTTCTCTTTTTATTTTATGAACCAAATATTATAGCTGGTTATTCTCGGTCTTACTTCATCTGAGTACTTCCCAAACTTCTCCCTCAAACATGCTTAAATACGAGATTTTGAAATATACCATTCAGAGGGACAATTTTCAGCTCTTATACGTGTCATGACTGTCGTCGGTACAAATGACTTTCCACTCTTGTTTTGAGAGCTTTCTCGTCTTCATGTTCCTAGTGACATGTAGTCATGAAGACATAAAGGGAAGCAAGCATGTTTGTAGTTCAGTCCATTCCTCCTCATCTTCCCTTCTGACATTCTGATAGGCTTGCCCAGCCTGTTCATTTGTTGACTGCTCTGGACAATATAACAAAAGTTAAAAGAGAGAAAGAGACTAGGGACAGTGTAGTCCTAATCAAGTAAATCAGTCTATTAAACCCTTCCAGTTCAGTGACGAGTCCTGTGCAGCTCTCACACTGTGCTATATCTAATCTTATGACATCTTATTTTGGATGTCTTTTTCTTAATTTCCTTAATTCCTAATCATAGTGATGATTCAGGAGGGACAGACGGATGCTCACAGCCCTAGCATGCCTTGGAGACTCCAGCCAGAAGTATCCACACTGAGTATGAATGGGCCACTGCTGTGGGGATTCCCGGCTAGGATCATCTTGCCAGTGCTGTTCAATCCATGAGCTTATCAGAAGGCATAAGCCAGTTCCTGCCAGATTTAGTAAGGACATGTACTGTCATTACTTTTCTATTGCTGTGCTAAGACACCATGACCAAAGCAACTTATAAAAGGAAGAGTTTCTTAGGGGCTTGTGGTTTTAAAGGCTTGGAGTCCACAATGGTAGAGTGGACTTACTTAGAAGGCAACTGGTGACTGGAGCAGCTAAGAGCTCACATCTTGAACTTCAAGAAAGAGGCAGAGAGGGCACACTGGGAATAGAATAGTCTTTTAAAACTTCAAAGCCCATCTCCAGTGGCCTGTGTCCAACAAAGCCTTACATCCGGGTCTTTCCCAAACAGAGGAGAGAATTAAAGGTGCAAACATTGTAAAAGCAGAAGTCAAACTATCCCTGTTTGCACATGACACATTGTATCTAAGAGATCTCAAACACTGTGACAGAAAATTCTAGAAACTATGGCAGGATACAGAATCAAAGTGCACAAAGCAATGGCTTTTTCCATTCACCAAGAGCTCCAGAGAAAGTGGTCTTAGAATCACTCTCAATCAGGACAGCTTCAAAGAAAATAAAATACCCAGGAATAAACAGAGCCATGAAGCAACATGAAATCCTGAACATTTCTGTTAAACGGTCAGTTGGATCATAGTGAGTGAAGTAACCCAGATCCTCCAGAAAGACAAATACTGTGTGTTCTTTCTTATCTATGGGGCTCTCAGCTCCAAATCTGCAGATGGCATAACTTCAGAGTACATAACCTGGAGTAATTGTGGGGAAAAGTAACAGTAAGGATATCTGAAAAAGTCGTAAGGAATCAAACTACTAACTGCTTAGCTAAAAATACCTAGAATACATCTATATTGGTGTATAAATGCACATACATACTTTAAATAAAATTTCCCCATCTTGGCAGCACAATGTGATGGTGTCTTCCAGAAACGCTAGAGACTACATTCAGGAAGTCTTACCAACGTGCCTCCTACACACGATCTGAACAAAGACTCCGGTAGACAAAGTAGCTTGAGTGGAGGAAATCTTATGGATCCTCAGCCCTACACAAAGAACTATGGGCAATAAGAAATGCCGAGTGGGAGAAAATGTCTTCCCCATGGAGGAACACACAATTTGGGTATGCAATACCAAATGGGCATCCCTGCAAACATTCATTCAAGTGCTATCGTACAGACTGGACAGGTTATACTGATGTATTTAGAAATGTGTACACGTATATGCATGTACCTACACACACACATATATGATATGTTATATATGTATATATATATATATATATATATATATATATATATATATAATCATCAATTTAAAGACTTAAGAGGCCATAAATTTTAAAGAGAGCAAGGGGGTCATATGGTAGTTTGGAGGAGGTGTAGGAAAGAGGAAACAATTTAATTATATTACAATCTCAAAAGCGAAAAAAAAACAAGAAAAAAATCAAAATATAAGAATCACAAGAGAGAAATACCAACATCTTAGAACTCTGAATATGAGTAGAATTATTGGATATGAAAGATTTGTAGTCACAAATTTCTTTTCCCTCAAATTTGAAAAAGGTGTATATTACCCTTATAAGAAAGAATGATAAATTATTAAAGAGCCATTAATTCTGTTAAACGATTATCCTCATGTTGTTTAAGCATAGGACGCTATGTGTGTTTGTGGCTTTCATTCCTTACAAAGGCTGACCACCTTTTTATAAAGTACATAGGAAATTATCACACAAATGGTCATCAGGTTAAGCCAGAATTGTATTGGGGATGATTCCTTTTCCTGGAAATCAAATCACTGGTGTCAAGCTTTATATGCTGACCCCAGTCTATCACTAGTGCGGGGTTCCACCTACAGATGACGAGCCGTCCCTGCTCCCTGTGTCTGGTGCAGTAATAGCGGAGTTTGTGCTCAGTGTACTCTGATGTTCCTCGATCTGCTCATGGCCCAACTTTGTCATTCCCATGTTGTGTTGGCATCCGTTCCTTCTGTCATCCTCATGCAATGTATCATGGCTTCCTGCTAATTAGGTAAAGCTCCTGCAGTGAAATAAGGTGGTTTCCTACTGTGACTGTATGTGATGGCTTCAAAGAACGACATTAACATTGAAAAGAAGAGTTCATGCTGAAAACTTCTCTGATAGAGAGCTAGGAAACCAAGCCCATTGTATATTTCATTTGTAAAAATAATGATGGGTGTGTGGGGGGGGGCGTCTCTGCTATTAGGCAGAAAAGGAGACAGTTACTGGGACATTATCAATGATCCAAGGTCATTTTTAGAACCCTGGACTCTGAAGCTTCAGCTCTCAATGTGCCAAAGCGCGAGGTTAGAGAACATTTTTTTTTTTTTGCTCCCATCAGGGGGTGAAGGAAAACCTTCTCTGTTCTGCTAATGCCTCAGGGGCTCAGCTCACACCACAGAACTGTCTGAACCATAGCATGGCTTTCACAGTCAGTGAGGGTGGAAATGACAAGTTATCAAATCATGTGTTCTGCTGAACATGCCTGTGGTCTACGTCCTCCTAACAAGAAGGCTGGAGATCCTAGCTGCCAGTCCCTGTTCAGTCGCTTTATCATGTCACCGATCCTTCTTGGGTTCTACTCTTACAGCATCTGGGGGTGGGGGTGGGGGTGCGTGGCAGGTGGCGTAGTCTTTTATCTTTGTGTTCTTCTTCATTTCATAGCTGCAAAAAGGCTGTCGCACATGAAACGCGCGTCAGAAATCATGTCTGTGTTACTTCAGCAACACAAGGAAGAATGCCACCATGTTGTATTTTGAACAACAAGGTAAACAGTTTCCCACACTCATTTCCATTTCTTGTCAGAGCTGCGCATCTAAGCTACAGTGAGAAAGTATTTACATTCTCTAGTTCTCAAGATGGAGGTGGGCAAGGGAGAGACTTTGGTAGTGACTCTTCGGTGCTGCCAACCCATGTGTCCGCCCCAGATAGGGACAGACAAAGCTGCTGAGTCACAATTGTTCCCATCGTCCACCCAGAGGACAGGCCTCTGTGCAGAAGAAAATGTGACAGTAACTGATGTCTGGAGGGAAGCAACTGTGATCGAGTCTCAGCTACAGAAGGTCTGGTCTTCCAATGAAGAAAACAGTAACTTCCTCTGGAGTCAGATGAAGAGTCTAAAATTACTAGTAGTAAAGTTGTTCAAAACCTAAGATAACATGTACACTTACATCACTGGGTGGATGGGTGGATATGCACTTTTTTTTATAATTATAGAAAAATGCCATTTCTGTCACTTATTATTGAAGGAGCATACCACCCTTCTGAAGTTGCAACCAAATTTTAAGACTTTTGGTTTTCTTCAATGTCAAAGATCCTACTGGTTTATTTTAGCAGTTAAAAAATAATTAAAAGATAAACCTAAGATTATGTATGACATCTGGCCTATTCATTGAACAATAGGGTCTTAGCGACCTCTGCTTTCCACCTCCCAGGTGTTCAGGCAAAAAAAAAAAAAAAAAAAAAAAAAAAAAAAAAAAAAAAAAAAAACCCAAAACACCAGCTGTCACCCTGAAAGACTATCTGCTCTTTCAAATATTTCCTTTGTTTACCTAGTAAAGAGAGGAGGTTAAGCCAATAGAGAAGAAAAAGTAATTTTCAAAGAGATATACACTGTTATATTTTATTATGAAACAATAGAATGAATTCAGGGATTGAATGTAAGAGCTGGGTGGTGAGACTGGGTTTTGAGATCTGTGCAATTTGCTCGCTGGCATAGACCCTCCCGTTGTATCTCTGCACGTAACAAAATAACAAAAGAAGAACTAGAATATTGAAAACAATAGATAGTCACTTTTCCTCCCTCCCCGAGCTCAGGGGGTAAGGACAGACTTTGTAGGAAGAGTGGGAGGGTAACCAAAAAGACTGCCTCCAGCTCTAATTAGCAGGCCTTGTGACTCACTGAGTTGGCGTAACTACTGTTCACCTAATTTCCAACAAAAACCGAGTGCTGCTGGCGAGGCATGTTAGGAGCCTAATGACACTTTCAAGTACACATGGTATAAATAAAGATTTTTTTTTTAAATAACCATCCACTTGGAATGACTACAGAGGAATCTTGTACTGAATAGCTCCAACTAGGAAGAGTTAATTATCTGAAAAGCGAGTGAAAACAAGAAATGGTGAGTTCTGGATCACAGAAAAATCATTTAAGAAAAGACTGACGTATCTAAAAATTTCTGCTGCTCCTAATGTTGCGGTAAGCGAACGCTGGTGGGTATCGTACAAAAGGTTAAAGCACGTGCTGCTGCCAGCGAGAAAGAAAGTGACCTTTGGGTTTCAGGACCAGGGAAACAACACTTGATATACCAAACAGTGGTTTTGAACCCTAATCTGGCCTGAAAAACACCAGAATGTTCTGACATCCGATCTACCTGCAATCAGGTGGGGCAGAGACAAATGCTGAACACCTGTCATCAATCCTAGCCACCTCAGGAGCTCTGAGGGGAGAAAGGTTTGATCCTGGGAGCCCCAGGCTAGCCTACAGTTCAGTAAAGTTCTATCGCAAAAGACTAAAGAAAGAAAGGAGGGCCGACTAAGAAAGCTGTGTGGGGAACGTGAGGACTGAATCAGAAATCACATCTCAATAAGATCGAGCTCCTCTGCCTGTCTCAGAAATGAAAGTGTGGAGCCAAGCTCAGAGCCTTTGCGTGGCTGTCTCTCTGCTTTTCCTGGTTTTTCCATCTGTACACCTCGGCCACTCAGAGCTGGAAAGATCTTCTGTGCTTCCTCCTCCGCCACCTGTACCGTAGCACCTAGCGCCTAGGAAAACCTGGGTGTGACCTGCCTACCCCTCTCTATAGCCCCCACTTTGTTTCTAGAAACTTTTCTTACCACTCCAGGCCTCCACTCCAGCACAAACTCGCCAGTTTTTATACTTAGTGCTATTAGGTATCCCCTCTGTCCGTCCATTTTCCGTTTGCGGAGCTTTATGGTATCCTTTAACTTTGTCTTCGCCAGCTCACAGATCTCACCTTCTGGACTGTCACTAGTGTATCCCCAGTGCTTGCCACCGGGCCTGTCTGCCATCAGAGAAAATACCCAATGAATGCGCAGAACCAACACAACTCATTTCAAACTGTGTGTTCTCAAAAACGAGTAGCGCCCCTACTTCTCCCTGTGACGTGGATTAGGTATAATAGAAGTATAACCTTTCAGTGTCCTGAGAAACATGTCATATATATATATATATATATATATATATATATATATATATATATATATATATATGATTTAAAGCAGGCCTCAAATTCAGTTTACAACCATTTGATTATGTGACTGCTATGTTTTCAGAGTCTCTTCTACAACAGCTATAACTCAAAATGTCCATCATCCCTTATAAATGGAATAAGACGAATGGAATAAAATAAAATAGGCTCATGAAACTAAACTCTGTGTCTAAACAACTGTCCCCGAGTTTAAATAACCTGTATCTGTGTTTCTGCTCTTTTGACTTAAAGTTATCGGACTCCTCTAATAATTTCTAAAATTATATGCATACACACTTCTATGGTTTATTTTTGAATCAGGTATAGATTTCTTCTTGGAGAACTTTGCTTTTATTTTACTAATTTATAATTCACCCCTACTCTGTGGCATTTTAAAGCATATCTTTTAAAAGCAACAGCTTATGGTTTGGGCCAGTGACCTTAATGCAGGGGTTGGCTCTCTGGATCAGGTAGTAAATGATAGTAGTAAATGATTAAAGGAAAAGGTCCCACGGTGAAAACTGCAGTGTAGTTGCTTGCACTTGGTATAGTGAGAGCAGAGGCTTGGGTTAGAAGGAAGATTAAAGATTAACATGGCAAGGTCTGAAACACTGAGGAAGATTCATAAGAGTCGGATGTGAAATAACCAGACTAGACAGATAAAAGGGACAAGGGGTTCTGGGCCAGTGAAAGTACACTAGTGTCCCCCCTCCCCCACTCCTCACCCCCGTCCTGTCTAGTCTCTTGTCAACTTGATACAAGTTCCAGTCATTTGAGAAGAGGAAACCACAGTTGAGAAAACACCTCCTTCTGACAGGCCTGTGTGTAAGCCTGGGGGTCATTTTATTGATTAACAATTGATTTAGGAGAACACAGCCAGTTGGGTGGGGTCAGGTTGCCTCTGGGCTGCTAGTCCTGGGTAGTGTAAGAAAGTAGGGCTGAGCAAGCCAGAAAGCAGCTTCCTCCAAGGTTTTTGTTTCACCTGCAGTAAGGTTCATACCTTACACTCCTGTCTTGGCTTCCCTAAATAGACTGTGACTCAGGATATGTGAGCTCAAATAAACCCTTTCCTTCCCAAGTTGCTTTTGGTCCTGGTCTTTATCCTCAGCAATAGAAACCAAAGTAAGATAGCCCCAAACCCCAAAGAGACATGTAAGTCACCACTAGTTTCTTGTCTATTCTTGCTTGTAGTACAGTTAAATTATATGGTTTGCTTCCAACAAAGTGTTCCACCCAAGAGACCTCAGACTACCCCAGGGACAAGCAACTAAACATGAGATTAACCGAGGAAGACTGTAGCTACATCTTGGTGACTGTGATAGGGTTAATTGTCTGGCCCAGTAAAACTACAAGGTAGACGTGTAATTGGGAGAACAAAGGAAGCTTAGTTTAATTAATAGCTCTGGAGACATCTGCAATATCAGACCGTTCCTGGCAAAGTGACTAATAGTTACCAGTCAATAACTATCACAGCTGGAGTCAGAGATGGACGGACAGAGCAGGTGTCAACCACCCTAGTTGGCTAAGCACCACGTGAGCAGCTCTGGAGGCTGAGGCTGGAGATGACTTGATTCCACAAATGTAAAGCCATGTTGGACAATACAGCAAACTCCACCTCTCAAATATGAATAAAGCATAACTTTCTAAAATTTTAATCAATTTCCTTAAGTAATGTTGCATTATCCTTTAAAATTACTCCTGAATAGTGAGTTGGCTTAGATGAAGTACACCCAGATGGACTTTCTACATAAATACTTATTTACCAGGCCAAAGGCCACTGATGTTTTTATGTGACACCAGGAGGTTTACATCAAGAAATGACCCCCTGAAATGTGGTGAATTCCAGATGAATTCAAGGATTTTAACCCTTTCTAGAAGCCAAACCCTTTCCTATACCCTTAAAAAGTGATAAGAGAATTAGTCAGTGGCCCTGACTCTAAGCTCTGGAGGACACTGACAACAGTTTCAAGGGGGGTACTGTTCATTCTTCCAATCTGGAGTCCCTGGGAAACCATGGTGGACTGCTATTGCATTCAGAGCACAGCTGAGTTTGACAATACAAAATGAGATGTTTTGTTTGTCCCTCAATTGAGAAGCAAACATAGGTAACCTCACACAATGGCTACAGTTAACCCTGTTCCTAACGACGTAGCCAGCCACTCTCTACACGGGTCAGTAGGAATCCACCGGTCTAGCCAACAGCGCTCTGCCTGCCCCAGTGGGGGGGTTGGGCCGGAAGGGCGCGGCGGGGGCGGAGCAGGTGGTCACGGGGGCGTGGCCCGGAGGAGGCGGAGACAATATGGCCTCGCCTCCAGCTTGGAGGACCTAAGAGGCGCGGCCGGGGCCACGCCCCGGGCGGGAGGGCCGCTCTGTGCGCGCCCGCTCTATGATGCTTGCGCGCGTCCCCCGCGCGCCGCTCTGCGGGCGGGGCGGGTCTCCGGGATTCCAAGGGCTCGGTTACGGAAGAAGCGCAGAGCCGGCTGGGGAGGGGGCTGGATGCGCGCGCACCCGGGGGGAGGCCGCTGCTGCCCGGAGCAGGAGGAGGGGGAGAGCGCGGCGGGCGGCAGCGGCGCTGGCGGCGACTCCGCCATAGAGCAGGGGGGCCAGGGCAGCGCGCTCGCTCCGTCCCCGGTGAGCGGCGTGCGCAGGGAAGGCGCTCGGGGCGGCGGCCGTGGCCGGGGGCGGTGGAAGCAGGCGGCCCGGGGCGGCGGCGTCTGTGGCCGTGGCCGTGGCCGTGGCCGGGGTCGGGGCCGTGGCCGGGGCCGGGGCCGGGGCCGCGGCCGTCCCCAGAGTGGCGGCAGCGGCCTTGGCGGCGACGGCGGCGGCGGCGCGGGCGGCTGCGGCGTCGGCAGCGGTGGCGGCGTCGCCCCCCGGCGGGATCCTGTCCCTTTCCCGTCGGGGAGCTCGGGGCCGGGGCCCAGGGGACCCCGGGCCACGGAGAGCGGGAAGAGGATGGACTGCCCGGCCCTCCCCCCCGGATGGAAGAAGGAGGAAGTGATCCGAAAATCAGGGCTCAGTGCTGGCAAGAGCGATGTCTACTACTTCAGGTATCTCTCCGAGGGTGCGAGGGTGGGGTTAAATGTCAGTTCAGGGTCAGAGGTCAAGAGCTGGCCTGGGCCGGGGTCGCTCGGTTAGAGCAGAGTCCCGAAGGTCTATGACAAGGACCGGGTGAGCTGGTAGGGAAAGGGGAGGGGGTGTGCGGCTGAAGCCCTGGGCAGAGGGTAGACCTCAGTGGAGTGAGGGGCACAAGTCTCTGAAAGGTCAGGGCACATTCTGTAGAAGGCTTCCGGAAAAATGGTTGGCGAAGAAAGGGTTAATGGGAAGGGATGGCGGTTCGGTCCACGAAAGGGTTAAAAGAAGGTGTAATTCATCGAAACTGTAAAACCCAGTCACTGTTGGCGCCTGTCCCAGCATGTCCCAGATTCATCATCAGAAGTGCGTTTAATTTTGCACATGTGGAAGAATTAGCCATCCACAGGAACAAAGTTTCAGTTAACTTTGTAGGATACAGGGAGGTTTCACATAAAGTAGGCAGGCATTTGTAACTTCAGAAACTGGAATGCTTTGGCGTGGCAGTATATTCTGGTTCGTTTTTTTTTTTTTTTTTTTTTTTTTTTTGGTATTTTGGTTTTTTTTTTTGTTGTTTATTTTTTAACAACGGAAGTTGTCCGACTCCTAGACCAACATTTGTTCCCCAGTGAACATGTGGCAAAGTCTGGAGACATTTTTAGTTCTTACCTGGGGAGAGGGTGCTATTGGTATTTGATGGGGAAAGGTCAGAAGTGCTGCTGCTTGCTGTACTGTATAGTCTGCAAGCAGCCCGTACAGTAATTATCTTACCCCAAGTATCAAACAGGACTAAAGTTAAGAAAGGAATCTGAACCGCTTCAAGGTTTTTCACTTGACTGTAATCTTGCCGTACTACGTTTATACTGCTCATGGCCTTCATTTGTGACAGGTGGCAAGCTCAGGGAAGGGACAGTGGCCCCTTGATACCATTGGGATCATAAACAAACTAAATGTTCCTCCAGACCATCCTATGTATAGGAGAGTACAAACACGTTCAGCTCAGTAGTTTGGAGGTCCCTGCTTGTGGACAGATTGAGCAATTTTCAGCCAGCGTAATATTTGAATGTGTAGGAACTAGTTGTTAGTCATTCAGAAGTTGGAGTAATGTGAAGGATTTCCTATTGACCATTTAGCCAGGTCAGGGAAAATATATATATAATATTTTCAATTCATGTAGTTAAGTTTAAAAGGTTAAAAAGTTGTATACAGTCAAAATACATGACTGTAGTCGCTGCTGAGATAGAACATGAATATGAACATATTGGTTTCCCCTCCTCGGTGCTGCTGGTCAAACCCAGGACCTGGTGCGTCTACAGGCAAGTGTTCGGCCACTGAACAGTACCCCAGACCCTGAACACATTCTCACTGGTTGCTTGGGATGATTAGTTTGCTATTTTTTCAGCTCTTGAAATTAAAAAACAAAAACAAAAACAAAAAACAAAACATCGTGTTGTAGTCCAGTTAATTTTCTTCACTTTGTTTGAGACAACTTATTTTTATTGTTGGATTAAATTGTCTTTGCACAAACCAGGCAAGTGTGTGCAAAGACTTTTTAAAATTTAGTGACAAGAGCCTTGCCAGACTTCCCCGCTGGCCTTGAATTTGCCTTGAGCTCCTGATGTTCTCTCACAGCCTCCTCTGCAGCTGGGGTTATAGCTGAGTACCATCAGGCCTGGCTGCAAAACTTAGATGTGTGTGTGTGTGTGTGTGTGTGTGTGTGTGTGTGTGTGTTTTAATTTCTTTATTGCTATTCAGTTCAGTGCTATGATGGTGCTAAAAATAAAGAGCGCCTACTCTCAGGTCCATTATTTCCTTTCCTCCTGTTAAGTTCCGGGTTACTTTGTATTCCCTTTACTGTTACCTCTTTCTAAGTAGGCAGTCTGCACAGGCTTTGTTTGAATGGCAGCATCTGTGTCTTGGAGGCAGTTATATCAGACAAGAATTTTTGTGTGTGTCTGGGGTTGAATCCCTTAGAGAAGAGCTTCATTCCCAATTGAGCACTGTGGAATCTGTCTCTTGTTGCTTATGAAACCTGTCTTGGAATATGGCTTGTTTGGCTTTGAGTAATGTATTTATTCAAACTAACTTTGCATTGTAGAAAACCTTATGTTTTTCTTTTTCTGGACATGTAGCTAGGAAAGCTAGCTCAAAAGCCAAACTGGGTGGGGCTACCCATGCAGTGTCTCAGATACGCAGGGACCTAAGGAATAGGATCACTTGAGCCCAGGAGTCTGAGCCAGCCTGGTTAATATAATGAGATTCTTGTTTGTAGAAATACAGTAGAAGTAGAGGCTGGTCAGATGGTTTGGCAGGTAAAGATGCTTGTTGTCAAACCCGATGACTTGAGTTTAATCCCTGGTACCGACCTGACAGAAGAGGGCTGACTCACAAGTTGTCCTCTGACCTACTTGCTGTGCTGTGCGCACTTCTACCATGGACGCCAAATACTAGATGCATATGTGTACAAAAAGTAAACAGTTTTAAACTTTGACTTTTATTCTTTTTTTGGGGGGGTGTTTAGAGATGGGGTTTCTCTGTGTGACCCTGTCTGTCCTCAGACTCTCTTTGTAGACCAGGCTGGCCTCGAACTCAGAGCTCTGCTTGCCTCTGCCTCCCGAGTATCGGGATTAAAGTTGTGCACCATCATGTTCAGTCTGAAAATTGATAAAATAATCAAAGCTTTGGACTGTTGTAATAAATGCTCTTGTCTAGCATTTATTATTGTTGTTGTTATTGAAATGGAGTCTTACTAATTCCAGCTGCCCTGGGATTCACTATGTAGACCAGGCTGGCCTTGCACTCATAGAGATTGGCTTGTCTCTGCCTAGGCCACTGTACATAATGTCTTTAATGGAATGCATGTCTGTGTGGTGTGCATGTATGCATGTGGGTGTGTGGAGGCCTGAGGTTGACATCAGGTTTCTTCCTTCATAGTTCTCTACCTTCCACACTTAGTCAGAGTTCCTGACAGAACCTGGAGGTAGCCCTTTCTTTCCACCATGCGTGCTGACTGATGTCCAGCCAGGACTGGGGCTCCTGCATGGATTCTGGGGCTCAGATGCTAATCCTCACACTTAGTTTCCAGTTTTCTCCCTACTGAGCCATCTCCTCAGACCTCGCCTAACATCCTCCAGACTCTGGGCTGGATCCAGTAGTACAAGACAAGAGTAGACAAACAGAAACCAGTCACGTAGCCGCAGAGCACCCTTCTGTTCATGGTTACATTTTCCTGTTTTTTAATTTTTTTTTTTTTTTACAAATTTGAATATTAATGGTTCTTGGTAGATAAGCCCTATTTAACCAGTTGAAAATCAACTTTCTGTACAAATTAATCTTTAGGAAGATCATCAAGCACCTTAGTGATAATTACATCTTTTTGTAAGATACTACAGTGTGATTGCTTGAACTTAAAATGAAAAGGACATGTAAAGGGATCTGAACCATGCTCGCTTATTTAGGGCTTCAAGGAGACATATAAACGGATTTGAACCATGTTCACTTATTTGGGGCTACAAGGAGTGGTGTCTGCGGTTTGCCGGCATCTAGTTACAATGCCGGCATCTAGTTACAATGTGTACCTTGTGATTCTCCTGAGAGGCTCTACTCTGAAGCACTGCAGCACAGCGCATTAGTCTCTTCAACTTGTGATGGTAACTTTGTGATGGGTTATGAGGGTACACCAGTGTAACTGAGTTCAAATTACTTCTCAGATTCAGATTTACATATTGCTGTCCCCTAGTGTACCTGCCTTTAAACAGAAGCTCACACAACTGTATCTGTTAGTGGTAAGTAAGTTAAGGGGGAACTCTCTTGCTGGTAATGTGAACACATGTGTTCAGCTATTCACACAGATTCTAGTAATGCTAACCCTCGAATTAGCCTGCTCCTGGGGAGATTAATTTAAATTAAGCCATGCTTATTAACAGAGGGTGTGCCTGACACTTATTAATTGGGCTGGAATTAAACACACAGGAAAAGCCTTAGGTTCTGGTGGAATATGTTTCGGCTGCATCCTGAAACTGCCAGAGTTGTAATAGCAGCACCTCTGGTTGCCAGTTAAGCATTATAATTATGCCTTCTGTCAGGATTACTCAGATAGTGTTGTGGCAGTTCATATATTATCATCCAAAGCATATTTTAAAGAAGGGTGTGGTTTGTTAAACTACTGGGTCCATTGGTACAGTTTCTGAAAAAAAAATTGATTGCCACATTTGAACCCATAAAACAGTATTTTTCTTACTGGCCAGCATTTGTTTTTTTGTGTAACACTTGCTGGTTATACTTCCATCTTCATAAGGTTCTTTAGGGGCTTGCTCTCTCTTTCCTGCCTACCTCCCTCCTTCCCCCCTCCCTCCTTCCCCCCTCTCTCCTTCCCTCCCTCTCTCCTTCACTCCCTCCCTCTCTTTTCCTGTGCAGCTTTTGTTGGGCCTGGTAGTTGTCATATAATTGCAGGCTGGCTTTGAAGTCATGGCAATCCTTCTGTCTCAGCCTCCCAAATGCTAGAATTGCAGCACACACTACCAACCTTGGGTGGCTTCACTTTCTTGAACTAGGAAGTACAGGGCCAGATGCTGTTGAGGTCCATACAAATGACAAGTGATAGAAGTCCCCAGAGGAGGTGTAAGATTGGGTCGGGCTTCTCCTGCTTGGCGGCTTACCAGTGGTGCTCGTGGACACGCTCCTGCATTCCCCATGCTCCCATTTGCCCACTCTGGTGGGTCTCGCTGCTACACAGACCTCAGTATTTGACACAGGGGTGAATATTGTCCTTGCTCAGGTAACCAGACAGGCAGCACATGCAGTGAGGCACTAGTGACCTTGACCTTTATTTCTGCTCCCAATTCCAAGGGATACAGTGCATTGCAGTCCTACCCCAGGTTTTTACCCTGAGCCAACCTTTAGTATTTGGAGCAAATTAATACTGTATAATTTCATTCATAAGTAACTACTTAAGTGGACTGCTTCTGGAGATAAGACTTATATGTGGAAATTTTATAACCACACAAAGCTCAACATTACAAATGTAGAAGTAGAGTCAGCAAACAGGTCAGGATTATTTTTCTGCCACAGTGGTCCTTTCGCTGTATGCTAAGAGGACAAAAATATTTCTGCTCTTTCCTGAGTGCTGTGGACTTCATGGTAGACACAGGATGATAGTAAAAGTAGCAGAATCCAGAGATCTTGGAGCTTGGAGCATTGCATTATGGACCAGGTAAAAAGATGGGTCATTCATCCATTAATGATAGAGTGAATCAACCAGCATGGTTGGAACAAAGGTCACTAGGTCAGAGAAGTGGTTGAAAGGTTAGAGGGAGCCAGGTTAAAAAGAGCCTCAGATGCAGAGCTGATGGGAAAGGCCACGAAAAGCTATTACTTTTACTTTTTTTAAAGTTTATTTTAAACTTACCTAAAACATAAATGTTATCTATTTGTATATTCTAAAGATAAATTTACATAGAAGTCTTTTAAAGAGGAACTGAGGTTAAAGCACTGTTTTAGGATGAGCACTTGGGTACTTTAGAACCTGTCGTGATGCCCTCAAGTTACTGAGACCATTTTGCCTGTGGCCAGGATGGGTTCAAATGTGATTATTTAGTAACCGTCAGACATGGGGATAGACGTGATGTAAACATGAGTAGTAATGTACTTGACAGTGTTGTGCAGGGACTTTTGAAGGTCTGTATGCTTTAGACAAGCTTACATTTACAGGAGGGTGGGGGACTTGTGAGGAGTTGGCCTTAGTCAGCCTTCTTGTCAGCTCGCACTGTTTTCTGAAGCAGGGGTGTACATTTTTAAAAAATTGATTTGTTAGTTTTCTCTTATAGGGTTTGTTTGAAGTGCAAAAAGATAACTCTTAATTTTCACAGTTTAGTCTCAGATAAAACTTGACTTCGTGGGTGACATGTTTTTAATGTTAAAATAATCCTTTGTTTGTTTTGAATATTAACTTAAACTTTAATGATCTAACTTAGTAAAGAAATAACTTTGACAGTTCAAGGGATTAGAGAGATGGCTCAGTGGTTAGGAGCACTGGCTGCTCCTCCAGAGGACATACATTTTATTACTAGTACCCACGTGGTGCCTCAACTGTCTGTTATTCCAGTTCCAGGTGATAGAAGGGCTTTGTATGTATGTGGTTCTCAGAATGCATACAGGCAAAATACCCTTACAAATAAAATACATTCAAAAAATAAAATTTTTTTTAAAAAGTTGAGGTTTTGGTTAGTTTGAGCTCTTCCGCTGTTAAGGCATACAGAGATTTTTGTGTGAGGTTTTCCTTACTTTTTCAGTAAAGCTCCCGCTGACTGTGGTGGGTAGTGTTGTACTTTCTCCACCTTCACCATACCTGTTCCTAGCCCTCTGCCCTCTGGGGATGCCCTTCCGCTGAGGTGACTGCCACACTGACAGCTCTCCTTGTCAGAAACTGCTTTGAAGAAATGGAAAGCCATAGTTCATCATGTCATCAAAATATGTCCTGCTGTTAGTGAGGGCTCCAGAGGACAACTCCCTTGCGGGCAGGCCCAGCACGCTGTGGTTGTCTGGCTCAGGCTGTGGTGTGTCCAGGTGAGTTCAGTGTGACACAAACGCAAGCAGTCCTGAGGACTCTGGTATCACTCGTGCAGTGTTTAAGGTTTCTTCTACATAAACTTTGTTTTGGATAATTATATTTAAGAATCTTAAAGATGGAGTTAGGTTTAGCAATTACTTTAAACAGTTTTACAGAAATTAAAGAAATCTGGGCTCAAGTGATGGAATGTCCTCATATGAACTGAGAAGTCCAACTCCCGACTTTGATTTTTATTTAGATAGTGGGTAAGAGAAATGAAAGGCATGATTGCAAGTTAGCTTAGGAACAGATAGGGGCAGCTGACAGGGAATTTTTCTCTGTGGCTGAAACTGAAATAGTATTTCATTACTGGATTAGCTTTGGTCAGAGCAAACTGAAAATGACTAATATCATTCACCAGTCTACTAGCATTAAAAAAGCAATGCTGTAAACTTGAGTTATGAATCGATACTTATAAAATAAAAGCTTAATTGACATCATAGAATAGAAGCTTAGTCACTTTGCAAGTCCTAGTATTTCTGAGATGTGGACCGGTAGCAGCCATCTTAGAGGGTGGATGAGAATGTAGTCATTGTGTATACTCAACCAGGCACTCACAGGGCAGGTTGCCATGGTGCAGATGATGCGAATCTGCTGGGTACCTTTCCTACTTAACTATGCTCCTGGGCCTTGTCCTCCCATTGCTTGGCTTCATCTCCTGTAGAGCAAGGTTCCTGGTCTTAAATTCCTGAGATAGGCAGGTTTACTTTCTTGAAGTATGCTACAGAAAGGACAGTGGCTTGTCCTTCTGATTTTGGCATGGCATACATATCTACCATGGCGTACATACCTACCATGGCGTACATATCTACCATGGCGTACATATCTACCATGGCGTACATATCTACCATGGCGTACATATCTACCATGGCGTACATATCTACCNGGCGTACATATCTACCATGGCGTACATATCTACCATGGCGTACATATCTACCATGGCGTACATACCTACCATGGCGTACATACCTACCATGGCGTACATATCTACCATGGCGTACATGCCTACCATGGCGTACATATCTACCATGGCGTACATATCTACCATGGCGTACATACCTACCATGGCGTACATACGTACCAGATGCTTTGGAGAGTCAGATTTGCATGATAGGAGCGAAGTAGAACTTACTGGGTAGCAGCTGATATTGCTAACATTGAAAATGTGACTTCCGCATTTTACCCTTTTTGGATTGTATAGTTAGTGGAGTTTGTGAGACTTTTAAAAATTGTATTTAGTACTTTATATTTGCCTTTAAAATTAATTAACATAGGAGCTATTTTAAGCCATATTGCTGTAGATCATACACTGAGACAATCGGAATTGCTTCTTCTGTGCTAGAGGCTGGCTGTGGGCCCTGTGCTTGCTGGCAGCACTGTAGCCCTGACCTGTCTTCAGCTCAGTGTAGTTTGGGATTGAGTTCTCAGGAATTGATGTCTCTTTGGCGTCTGAGAAGAGAAGTGACTAGAGTGTAGCCTCCTTAGTGAGTTATCCTTTGTAGATGCTGTGGCACTGTGGGGCTGGCATATTTCCAAGGGGAGTTTTAACACATAGGAAATACCTTTTGCACATTCAATTTTGAAATTTACGAGTTCTTCCCAAATGTCTTCCCCCAAAGTCCCCAGATGTCTTGTTTCAGCCACATGTTAAGCAGTCATGTTTATCTTTTTGGTAAAGTTACTGTCTGAATATTTTCAAGTTCTGAAAATAAGTCAGTTGAAACAAGGTCCACACTGGATCTCAACTTTTTCTTGTGTTAAAAAGATCGTTAGGAGGAAATCTGATTAAGAATTTTCATTTTATTTTTTGGAAAGGTATCTTTCTTGTTTTTCACTGTGTACTGGAGATTTTTTTCCCCAACATATTTTTATTGCTTCTTTGGGGATTTCACATCATAGACCCTGTCACATTCACTTTCTAGTTCTTCCCTGTCCAGCCCCTACCCTGCTCTTCTGACCTCTGTGCCAGCAAACAAGAGAAATGAGTTTACTTGTGTTATCTGTCTCCTCACTGGAGCATGGGCAGGCTCTCAGTGGGCCGCCCATCAACAGCACTGAGTCGTTCGTTCCCTAGCCTGCTGGAAGCCATCTCATGTGAAGAGCTGCTCTTTGTCCTGGGATCCCCTGCCCTAACTGGACTGCCTAGTTGGGCCTCAGTGGGCGAAGAGGCGCTTAGTCCTACTGAGACTGGATGTCCGAGGGCAGGGTAGTACCCAAGGGGGCTGCTTCTCTGAGAAGAGGAGGGAGTAGTGGGGGGGGGGAGAAGGTGATTGGCGGAGGGAGATACAGAGAGAGAGAGAGAGAGAGAGAAGACTGAGTGAGATTTGTAAAGGTAGGACTGGAGGAGAGGAGGAAAGGGGCTTCCATTGGAAGCAGAGTGAATAAATCAATTAATTAATGAAAAAACTGATGGTTCCACTGCTTTCTGCTTAGGCTGTTACTATTTTCTTTGTGGGGGGAGTTATGGGGGTAGGGCTTGTCACTGACGTCTTCCATGTTCCTCTTTCTCAGCTGTGTGTCTGCAGGTATCAGTATCACTGCCAGAGTAGCTTAATTGCTTTCCCCTTGTAGATGCCAGGAGAGCATCCTGTCACTGAGCTATATTGCCTGCATTCTTTACTTCTTAAAAGCTACCCCAGCTAGGCTTGCATTCTCTTTGCCTCAGCCTCTTGCAAGGTCTAGCACCCTCCCTCCCGCCCTTCCTCTCTTGTCCCCTTATTTACTAGCCATTCTAAAGATAGCTTTCTAGAATGTTCTTTATCAGTCTCATGAGTTTGGATTGTTAGAGCTACATGGGTATTGTAGCATAATTAAAACTGCAACCATAAATGACTAAGGCATACAATATTTTATAACTTTTCAAGTTAATTTGTGTGACTTATGTGGTGAAACGAACTAAACATGATATTTTTAATTTTAAGATTCATCCCAGTGTGCTGTAAAAGAAAAACTACATTCTGTCTTACTCAGTTGATAAGGTTTCTTGCTCTCAGAAAGTTACTTTTGTTCAACGGTTGCCTCTAGATTGTGACATTTGAGAGTTTTAGAAAAGGGGGTTTATAATATTTGGTTGTTGGAAATATATAGGAATCAAGGAAACATACAGGAATTGTAAGAAGACAGTTTGAGAGGATTGCACAACTGTTTTAAATTTGGAATGAAGAATGACAAGGCTCCCTGCGGGGACAGGACCATCCAGGTGAGCTCGAAGGATTAGAAAGCTCATTGACAGGTTCATCCTATCTGGAAACACACACAGGGAGGACACAAAGGGACAGTGCATATTTCAGTGACTGAGTTTAGAACTCGGGGTATCAGGGTTGACAGAACAAAGTCTGGAAACAGAGACTTACAGAATTTGACCTTGTTGCTGCATGGGTAGCTGGGAGATGTGGGGCCTGAAGGATTCTTGTGTCTGTCCAGCTTTGAGGGCTGGGTGCTACATGGGCAGTGATGGATGCTGCTGGCAAAGCTGGGGACAACTGATGGTGTGTACTCAGGAGTGAGGTGGGTGCATGTGGCCGGTGGGGATGCCCAGGTTTCAGGCAGTTCTGAGAGTAACCTGATGGTTGCTGCTTCTGTGGTTTTGAGCCGAGTTCTCAGTGTACGTTCCACCTGGCTATGAGCACTCTGTGCTGTCCTCTCTTCTTGCCCAGTGTGGATTGCAGTATGAGCTGCTTTATTTTATTTATTCTCTATGGTCTGGTGATTGGTGGCTGTAATAGTCATCTGTTGGATGAAGTTTGTGTACTTTGAATTGTGTTCCAAGAATGCTTAATGTGGGGATTGTGGAAACAATGTTGATGGCCCTTCCAGCTGTCCAGTCTGTGCTGACAGGACATGTGCTGTGCTTAGCCTCCAGCCTGGAGTTACTTTCATCCTGAGAAGTGGTTTATTGTTTAGTTTTCCAACAATTTAAGACATCCTTTGTCTGTTGAATTATGTTGCACACATTGTGACCACTTAGTGCAGGATCACATACTCTTTGAGATGCTTTCTGGAATTCTTAAAAATTCTCCTGCAGACACAGTCACAGTTTGCTCTAGCGTATTTGACTCATAAAAATTGCAAGATAAGACTTTCAGTATATTACCCCCTCCCCCCAAGAGTTTCTTTTAGACTAGTGGTATAGAAAGCCTTTTAAGGAAAGTCTGCAGTTCTGGCACTTTTATAACTTTGCATCTTCAGCAATTTGTTTGTTTGTTTGTTTACAGGAGTAAATTGTTTATTTATCTGACTTCTTTAGGATTAAAGCCCAGGCAGGTACCATCACACCTGGCTAAGAAGAAATTATTATTGATGGGTTAATTTTATTTATTTATTTTTCTCTCTTTAGATCTCTGCTTTTTTATTTTTACTTTTGAAATTATAATTACATTTCTCCCCTTTCTTCCTTCCAACATTCCTTTATATCCTTCTCTGTTCTCCTTCAAATGTATGACCTCTTTTTTCATTATATGTGATTGCATGTATATACATGTATGTATATACATATATATTTCTAAATATAACCTGCTCGTTGACAGGGTTATTTAAGGTAGTTTGTCAAAGTGAGCCATGTCAGAAGTGAATAAGCAGGTCTGTAGATCATACTGCTTGTTTTCGTTTCAGTTGTTATGGTAGTTTTAGTTGGAAACATTTACATATCAAAATTTGAGAGTTTCATTTTTTTTCTGTTATAGATGTTATAAGCCTATACCAGATAATGTGGATTCCAAATGCATATATTTTAAATTAGCTACTGACTTTAAAAGTTTGTGAGCGGTTGGCATTGTATATAAACGAGTGTTTTCATAAGACAGTTTGGAAAGAAGTCAGTGAGAATGAAGACTCTTGCTGAGTGTGCTGTGCTGTGCTGTGCTGTGTGGTGCTGTGCGGTGTGGTGGGCGTGGCTGTGCTCAGTTCTCAGCAGTTAGCTGAATGTGCAGTAGAAGGATAATCTGTAGCAGCATGTGCAACACCTTCCAGTGTTAAGTGATAGGATACATTATGTCTTTCTTCAGAAAGCTAAGCAGTTCCTTTAAGACTTGTAATAATTCCAAAATTAGACTAAACCCCTACAATTATAATTTGTAACAATTGAGAACACAGTACTGTTAAAAAGGTTATATAGGGTTCTATTTTAAAAGATTATATAGAAGCTACTACTATTGCCCTTTGTACAATTAAACATATTTTCTTCTAGTCCGAGTGGTAAGAAGTTCAGAAGTAAACCTCAGCTGGCAAGATACCTGGGAAATGCTGTTGACCTTAGCAGTTTTGACTTCAGAACCGGCAAGATGATGCCTAGTAAATTACAGAAGAACAAACAGAGACTCCGGAATGATCCCCTCAATCAGAACAAGGTTGGTAAATGGACTTGCAGCACTGACATGCACTTCCTAGGCTCTCCACAAGGGTGTCATGTTGGGATTGGGTTGTTGAGATCTTGGCTGTCTGAGTGTCTCCACTATAGAGCCTTTTAAAATTTACAAGTGGGACTTAGTTTTCTATATTGGAAGTGCTTCCATAGAAAAAGTGTAAGTAATTGTACACAGTAGAAAACAATATTTCAGTATGTCACTAGGCCAACGTGGACACCACACTTTGGGATTTTCTTTCTTTTTTTTTTTTTTTCAAAACATAGTTTCTCTGTGTAGGCATGGTTATTCTGAAACTCATTCTGTAGACCAGGCTAACCTGTAACTCAAAGATACCCCTGCTTTTGCCTCCCAAGTGCTGGGATTAAAGGCATGTACCACCACCATCTGTCTGGCTTGTGGTTTCCTTAAAATATATTTTTTTCTGTTTCCTAAAAAGAGTCAACATTATCACATAGTGTATAATTGCATAGTCAGGTCAGAAGTCGTGCCTTTGATGGTGGCGATGATGCCTTCTCGTAGACACCCCATTCTCAGCAGAGCTTTTCAGTGGCCCTTAATTTTCTTGAGCTCCTTGGTTGGCTATTCTGTAGCAATATAAATAAGTCACATTTCAGTATGTTAATTTATTTTGAATCAAGCTTTAGAATCTTTTTTAAAATAAGCTTCTGTTCTTCTGAGGACAAGTGGCCGAGTGTGCTAGACCCACAGCGAAGTCGCTGCCTTGCCTGGCTCCTCTGGGTATGTTCTCACCCTAGGACTGAGGCAGGGGTTGAGGTGGAAGTCGCTGCAGGTGCCTTAGTGAGTTCAGTGATGTGGTTTTCAGTTGTAAAATTTAGGAGTCTCTTGGATGCTACCATCAGCAACCCCTTGATCAGTCTTGTGAAAATACAGGGTGAAAAGTAGAGGCATTTCTTAGGATCTGACTGCTGGGGGTCCGGGCAGACCCTCCCTCTGGTGCAGCCGTCATTCAGGAAGCAGGCTATGGATTCAGGCAGGCATGGGCTTGGTGAACTGGCTATGCTGGGTATTAGATGCTACAGTCATACACAACTTTCTTAGCCTCTGAAGGCCTGAGGCCGTTTGTAGAATTGGGCAATAAAACTCCCATAGCTTTATCATGAAAAAACATAGTGGGAATTTACATACAAACATTTACCAAGCTATTGACCCATGCTATTCTCCCCCCCCCCCCCAAAAAAAAAAACTTCCCCTTTCCTTCCTTAAGGGGCAGCCACCTTTCTGAGCACCAAGCCATCTGCTTACCATGGTGTCCAGTGTAGGAGCTTTCTGGTGCAAGCCCTCCTTATCTTTTTTGTTTGGTTTTTGTTTGGAACACACACACACCACATATTATATACACACCACATGCATGTGTATATAATATATACATGTATATAACAATTAAAATTTTTCTGAAACTGCCACTTTAAAACTCTAGTCACAGTGCTGCCTGTGTACCTACAGAAGGACTTAAATAAATATTTATGAAATGAAAAGAATACTTTTAAATAACCCTGCTATTTCCAGAATCACAGTTTAGCCTCATTTAATGTAACGTGAAGCTTTCCGCCCTGACAGTTCCGGCTCATTAAGAAGCAGACACTAATTGGTCTCTAGTTTGTGTGCACCTCTCTGCTCTAGCCGCTCTGGACCGCTCGCTCGCGCTTCACCCGCAGCATGGCATGCGCTTTCGGGATCTGCTTGCTTCTGTGCTGTCTCCTCTGCTTGGAATGTGCTTCCCCTCCCCCTCACCTGGTGACCTCCTCAGCTGAGGCTCAGCTCCATTGCCTGCATATCTGGGAATCCTGTCCCTGCTTCCATGATGACCATGTGTTTGTGGCTGTGCTTCAGCTAGACTGTGAGCTCCAGGAGAGCAAGGACTTCCTTCGTTTTGTTTTTGCTTTTGTTTTGTATAGTTGCTGCAAACCTTGCATGTAGCAGCCTGTTAAATAAATACTGCTTTACTTTCTGTCTGATTCCAGAAGGGTGTTGTGGTCATAAATGCTTATTCAATAAATTAGTACAATACATGTGTGGAAGTGCCTGTTTTTTTCATTGTGTTCTGAATGTATGAAGTTTTTGTTCTGCCTGGTCTTACCTCGACCTGATTTTATGTTTTAGGTAAGTAGCTACAATTTGGAGTTCTTGCAGCTTTACAAGGAGGCTCGCTTTGGGACTAACACTGTCATTACAAACAGAAAAAAAATATTTGTGGTAAAGTTAGCTAAATGAAGTTCTTCATGACAGTACTGAATAAAGAAAACTGGGAACTGTCAAGTGGCTGACAGAAATCCCTGTATGTAGCAAGCTTGGTCAAAGTCAATTATTCATTGGGTATTTTTCTCTTTTTAAGTTTTTTAAAAAGGATTTTCTTCTTAGAAATGGGGATATAGTCAACAAGTAAGGCTTTAAACAGGATTGACCAACTAAGTTGATCTTGATGTATGTCTTCTATATTATTGCTAATGAATGGTATTTTCAAGTGTAATTAGACCCCTTTGAAGCTCTGCGAAAGCTCTTTAATTATATACTCCATCGGTGGGTAGGGTGGGTGGGCATGCCTTTGGATTAACACACACTGCAGTTTTTGTACTTGGTTTTGCTTTTCTCAAATTTATTTTTAATCTAACCTCCATAATGGATTGCATTTTTGATTTGGTTACACTTTATTGATTTTTCTTGCTGCTGCTATAATTATTTGCAGGCAACCCCCATCTTTCTAGGTGATAAAATAGATCTGAAATCCCAAGTAGGTTACTGAAGATCTCGATAGGGTTAATGGGAGCAAAAGTGGCTCAGAATACTGTGAAAATGGCCAGCTTGAGTGTGCTGCAGTCATAGCAGTTTGATCACAGTGGAGCATTCTGGGATTGACTTCTGTTAGCTTTAGCCACACGTGTGGTCGGTATGTAGCTGCATATGTCTGGTGTTCTTAGACAATGCAGTTCTAGAACAAAAAGGCAAAACCTTAGATTCAAATATAAATTTTTGTGTGTGTGTGTGCATGCTCGCTCACACATTTCAAGGTTTCAGAGGTAGGATTTGACATTTTAAGGAGGCAGTAGACAAGTCACAGAGGCCTGTCCTTCTACAGAGATCCTTTTGTCTCTGATTACTTCGTCCTAAGATTAAGGAAGCACATATCAGCATGTGAAACATGAATTAGCTTTTGAGCACTAGGTTTTGTGGGGACAGAAGCCAGATTGGATTATAATGTGAAAGATAAAATTGGTCAGAATGAACAGTTACTCCAGTAAATCTTCATAGGTAAGGTTGAGAGTCATTGAAGGAGAGAAGAAAGGGATGACACTTTGGTTGAACTCTTGTCATTTCAGAGATTGGAATGGTTAAAAATACATACAGATCATGAGAGAAGAAATTGTGGAGGTCAGAAAAGTTAAATGTATTTGCAGATAACAAGACCATGGAACTATACTAGTTAGGGAAGAATGTGAAAGGCACAAGAAACTAAGGAAAGGGATAGTCAATTGATGGAGATTTGGGGGTCAGAAGAGGCAGAAGGCAGCCCTGAGTTGTGAGCTGCAGACTGGAGGCATGCATTACAGACTCAGATGCGTCATTGAGATCTGGAGACAGAGTTGCTGCTTTTGACACACATGTAACTAATGGCAGGTAAGTGAGGTTGAACAGGGGAAAGTCCAGGGACAGATAGAGGTCTTTTAAAAATGAGGACGGCCTTTAATTCCAGCACTCGGGAGGCAGAGGCAGGCGGATTTCTGAGTTTGAGGCCAGCCTGGTCTACCAAGTGAGTTCCAGGACAGCCAGAGCTATACAGAGAA
>NC_034604.1:64101887-64114609 GCF_900095145.1 Mus pahari
AAAAAAAAAAAAAAAAAAGAGGATGGAATTTGGGCTGAAAAAGACAGCATAATGAACCGTAAGAGAAGATGGGGGAAGATGGAGGAGCCACATGCTGGGGGCTTTAAAGAAGCTGCTGCTTTGGGGGGAGAAACAACGGAGAAAGTCTGGACTGCCCAGAAACCTCCTTCCTGGTCCCTAGATACATTGTCTAATGTTTGTAACTTCCATAAAGATGAACTGAGATATGTGCCCCAACACAAGCACACCACCCCCAGTAAATTAATAAACATAATTTAAAAATTAAAAGAGCTCAGGGTGTAGCTCAGGCATAGAATGAGTTTAGGGATTGGTTCTTTTATATTAGTAAACTGGAACAGACAACCTTTTCATGGCAATAATTTTGATGCAGATCTTACAGATTACATTTAATTACATTATTTTTGTTTAGTACTTTTCAGGACAGAAAATAAGATTACTCAGGCTAGGGCTGTTCAGTATAGGGCTAAGTGTGTAATGGCATTTTGGCTCCAATTAGCTTATTGGAAAAAATTTTCAAAGTTGGGGCATGATTCTAAATTTAAGACTACTGTATAGGAAGTCCCAGGAGGGTATATTTGAGGGGGTTGGTTAGGTGATAATTAAAATACTAAGTGCAATGAAATGAACTAAGTAACACAACGGTGGCTAGGTGATATTTTAGGCTGAATGTTGACAACAAGTGTCTCTGCTGGTGAGTTTTAGATGAGTTCTGAATGGCCAGTGGCCGTTCTTCAATAACCAGAGAGAAAAAGCATTCAATGCTGAGCGGAGAACTTATGAAATCTTTAAAAGATGCACCAGTATGTGAGGACAGAAAGAAGGAGGTGTGGGAGTGGACTGAGTGGAGCCCAGATGAGGATGAAGAAGAAGATGAGCTGCTCATAACTGATGCCAGCACAGGGTAATGCCAGGAGGCCCAGGCTGGTTGCAGTTCCACGTGAAGGATGCACTGTAGAGCAGCAGAGGCAGGCCCGCCCGGGTCTGAGCTGGGGTGTGGTGAAGACTGTTGTACTTGACCAGACAGGTGATGATGACTTAGGCAGCACTTGTTTTATGAATAAGAGAAAAATAAGAGGTAGCAAAGAAAACTGGTCAGTATTTTTTTTTTTTGTCCAAAGACTTTATGGTTTTATATGTACAGAAATATCCTTAATAAATGCATAAAGGCTATTTACCCTAGTGAATGAAGTTATTAGAAGCATTCCATCTTTACTACTAATTTGAGTCATACATTTAGAAATTTGGGTATAATAATAGTAATAGTGATAAATAACTCAAATTATAAGCTTGATGGTGAGAGCACTCTGATGAGTCACGTGTTAGGTTATCCAACTTGGGGTTCACTGTGTCCCACTGTGGTAGAACCTTCTGAAAGCACCTGGACTTGGATTTCATGTTAATAATGGAGGTAGATTTGATGATATGGTTTTGTGTGTGTGTGTGTGTGTGTGTGTGTGTGTGTGTGTGTGTATGTCATGATATTCATGTGGTTTTATTTGGCTACTCATTTCCGCTAATGATTTTATTAAATTTTAAAGGTACTGAAGGGTTAGCCCAATTTTGCAGACCTAGAATTTTGGGTCATTGTGGTAAAGGGAACGCATTTGTGTGACTTTCCATAGTTCTCCCAAGGATGCATATTCATGCCAAACAGAATGTGACGCTTCCTTAGCTGGAGTTACAGGGAGTTGTGAACTGGCTTGGGTCCTGAGAACTGAG
This sequence comes from Mus pahari, assembly GCF_900095145.1. NCBI lineage: Eukaryota > Metazoa > Chordata > Mammalia > Rodentia > Muridae > Mus > Mus pahari. The sequence continues at coordinate 64,103,628 of NC_034604.1, forward strand.
CTTGGGTCTTGCAAGAACAGTAAGCGCTCTTAATTGCTGAGCCATCTCTACATCCTAAATGCATGCGTGCGTGCGTGTGTGTGCATGTGTGCCTGCTTACAGTGTTTATGTGTACCACATGTATGCAAGAGCCCATAGAGGTCAGAAGAGAATGTTGGATCCCCTGGAACTGGAGTTACAAGTATTTGTGAGTCACCATTTGGATGCTGGGAACTGGTCCTGGGTTCTGCAAAAGTAAAATGCACAGAGACATCTTTACAGACTCTATATGTACTTTTAAAAAGCTATGATGGATTGCTAGACAGCTTGCATTGTGGGTGTTTGATTTTGTGAAATTTGAAATTGCTACTTGGAGATAATCTTGATTTCACTCAAGCACACCCAAGATATAGCTATCCTGGAAAACCTGAAAAGGTTACATGTCTAAGTTTTGATAGCATGCCTAGTATCGTTTTAATGCAAAAAAGGCTACTGTTTATTCAGAATTTATTTGCCAAGACAATTACAACCTCTTTTACTGATGGTCTCACCTCTCTGCCTTCTGGAATGTAAGCTGTAAGGCAAGGACTGTTTATAAATGACACTTTCAACTTCTGCTTAGGACTCAACACACAGTAGACATGGTCTTTGTTCAGTGACTGGCTAAGACTGCATCAGTGCCATTATCACATGCCATTTTATTTGCTCTGTAGAAGAGTCTTGTACAGTTATCTAGATTAACACATAAGGAAATTGACCATAGTTGTAGTGAATCTTTGCTTTCCAATTGGGATATAAATATCTCTGGAACATGTATACTCAAAGCTTCAGAATTAGTGTGGTACATGAATTATACTTTACAGTGTCAGTTATTAATGAATACATTGGGTAAGTAGAGCAATTATTTCCAACCTGTGATAAGGTAAAATTTTAAAGTGAAAAGTTATTGTCAGTTTGAAAGTAAACCTATGTTTTAGTTATAGAATATATACAGGGTTGAGCTATCTTTCATATAGCTTTTCTCCAAACCTGACTGACAGGGCTGGAGATGGCTCCAGGGTTAAGAGGACCTCCTGCTCTTGCATAGGGCCAGGGTTCAGTTCTCAGCACCTACAAGGTGACTTACAACTACTTTGTAACTGAAGTTCCTGATACTCTCTTTAGGCCTCTCCAGGCAATACAACCAAGTGATGCACATACATATATGCAGGCAAAACCATCCATACATATAAAATAAAAGATAAATTAAAAAAAATTGTTTAAAGAAGGTGATACTTAGAGGCTAAGTCACTATGCTGTAACATGTACATTTTCCATAAATATCTCTCTATAAGATTTCTTGGGTTGGGGTCTAACCCAGGGCTTTTCCCGTGCTATGCAGGCACTAACCACTGAGCACATACATGCTTGACACGCATGACTTGGAAGGAACCGATCTCAGCATATCTTCGAAGCTTCATAAACTGCATGTTTTCCTTCAGCAGATCGCTGGCGATACCTGTGATGGGTTTTGTTTTGTTTTGTTTTGTTTTGTTTTTTTCTCCCCATTTTCCTGTCACCAACCTTCCATTTTAGAGACTCGCAGTATTAGAATGACATTAAATGCTGCTGCCAGTACAGGAACAGTTGGAAATACTGGATTGAGAAATGAATCACTTGGTAACAACTTTTTCCACAAATAAAACTCTGCTTTGAACAAATGTGGGGAACTTTATGTATCTGTCTACTGATTATTAAGTAAATTTTTTTTTGATGGCTTACTGTGATATTTTAACAAACTCTTAAAAGCAGTTCAAGTTCTGAGTCACAGGATGAACTCATTCTCCCCAGTCATGTGACCAGGGCTTTTCAGTGCCACCTCCTCTAGAAAATAGGGAATAAGAATAGGTGTTAGCAATTAGTAATTCTTATTGAAGAACATGAAGCCCTTTCAAAATTCTCTGAGTCTGGTGTGGTTGAGTGTGCCTTTAATCCAGGTACCTGGGAGGGTGAGGCTGGGTTTGAGAGCAGTTGGGAGGCCAGCCTAGGTAATATAGCAAGAATCTCTTTCAAAAACAAGAAGTAGAAAAGGTCCCACCAACTTTACCTTTGAGCTGTATCTTGTATCTGAAGTTAAATATGCTTAGTAATTATTTTAAAATTGTAATATACCATGTTTGGTAAATCAGTATTTTTTAAAACATCGAGAGCTTTATATGATCACAGGAAGTATAAAAATATCACTAAATACCAGTTGGATAAAATACTAATTGTTTATTAATAATAATAATACTGATAAAATATCAGCAAATATTTTTCAAGTCTGAAATTGGAATAACTTTGGAAATAATTTTTTTATTCAAAAGAAACAAATAAATGTAGGTTGCTGACATGTTCGCTTATGCATAAAGGATTGATGGCTCCTTAGTTTGTTACAGTGTAACTAGGTAGAACTGCTGACAGTTGCGTTTGTAATGGTCTGCATTAGGTAAAATACAGACTGCTGTCCGCTTTAGAGTGCAGTGAGCTGCATGTGTTCTCAACATTCTGAGGAGGCAGGGAAAGAAACAACTGGCAGGCACTGGTTTATAGAACAGTTCTGTAACCTGTGTGGCTCAGTGAAGTGTTCCATGGTACTGCGACCCCTCCCCTCCCCAGTCACACTTACTGCATGGACCTTAAGTCTTATGTTACAGGAAATTTGTGGAAGGCTATTGAAAGTAAAAGAAAAACGAAATCTGCTCATTTAACAGGACATGTTTTTAGAATTTTAAAGTTCATGAACTTCTGGCTAGAGGGCTGGACTGGTTTATACTATTGCAGTGAGTTTGCTGGTTTAGTTTGTAATGTAATGTTTAGTTTTTTTTATATGTTTAAAGGGAGGATTTCAGTTTTATGAGCAGCTATAACCGGGTTCATGCCTAGGTGGTTGTTTCTAATGCCCAAGCTGCTGGCAGAGTGCCAGTGAGCAGGCACACTCATGTAACAGGCGGCCACGGATTCAGTGACTCTTTGGCAGACCTTAGGGGAGAGTAACAATACACTTTACTGGTTTGGGGAGCTTCTGGGAAGCTAGTCGTTAAGATCACTGGCTACTCTTCCAGAGGTCCTGAGTTCCATTCTCAGAAACCACACAGTGGCTCACAGTCATCTATAATGGGACCTGATGCTTCATGAAGATAGAACACCCATGTGCATAAATAAATACATCTTAAAACATAAAAGAATTAGACCAGGATTCTTAAAGATTACATAGAATGAACCACCTCACTAGTCAGTGGAACCTAACAGTGTATCTTGAATATTTTAGCAAATTCTTCTCATTTTTCTCTATTGATCCAAGAGCATAATTATATATAGAAACACCATAGCATTTTTAATACTAATAATTTCATATTCTACAATCCAGTCTTTGTGAATTTAAGACTCATAGTGAAGAATTCTATAGTATATGATATACTTTATATGATATATGTAATGACAGCAGTTGTCTTCCTTAAGAATTAGGTTAGGATTCTTTAAGACTGAACATTGACCTTGGGTGACTTTGTTTAGGGCCCCAAGTGTTCTAAATGATATAAGGGAGAAATATTTGATGTCTTGCATGCATAACAGTGTTACCGAGAGATTTTTTTTAAATGCACCAACTCTGCCTACCTTTCATCCCAGCGCTAGGGAGGCAGGCAGGAAGAGTGCTTCTTTCTGGCCAGTTGATCTAGCCACACTGGTAAACTTCACGTTTGGTGAGACATCTTGTCTATAAAAGTAAGGAGGACAGACACCTATGGCCTCTATACATAGGCATATATATACATGCATAGCTACACCATATGCGCACAGACAGGCACATGCTTACACACAAAAGCACGTGCCTGAGTCCTCATTAAGTAATGATAATAAAAAAAAAACCCTCCCCGTGTCTGTGCCCATGTGCTCATGTGCATGTGTAGGGCCGTTCCTATTTATGGCATGTGTGTTGGACTCAGAGGACAATTTGTGGGATTAAATTCTCTCCTTCCATCATGGGCCTTCAAGGGATTAAACTCAGCCACAAGCTTCTTTATCCATCTTGCTGGACTAAGTTGCATACTTTCTAAAGGTGGCATCCTTAGGTGATTATTTTGCAGCCCATTCCCTGAATTTGCACAGTTATTGTTGAGTTATGAGCCCGTCACAGCTGCCAGGTGATGCTTACCTGCTAGGCTTGCTAACTGTCAGGTCATGGCCACAGGCACTGTGCCTGGACAGCCCATACAGTTCATGCAAGTTTGAGTCCTCCAGGAATGCCAGGGGACACCTTGCACCTCTTGTGGGCAACTGTGACAAATGTTAACCCAGCTAGGTCAGTGAGCCATTTCTCCATCATTTAGTGTTTGAGAGAAGCTAGAAGAGTGTATTTCATACCAGACTCCACCCTTAATCTACTGAAGACGATGAAAAACTGTCAGCACACATCCATAGTTAGACTTGGACTACCTGCCATCAATCAGGAATCTTTCTTTAGAGCAGTGGTTCTCCAAATACGAGCATTAGCATCATTCACCAGTAGAGACCTTAAATTGATGCCAATTCCCTGGCTCCACTTCAGACTAGCAGATCAGAAGCTCTGGAGATGAGGTCTCGCATACTCTGCTAACAAGCAGGGTGGTTCCAATGTGAACTCAGATTTGAGACCTGCTCTTTGGTAGTATGAAATTTCACATTACAATTCTGCATGATGATAGTAGTAAAGACATATGCTCTTCAAGTATAAGTTCACGAATATATCTCTACATAGAAATGTCAGTCATCGGGCTGGAGAGATGGCTCAGCAGTTAAGAGCACTGACTGTTCTTCTGAAGGTCCTGAGTTCAAATCCCAGCAACCACATGGTGGCTCACAATCATCCATAATGAGATCTGATGCCCTCTTCTGGTGTGTCTTTATTGTTACATATAACAATAAATAAATCTTAAAAAAAATAAAGGTCAGGCATGAATTAATCTCAGTGTATGGCTTTTTATATCCTTTGTCAGAATCAAAATCTCAGTTAAAGTTTTGTTGTCTTTGCATTGGATATTACAGATGACATTAATGGGAGTTGTGTTTTATAATTTGAACGCACTAAAACATGTTTGGCACATTATTTACTGGATGATTCAAATTTGATAAGTGTACCACATGACTTTCCAAAGCTTTGATTTCAAACCTTGCCAAAAGCATGACATATGGGAGGTAACAAATAAAGAATGCTTCTCAGGCTGGGCTCCTGCCCTGCATAGGCAGCTGAGCTACGTACTGGGCTTCTGATCCAGCGTGGATTATGTGGTGGATTATGTGGTGCGACTCTGCCTCAGCAAACAGAGCAGAAATGCATGGTGGTTATCACTTACACAATGTACCTGCATGCCCGAGGGTTTGGCCTGTGTGTTTTGTCAGATTTTGCAGTATCTCCACATATATAATTAGGTAGCCCTCACGTGCTGGTCAGACCCAAGTTGGTGCATGCAGCCTATAGGTTTTCATATGTCTACACTTTATACATGGACAGAGGCCATTTTATGCTACATTTTAGGAGACTTGTTTGCACCCTGTTCTATATGTGGAATTTGCCATTTTTTAAATCATAGGTGCTCAATTTTTGATGTTTTAATTTAGGCATGTCTCTTCATTTTGTAAATATTTTTAAAATGAATTCTGTTGACTGGAATCTGTTCTGTAATGTGATTTTATGGTGAGTGTGGTCTCGCTGCTAATCAAATTAAGTTTTAATGCTCATATATTTAATGCTAATATATGTCCCTATTCTTAGAATGTAGAAATAATTGTCATCCTGATTGCTGTCTTAATGTCTCAGATACATTCATTCAAATGTCCTTAGTACTCTGCTAATCAGATAATATACAAAGAATTAAACATACACCTTACTTATGAAAATAATGCACGACAAAGTGCTTGGAATGCGATTTTAGAGAGACTGGAGAGGGGGCTCGGCAGTTAAGAACCATATTGCTCTTGTAGAGGCCCTGGGTTCAGTTTCAGCACCGACACAGCAGCTCACAACCATTTGTAACTCCAGGTCCAGGCCATCTCAATGCTTCTTTGGCCATTTCGTGCACTTGCAGGCATGGGGTGCACATACACAGACTCGGGCATATATACATATAAAATAAATAACATTTAAAAAATTATTGTCCCTTTAGAATATTTAACATGTGGACATTGAAGTTGGAATAATTTTATTTAAAGCTATGGATTTTGAATTTAAAAAGGTATTGATCCAATTTGTTTTCATATAATATTAATGAAAACACATTTCTATTCTCAGGGTAAACCAGACCTGAACACAACATTGCCAATTAGACAAACTGCATCAATTTTCAAGCAGCCAGTAACCAAAGTCACCAACCACCCGAACAATAAGGTGAAGTCAGACCCACAGCGGATGAGTGAACAGCCACGTCAGGTAAGAGCGCATCTTTCCTCCAGTTGTATTTTCCAGAAAATTCTGGTATTTTTACCAGGAATAATGAAGGTAAATTCTGGCTAAATTGGAATGCATTTGGAAAAAGGCTTTATGTTCAGTCCTAGTACAGAGAATAACCGTAATAATACAGGACTTGATAAAATACTTTAAAAATTAATTAAAGTGAATCAAAGTAATATTATTGGCAACAGTTTCAATTTTTCTGTGTTATACCTCAGGCTTGGTTGTACTAGTCTTAGTTTTTAAAGGGATTATTTTTCTAGGGATGGTATTAACTAGAAGGCTGAATCCTGAAGCTTGTGTTGTGCTTGATTTGAAAACATTTTCTGTTATTTGGAAGTTGATTCTTAATCCGTTTGATTCTGATTTTTAATTTTGAGGAATCTATCTCAAACCTTTTGAAAAACTGAATTAGATACGGATTGCCAGTATGGGTATATTACTGTGAGTTCCGTTTTTGAATAAGTTCAATGCAGTTTTCTCTTCCTTTATTTCTTCAACTTATATCCACCAGAAACTTTTCTTAGTATTGTCTGAAGGGCTTCCCTGGTGCTTACCAAGGTCACACAGCCAGGGATGAAGACTGTATAGCCTTCCAGATGGCTCAGCTGGCTCATACTTCTTGTGGTCAGAAGTTAGGCACTCCATGAACTTCAGTCACAGCCAGGGTGAGAAGGTGGAGGGAGAAAATGAATTTCCTCTCCTTTCTCTGTTTCCTCCCACTTTCGGGCTAAAAGCCCTGATTGGCCTATGATGAGTGTCTTTTGCTAGAATATTCTCCACTCCATCTTGCCATTTGATTTGTTTTTCACTGGTCCTTCAAGTGTTTCATCTTCACACTTCACAAAGGATTGGGCCAAATCTCTCAGACATTTGCTCTAGAAGAAACTACAGGAAAAAAATAAAAATAAAAATCAGTTCCCACATCCTCTGCAGTGTTTTTTCCTCTTCAGGTGAGCCAGGAAAACAGAAGATGTGTGGAGCCACACTGGATCAGCATCTTGCTATAGATGTCTCAAGATTTGAAGTTCTAAACTTGCTTTACTGTTGGTCCCCAAGAGATTCAACAGGGGCCATGTAAGTGTATCACATCAAGTATAAAAGATGCGTACCTGCATGTGCCATTAGGTTCTTGTCAACACAGAGGTTTTCTTTGGGCCATTCAGCTTTCTGTGTGAGGCTTTGCCCTTGTTTGACTCCCGAATTTAGGATAAATACACAACTGCTGGTGTTGGTCTGTTCGCTCCAACACAGAAGGGATTCTCCCATCTTGGCCTCTGTCTGCCTTTATCAAGCTGTTCTCTGGTTGCATTTTTTCATAGATAAGCTACATAGTCATGAATATCTGTCCTCTGGCTTTTTGATGTTTTAAAATTTGTTTCCTTACAAAGGTTTTTATTATTTGAAAAATTTGAACGTTTGCAACTGAGTAAAATGCTTCTCAAACCACAAAAGACAGAGGTAGAATATAACCTCTACTGTACTGTGTACATGGGATAGTTGATTGCCTGTTGAGAACAGGTTTTATTTAATGGGTTCTAGCCTCATCTTTTCTTTGCTAGACCATTCTCAATGTTGTGTATAAACTTGTGTGCTTTATTTAAAGATCAATTAATTGACATTTTTGGTCATTTTAACAGTAACTTTATTATTTACTACACCTGAGTCCAGTCACAGATTGTTAAAACTGTGGTAACTGCATTGTGCTAAATGTATGTGTTCTTGGCTGTAGAGATCAGTAACTTAGAGAATTAAACCAGACACCAACAAAATGGTACCTACTCGTTCTTTGCTTTGTTGAATAGTTTTGAGTTTTCTCTGTTATGGTTTATGGGATTATTCTAAAATGAAAAGTGTGTGTCCCTTCTCTGACACTTGTCAAAGAATTTTAGCATCAATCTAACACAATCTTTCGAAGGTTTACTCTTTCTTTTAGCTCGTATAGACAGGTGGCATTATAATTATTTAGCAGGTTACTTCTGCAAACATGGCTGTTTTTCCAATTATTCTCACGTAACCTGATAATATTTTTAGGATTTTTTGGTCACATCAGGACAGTTGTCTTTACTCTTCATTATCTTCAGCCTGACAGCTGAAGTAACGTTTGAGTGCTGTGTCATCAGTAAGAAGGGCATGAGGAGGTGATTTTTATAATTGTGTCATCTAAACAGTTTAAATACAAATTTTTTAATTAAATGATACTGGTTTTAATTATATTTGGTACATATATGGCAGACCAACCATTGTTGACTAGATAGTTGATGAAATACATGAAGGCAAAAATAATTCTGATTTGCTATTATTATTTATATCCAATAAAGTAGGTCATCAGTATAAACTAATCATTACTCAATATGGCAAAGTTATTTTTTTTAGGCAGTGAATAAATTAGACAGTGAGATTTGTATTTCTAAGGTTCCTTTAGGGGACATGTTTTTTATTCTTTAACTATATCCTTCTCTTTTATTAAGGTGTTAAAGTTAGTGTTATAAGCATTGAACCTTAGGCCTAGAATTAGAATGAACTTTTTGGATTTTAATTCAGGCTCCACCCTCAGTAGGTTTGAAGATATAGATGAAAAAAATGAGCAGTTTTGTTTTTATAGAACAAGCATTTTATGCCTAAATCATTATAGACTTGTTCAATATGAGATTCGTAAACTATAAATTACCAATTTATATGAATTGACTCTTTTAAATGCTTTCTCTTTAAATGTGTAAACTATTATATTTGAAGAGGGCATTAAAATAGAATTTAATATAACACAAAGTTATGTCTGCATAAATTAAGATTCCAAAGTAGGAATGGAATGTATTGTCCCTGGGTTGTAGTCCTGGACTGTGAGGCCCTGCAGTAGGGTAAGCAGCTGTTGTTGTTGGTTTTGTGTGTGTGTGTGTGTGTGTGTGTGTGTGTGTGTGTAGCAGCAGTGTGTTAGGATGAAAAGATGGAGCACCTCTCCTATCAGATATTGACTCCTGGTAGGGAGGTCGTTGCAGCCCTTATTTAACTAGATATACAAAACACATTCAAGGGAGATGGAGAGGTGGCTCAGCGGGTAAGAGCACTGAAAGCTCTTCCAGAGGTCCTGAGTTCAATTCCCAGCAACCACATGGTGGCTCACAACCATCTGTAATGGGATCTGATGCCTTCTTCTGGTGTATCTGAAGACAGCTACAGTGTACTCCTATATACAAAACTAAATAAATAATTCTTTTTAAAAAAAGACATATTCAGGTTTTTAAAATTGAGTTCCAATTGTGATAAGAATCTTTTTCCTAGTTAGTTCTCTGATTAGGACAGTTATGTGGATAACTCACTGTTCTGAGTTTTATTTCTTTAATATGGATGCACTGACGACAGACAAGTAGAAACAAAACAAGTAGAAAAGTTAGTTAGAAATGAACTGTGTGGGGTCTTGTGTTTTAGTTGTTGGTTTGTGAGTGTCTCTTTCTGTGCGTCATTCATTTATTTATACGGTACGAGGTACACACTCAGGGCCATCCATGTTCTAAGCAAGTAATCAACCGTTGGCTACTTCACTAACCCCAGAAGAAGGAAATAATTGAAGCTGGCGTAGATCGTGCTGTGGAGGATTTCTTAGATGCTGACCTTTACAAGTTTAAAATACCTTTATCATTTGGGTTCTTTATAAGAGAAACAAACTTGGGGTAGGTAAAAATACACACTTTCTTTTATTCAATGCAATCTCAATTACTTTTTACCATCTAAAATACTTTTAGTATTTTAGGACATTTTGAAGAGCACAATAGTGATTATGCATTTGTGTATTTTAAAATCTTTCATGTAATACATACACATTTTTACGTTTTATTTGCTACGTTCCTGTAATTTGTAAGTTGGCTCTACTGTATGTTGTGCTAGTAATTGTAAGTTACTATTGCTTATGATTTTCCTGGCTATCTCCAAGCTTAGTGTCCAGAGAGCTTTTGTACATAGTAAGTCTCTTCCATATGTTACAGTGGTTTCCTGGGCTAAATTCTCAGAAATAGAGTTAGTGTGAACTTACAATTTTGATATATGCCATCACATTGATTTCCACAGAGTTGTACCATATTAAAAGACTACCCGTCAGCAAGTTAAGCATCTCGGTGCCCTTTGTCTTTTGTGGCACTGCGTGTTATTTATAAAGGTGTTTTCTTTTACATTTATTTATTTAAATATAAGTTTATTTGAACACGTGTGCATTGACTAGATCAAGGCATCTGCGTGTCTGTCCTTTTGTAAGGAGAACTCTTAGAAGATATTGGCTGTATTGTTGTTACCCTGCCTTGTGCTTGATGAAACTTCCTGCGGCATAAGCTAGTGTCTGACTTTCTCAGAGACCTCACTGAGTAGACTTGGTCATCTGCCTCTGGAGTCAAACTGTATAAAGTGGCTTCTTCCATGAAGACTCATGCCTTAGGAGCACGTTACCTGTACGTCCCTTCAGTCTTTCCTTCAGAGCCTTCAGTCTCTTCCTTGTTTTCTTTTTTCTTTTTTTTTTTAAATTATTATTTTCTTTATTTACATTTCAAATGCTATCCTGAAAGTTTCCTAT
>NC_034604.1:64114792-64150031 GCF_900095145.1 Mus pahari
GAAGTCACTAGATATGTACTCACTGATAAGCGGATATTAGCCCAGAAACTTAGAATACCAAAGATATGTTTTGCAAAGCACAAGAAAACCAAGAAGAATGACCATCGTGTGGATACTTCATTCCTTCTTAGAATAAGGAACAAAATACCCAGGATATATGTACAGAGACAGAATTTAGAGCTAAGATGAAAGGATGGACTATCCAGAGACTACCCCATTCGGGAGTCCATCCCATCATCAGCCACCAAACCCAGATACTAATGCATATGCCAGCAAGATTCTGCTGAAGGGACCCTGATATTGCGGCCTTGTTTTCTTTAGCTCAGCTTTTGTATGGTGTCTATATATTTGCAATTTACATGTTATTCAGTTTTTTCATCTATAAAATAGAGCTTTTATTTCTGCTCTGCCACTGAATAAAATAAAAAAGGAGCTTTTAGTCTGCCACTGAAGCTGCTCTCACCGTGCTTACTGAAGATGCTTGTTAAGTTAAGAGGATAACACATTCTCCTTCAATTACCTCCTGATGTACCCACCTCTTAGGTTCGGTTACCATTCCTGCCGATGTCTGCTGTGTGTCGGGAGGATGGGGTCTTGTCTTACTCGGTCCCTGCAGTTCTGAGTGAGCTGTGGACTGTTGGGCTCCTAGGCTACACAGTGCACCCTCGGGTTCTTTTCTTCCCATGGCTTTCAATGCATATGTTAACAGTTCCATGGTGCGCACGCCTTTGATCCCAGCACTTGGGAGGCAGAGGCAGGCGAATTTCTGAGTTCGAGGCCCAGCCTGGTCTACAGAGTGAGCTCTAGTATAGCCAGGGCTACACAGAGAAACCCTGTCTCGAAAAACAAAAACAAAAAACCAGTTCCCAAATCTGCATCTTTTTCCTGCACTTCGCTTGTTTGGTTCAGTCCACATGGAAGTACCCCAAGCACCTCTGCGTCAGCTCCTTTTATCACCTTTATCCCTGCACCCTAGGAAGCTTTCTGCACTTCTGTGCTTCGTGAGTCACTTTACAACAGAGCGCACAGGGTTTCTTTACAATTGTCTTTACCACGGTTTCAGGAAAGAGGTCATGAGGGAAGCCTTGTGCATACTGTCCTAGTGGAAGACGGTCCTCTGCTACTCAGCAAGAAAGTAGAGTTTGAAAGGTTGAGGTGAAACTCGGAAATTTAGGCCTTTTAAAAAAGAACCTCTTGGCTAAGCGTGGAGTGCACCACTTTGATCGCCGGCACTCCAGAGGCACAGGATGGTGATCTGTGAGTTTGAAGCCAGCCTAGGCTACATAGTGAGTCCAGGACAGCCAGGGCTGTGTAGAATGGTCCTGTCTGGAAAAACAAAAGCAAGATCCACAAACAAAAAAGAACTTCTTAGTACTAAACACATTTGTCTACATTATAGTCCCACTTAGTTAAAACAAGCAAACCAAACAATAAGACTTGACGCAGAGCAGAGGCCAGTAGGTACCAAAGGGCTCTAACATCTACCTGTGCTCCAGTACAGAATGCAGTGGTTCTGAGCTGAAGGTAAATCAACAGCAGACACTCTTCTTTATCCCTACACCACAGAGTTACCATCATTGTTCGTCACTGAAGGAAGTCAGAGCAGGAACACAGGCGGCAGGAGCCTGGAGGCGAAGCTGATGCAGAGGCCATGGAGGAGCTTGCTTGCTTGCTTGCTCCCACCGCTGGCTTCCTCAGCTGCTTTCTTGTGGTGCTCTGGACCACCTGCCTAGGGGTGGTTCCATTCACAGTGAGCTGGACCCTCCCACATCAGTCAGTCATCAAGAAATGCTCTGCAGGCTTGTCCCTAGCTCAGTTGTATAGAGAGGCTCCTCTCAGTTGAGAGTCTCTATTCCCAAATGACGCTAACTTGGTCAATCGATGGAACGTCAACCAGGGCAAGTTCTGCTATGAAGATGTAAGGGTCTTTTGCTCAAGCCACACGGCTGCCTTTTAGTGTTCAGGGAAAATTTAAAGCACCTTAACATGACTTAATGCTATGCCCTCTCCATCTTTTAAGATAAAGTAGCCTGGGACTGATGTCTACCTCACGGTTATGGGTGTGCTCACTTGTTGCTTGGCTTGAACCCAGGTTTTCATGCTTGCTAGTGAATCAGTCTAGTAACTCCTAACCTCCCCAAAGCAATTCCCCCCAAATTATATTTTGTCGGTTGAATAAATCAATAATTAATCACTATAAATCAGTAATTTTTTAATTATGAAATAAATTAAAAATTAATATATTGGCATAGACAAGTTATTAATGAGTACATTGGGACGCATGCTCCATAGGGTATGTATGGGGGTCAGAGGATGACTTGCAGAAGTAGGCGCTCTCCTTCTTCCATGCAGTCTCCACGGGTTGGACTCCAGCCCCTGGATTTGATGGCAATGCCTGTGCCTGCTGGGCTCTCTCCACAGAGCTCTTCTTGGTTTTCTTGGGTTCACCGCTCTGGCCCTGGCCGCCTTCTTCTGTCCTACACTCAGGTGACCCTGAGACTTGGGTTCAGCTTTTTGCCTGGGTGCACTGCTTGCTCCTCTCACTCGTCTATACCTTCCTCCCTCATGTTTTGCACATTTTCTTTCTAACCTTTTAACTGGCTAGTTTAGACTGGTCCCAGAAGGTTACACCTTTTCTGTTCTAAAAGCCTGGGTTTCAAGTCTGGCTTTAGAGACCTGCCTGAGTGTTTTCCTTCCTTCTTTTTTGATTGCTACCAGAGTTTCCATGTCAGTCATTCATGTGTATTAATTGAATGGAATTCCTTTATTTTTTTCACTTATATCCTTTATTGAGACATTAATATGGGCTCGGCCCTTTCCTAAATAATGAGGATATGGTAGTGGACAAGACACTGTCCCTGCTGTCCTGGAGCTGTCCACCTAGTGTGACAGAGTGAGGTAGAAAAATACTTACGTCTTATACAATGCTGAGTAAGTACAAGGAGCGGGAGAGTAGATGGTCTCTAACAGGAGGCCTGGAGCGGTGGCTCAGCACTTAAGAGCGCTTGCTTCTCTTTCAGTGGACCAGCAGTCACTTCCCAGTAGCCGCTCAGCAGCCCGTAACCATTAGTAACTCTAGTTTAAGGTGATCCAGTTCCCTCTTCTGACCTCAGAGGGCACTGGGGATAGAGTGGATCAAACATGCATGCAGTCAACACGCTCATACACATTAAAGAGAAAGTAGAGGGATGTGAGGAGAACGTTCTAGACAGCTCTTCACCTAGCTGTTGTGCAGAGTGTAAGGATTGGCTTGTAGCTGGAAGATCATTGTAGACATTGTGATGGGCTGTTAGGACATAATCGATCAGGCCATGAGATAATTGATGACTTACTGACTGAGCTCAGCTGCTTTGTGGAAAGAGTTTTAAAAGAGCTGAAAAACTAATGCCACCAGCAGGAATATGGAAACAAAAAAGAGTTGTTCAGTATTTTAAATAAATTATAAAGTAGGAAGCTGGATATTAGAATATTAATAATCTTTATAATCATTGGATAGCAAAAGAGGGTGGTTGGGACCCAAGAGGGAAATCCAGGATAGAAGTACTAACTTACTGTTCTTTCTGGAGGCAAGGGTTCCTTACTGTTGGAGCATCTTATGTAAATTAGAATGAAGGTGTTTATAACTGCCTCACTTACCCCATACAGTTTATGCTCCCAGCTCCTTATAAGACATGACAACTCAAGTGAGGGTGACTCAAGTGAGGGTGACTCAGGACCTTTTTCTCCAGTGTTGGGGGGCGAACCTCAGGGCTTTGCACTTGCCAGGTCAGTGACCCACCATGGAGCAAAATTCCTAACATCAACAGAATTTCTCTGAAAAACTGAAATATAGATAAACAATATTAGAAATGTCATAAAATGTTTCACATCCATAGCTGCTTGAGCCTGTTATCCCTCATTTCTGTTCCCAGATATCATAGTTTTCATTCCTGCCCTGGTCTTTATGGTTACCCCTTCACTGTATTTAACAGTAAAGCACTTGGCAGTAGTGTCTTCGTGGTTAATTCTTAGTGCTGTTGGTTGTGCTCTCCAGGGGAGACCGATTTTCTTTCCTCCCTCTGCTGCTCTGCTGGCTGCATCACAGCCTTAGGGACACTGGTGAATTAATAGTCATGGTTTGTCTTTAGGATCAAAACATTCACAGGGCCAGCCACATACCGCAGTGGTAGGCTAGACTTTCTACATAATTATCATCTTGAGAGCGTCTGCCACGTCCCTACTATAGTACCGTTTCTGTTTCCTGTTGGGTGTTTTGGAGTTGTCCTTGCTGCTGCTGAGGCTGTGTTAGTTCCTGAGAGCTGCTGTGCAGCTGGAGCCCTGGCTTGCCTCTGCTGGGTTTGTTTCTGCATCCCACCTTCATCTGAGGATGCTCCTTCTTCAGTTAATAATAATTAAGCCTCCAGGAGGTTGTCAAGAAATGTGCTGGAAGGTGAAGGTTTTGAAAACTTGCATATTAGACTGACTTAATTTTATTTGGACATACTAATTTTTCTGCTGGTGAGAGTCTAGATTGAGTCATTTTAAGGGCTTTGCTTCACTGTCGCCTGCCTCAGGGTTTCTGGTGAAGAGGCCAGCATGGGTTCTCACAGCCTGGCTGCTTCTCTGACTGTTTTATATATGATGTTAAGGAATTCATTCAAAAACTATGTATAATATATCATATGTACTTATGCTTGTACTTTATATGTGCGAGATAACCATGCCTGTGATCCTAGCACTGGGCAGGCTGATGCAGGAGGATAGAGAATGTAAGGCTAGTTTGGGCTGTATGCTAATACTCCTCCTGTTCCAACAGCAAAACAAAGAGGAGTGCCTGTGTTTCTCAGGTCCTCTCCTTTACCCGGGCATGGGTAGGAGACAGGTGATTTCTGCGCGTTGTTGGGGAACATTTCTTAACCTTTCAGAAGTTCCTTCTCTCTTGAATCCCTAAAGTTTTAAATCTTTCTATGTGTAAGTTGGCTTCTTAGACTTTTTCTCTAATTTGCCCATGTTTGTGCCTTTACAGTTTTCATCTCCTTGATCCTTTCCTTTTCTTTTACTGGTGATTCTTATATTGCTTCAAGGGAGTGCTTTAGCATGTATTTCTAAGTTTGGGTTTAAACTACAGTGGAGCTGTTGGGTCATAGAGCATGTGTGTGTTGAGCTGTATAAGATGCTGAACAGTGTCCTTGTTTTCATACGCCTGCATACCCATCAAAGGGCGCAGTTCATGTCAAGTCTTTGTTGGCACTCAGTGTTGTTAGTCTCCAGAAGTGTAAATATTTCAGTGTGTACTCAGTGGTATTTTTTTATGGTTCTAGTGCACATTTTCTTGGTAGTAATGGCACTAAGAGCCAGTTTTGTGGCTTGACCATATGGATAATCCCTTTGGATGCAATACCTCTTTAGCACTTCTAATTTTTTTATTATTTATTATTGCGTGTAGATTTAGAGATTGAATTCAGGTCACTATCAGCTTGGTAGCAAGCAATGAGCTATCTCATTGACACCTCTACAAGTTTTTATTCATTTTTTTTAATAATGGATTGATTTTTTCTCATGAATTCAAAGAGTTCTTTATGTACATTTGGATATAAATCCTAATATTTGCTTCAAGCTTGTAGATTACACTGTTATTCTCTTAAGATCATCTTTTGAGAAATCTATGCTCATAATTTTAAGAAAGTTTTTGCTGAGCTGAGACTAGCAAGGTAAGAGACCTTCTGTGTGCCGATGATACCCTGTCTTCCTCTGATAGCTGTTACACAGTGTTTATTTGTGAAGCTCCAGTCACGGATCTTAATTCTTAAGACCTGTTGGTTTACTTGACGGTTATCAATGTAATCCTTTGGGTTATCTTTTGAATGCTTGCTTGTGTTACATTTAGAGCTACTCTCCACCAAGAATTGACCTTGTGTTTGATGTAAGGTGGATTTATGTCTCAATGTAAGGACATCCAGTTGACATAGCACATTTTTTTTTTAAAACAAAATATTTGCCCATCTCTCGGCTTTGCCACCCTTGCTGTAGAGAAAGTGCTTACATAGGCGAACAAGGGCTTATGGAGCTCATGTGTAGCCATTATGCCTCGAATTTCCCATGGGGATCAGCTTCATGAAGCTCTTGATACATGGCAGCAAGTTTTGGAGTCCTGCTGTCTGCTTCAAGATGATCTTTATGTATTGTTCTCCCCTCTCCTCTTCCTCCGTCTCCTTCTGTGCTGTGAGTGAAACCGGGTGGGAGCAGCACCTAGGAAGCATTAGCACTGCCCGTGGTGGTCTCGTTTCATCTGCATCCTGGGATGATCCGGTCTTTCAGACATGTCGTGAATATATGGTGCTGTGTGTGCATAGACTAGAGTCTTCTTAGCAAAATTCAGAGAAACCACTGCAGCAGGTCGTTACTGTTCTTTCCTCTTCATTGACCCTGACATTTCCTTTTATCTTTGTTCCTTAGTCTGTTTTTAGACCAAATTGTTATTGTTTATTTAGCTTTAGCATGAGACCCCCCCACACACACTTGAGACATATATATCAAGACACAGATACATATATATACATATATTTGCAGCTATATTATTTATGTACAGAGTTTCACTTTGTTTATACCATAAGTTTCTCATCATTTATCTAGTCTTTTTTTCTGGGACACCAGGAGAAATATGAGGTGGCTTATGCTTGTCTTTGGATCTCTGCCGGTCATGGTGTTTAAGTTGCCTTAGCTGTCTGTAACCAGGCAGCTTAGGTGTTAAATGGAACTGATTTTTATGTATGTATGTATGTATTTAATGTGTAGGACTACACTGTAGCTGTCTTCAGACATACCAGAAGAGGGTATCAGATCCTATTGTGATCTGATGGTTGTGAGCCACCATGTACTTGCTGGGAATTGAACTCAGGCCTCTGGAAGAGCAGTGGGTGCTCTTATCCACTGAACCACTGAGCCATCTCTCCAGCACCTGGAACTGACTTTAAATAGAACAATTTGACCACTGGATAGTGAATTCCTTCTAGATAGAAGGATCATTTGCCCATATAACCCTAATTTAGCATCCTATGTGTTTAACGTTTCAAAAGTCGGTGAATCAAAGTGCACCTTTTCTGGGGTTTGCTATAGTTTATAAATTTGTGACAAGACCTTTTTATTTAATTTATTTTTTTTTGTTAGATGGAAACTCAGAGATTTGTATGTTCATGGCTAGTGTTCTATCACTGATATGCAGTCCTGGAGTATTCTACCTCTGAGGTCCAGACTCAGTTCTGGATGGTGTTCTACCAGTGAGCCATGCACTCATTCCTGGGGAATAGTCTGCTACTAGGCTACACTCCTAGTTTCAGGTTTCTTTATTCTCAGATCATACTCAGTAAATTCCTTATGAAAATGAACTTATATAAAGGAATTTTGTAAGTCTAACATTATCTAAAAATTCTGAGCAAGTTGCTAAAAATTTGTAACATCTAAAAACTTCTTTATAGTTTTTCAATGTTTTGATAATCTGTGATTGAAATAACAATTATTAGTGTTTGCAATATACTATTTGTCTTAGTCAGGGTTTCTATTCCTGAACAAAACATCATGACCAAGAAGCAAGTTGGGGGGGAAAGGGTTTATTCGGCTTACACTTCCATACTGCTGTTCATCACCAAGGAAAGTCAGGACTGGAACTCAAGCAGGTCAGGGAACAGGAGCTGATGCAGAAGCCATGGAGGGATGTTCTTTGCTACCTTATCTCCGCTGGCTTGCTCAGCCTGCTCTCTTATAGAACCCAAGACTACCAGCCCAGAGATGGCACCACCCATAAGGGACATTTCCCCCTTGATCACTCATTGAGAAAAATGCCTTACAGCTGGATCTTGTGGAGGCATTTCCCCAACTGAAGCTCCTTTCTCTGTGATAACTCCAGCTGTGCCAAGTTGACACAAAACTAGCCAGTACACTATTGAAAATACATCTAAGAATAATGTGTATTATTTTCCTAAAATAATACATGTGTTTAATGCTGCACCAGGTAAAAACTTTAGCTTCTAAACCAGCCCTCTTTGCATGGATATTTGCATGTCAGCTGTGTAATGACATCTGTGCTGTATTGCATGTTGCTGTGTGAGCAACTGTGTGGTAACATCATGTGCTCGACCAAGTTAAAGACTACAGGCTAAAACTTTTAAAAAGTGAAGTTTTTTTTTTTTAAACATAACTTGTTTCTCCTGCTTGATAAAGTATTAGCACTTTTCTCCTCATGTTTTGTGAAATTTATATTTCCCATGGATTTTAGTATTTTAGTGGAATACTACTTATAGCCTTTTTTCCCCTTTGAAAAAGGCATTTTAATATGCTGGTTAACAGAGTAGCGAATACTGGAGCACACAGAGACCTAAGTCCCCTGACAGCAGGTCAAGGTGGTAGTGGAGTTGAGCAGAGGGGTCTTGAGACAAGAATAACACCTAGAATTACAAGGTTCTGTGATCTCAAGCAAAGCCAGTGCTAATGCAGGGAGGGCAAAGCCTGGTTAGAAAGAAAAGAATGTCAGGCCAGGACATAAGAAGACCTTCTCTTCGGGAGGAAAGAGGCAGTGTGTTTGAATTATTAATAATTAATAATTGTTCTTTATAGCCATGATTTTAGTCATAAATTGACTGATTTTCAACTTTTAAAAATATTTTATTACATGTTTTATACAATATATTTTATCATGTCTTCCTTCCTCAAACTCCTCTTAGGTCCTCACTCCATTTCTACCCACCCAACTTCATGTTCTCTCAGAAAAAACAAACAAACAAACAAACAAAACAACCCTCAAAACAACAGGAAACAAAAAATAAAATCTAAACAAATGAGCAAAAGACCAGAAAAAAAAAAAACCCTGCCAAAATCAAGCAAAATGAAACAAGAAGTCCACAAACAAGTCTCAGTTCTCTTCTGTCAAGCACACTGCCTGCCCCCTGGCCCTGGCCTAGGTTTCTAGCAGTTCGGGAAGAGGCAGCCAGCTCAGGTGCTTACAGGTCTTAGGGCCCTGAGAGGGGAGCTGGGGTTGGCTCCCTGCAGTGATGGGGCTCCAGGTGCTCTGCTGCCTCTGCTCTGAGCTCTGGGTCCTCTTGTGGTAAATACCTTTCCATCTGTGCTTTCTGGACCAGGCATTTTTTATTCTAAACCAATCTGTTTCTCCCTCTTTTCTTCTAAACCAATCTGTTTCTCCTTCTCTGACCCCCGGGGATGCCTGGCTAGTCTCTACACTTTCAGGTTGTTAGAAATGGCCTGGGGCCCCAGGCACAAAAGGCTGCCACAGATGCACTGTCAGAAAGCCAGCTTGGAAAACCAGCCGTGCTGTAGACCCTTGGATCTGCAGAGGCCTCTCTGTTCAAACCTGTGGGTGACTCGAGCACAGATCCTATCTGTTCCCCTCTCTCCTGCCTGCCATTGCAGACACAAGCCTAGGTCTCCTGAGGTTTCTCTGAGGGCTTTGCCATCATCACAGTGAAGAAACAGACTAAAAATAACAAGAAATTACAGTTCGCAGAGCTCTTAATTAAAAGCTGCCTATGCAGTCCACTGGACTTGAAAGAGAAAAGGCTTCAGATCTTCTCTAGGCTTTTGCTCATTGATATAGGACACAGGACAGTGTCTGTGCTGCAATAATCAAGAAGTTTGCAAAGCAAAGCTCTCACCAGCCACAAGTGTCTAAAGCAGGGCCTCCCAGGTCTGGGCACTTCAGTAGCCTGTGTGAGGGTAGCAGCCTGGCTGGTCTACACCGCTCGGTGCCTAATGCATGTGCCCCAGGCTCTCCCCTTTCTACTCACAGGGCTCAGTTGTGCCTTGGACGTGGCCCCTTTCACTCTTCCTCCCAATGGGGAATTACAAGGAGGAAACCTTTTGCATTATTTGAGCAAGGAACCGATGTATGTGTGTAGGGCGAGGGTTACTGTGTAAGTACAAGCAGATTGATTTTCTGTTGTCTTTTTGAAAATCTTGCAGGATGAGATTTTGTTACAGCACACCCCAAAGTGCTGTGGCCCAGCACAGATCCATTCTCCCTTCCCACTCTATTCACCACTGCTCTATACCACCTTCCACCAGCTTTGTATACAATTATAGAGGACCCCGTGTGCAGTGCAGGGGCCTCTGTGCTTGGGGTAGCTCCTATAGAAGGAGATCCTTGGACCTGGTTTGGGGTTGTGCTCTTAGTGCCTAGGAATTGTTATTTTTAAAAAGGGGACTTTCTGTTTTCATGCTTCTCTGGACTCTCAGATGATGTCTCTGGCACTGCTTCTGAAAGCATTCTCAATTAGCATGGAGACTGAGTTCAAGTGGGAGGAAGTTGGCTTGGATGGGAAAAAGAGAGAGGGGAGAGGGAAAGGGGAGGGAGAGGGAGAGAGGGAGAAGGAAGGGGAGAGGAAGAGGGAGACACAGAGACAGAGAGAGACACAGAGACAGAGAAAGACAAAGAGACACACACAGAGAGATACTTGAAGTAGCAAGAAATCCTCCACAGAAAATTTGGGAGGGAAGGACAGATACTTAAGCACGTGATAAGGCTCAATTTTTAGTGTCCTTCAAAATTAATTCCTGTCTTGTTCCTTTTTACCTTGAGATTTCTTATTAAAACGACGGACTGCTAGTTTTTGATCCACATTTGCTATTAGGCATGCTAGTGAACTTGTGGTTGTTTTGTACTGGATTTGTTCAGGTGTCTAGCAAACCTCATTAAGTTTATATGACCATTTCTAATGGTTTTTATTGTCCCATCTCATAGGGAAGGAAACTGATACTTACAGCTACCACATTCATAAAGTTATTGGAAAACCAAGGCTTAGCATATAGGCTGGTCTGAGTCTAAGGCTCGCCCTGCCATTCAGAGTTAGAAATTCTTCTCTTCCCAGGTACCTGTCAAGATGAGGTTCTGAGTAAATATGCAAGATATTTTTATGTCTTGTGAATCTTCAACACTGTAAAGATGCTGATAGCTTTCAAACGGGGTATAATTGTAGTTATAAATAATGATGGCATATTTGGCACAGATATTTTCAGCCATGGATATGAGAAATAGGTGTTGGTACAGATAGTTTAGATCGGCATTCTCACAGAGTGAAGCTGGAAGCTCTCGGTTACACGTGCTTAGGAGGAATACTTGTTCATATACATTGTCAGCCTTGTGTTCCTGGAAATATTTTCTTAAAGAATAGTCTCATTTTCAAACTTCCATCCTCTGAAATTATGTTGGTTTATATGATTGGTGTTTGCAATTGGGCCCAAGAAAGCTTATTTTTAGTCTATAATTAATACTTCAAAAATCATGTGAGCTATCCAAAGAACAGTTTAATATGTCCCTGAGACTCTACACCAGTTCAAGCTAAAGATATTGCTCACCAGGCCTCTTTATTCTGCAAAAGGAAAGGGCAGATACCAGGCATGATTTGCTGAGTATTGTCTGTAGGTCCCTTAAATGGATCCTATATTTTAAGTGGTTTCAGACTAACTCAGAAGCTTTCTTGACAGGTAAGGGTAGATAAATCTATCATCCATCTTGGATGTCACGTAGAAGAGTCCAAGGCTTGTGCTGTTTGGCCCAGTGGAGAGCCAAGCACTAAACACTAAGTACTAAGCACTAAGCACTAAGTACTCTTCCTGATATGCTGTTTGCAGCATGATTGTTTTGTTATCCTAACCTGATTGTAAGTCTCACTCCTTGTTCAGCCTTACCAAGCCTCAACTTCTTTATCTATAAATAAGAATTTATCGATATTTTCCAAAATGGTGCAGCAAGCACTGACTAAATTCCTAGAACAAAGCACTTAGCAGAGGGCTGGGCTTGTGCTTGACTAAGTGGTAGCTGTCACTTGTTGCTACTTGACCTATGCCATTGAGGTCCTGTGACTGAGTCTATTTGTACTGCCTCAGCTGAACTTTGGACAAGCCCTTTCTCTACACCTGAGCAGTCACTAGAGTTTTGACTACTTTAACAAATCTTTCTACAGTGAAATAAAATGGGAGGGGAGCACTGCTGCCCTCTAGTCTCTGAGGTACAGAGAAGGGTTTGTGCTCTTTCTATTCCCACATAGTCGGGGCTAAAATGTGGGGTTGACAGCAGAGCGCCCCTCTGTGGATACTGCCAGTCCCTCAGCACAGCTCAAACCAGGCTTCGTATGCCCACAGCAGAATCTCCTGTAACAAGTTAGTTAATGGAACCCAGGGCTATGGACATGGAGGCTGGCTCAGGCTTTAGGCCATATACCTGAAATAGCCCACTTTGTCTGCTCTGGGTAGAACTACTGAGAAATGCTGGTTACTGCTTAGGCTATTTCCTTGGGTAGACATTGCTCTCCATTTCTGTTTGCCTATAGATTAGTACTGTACATTTTCTAGAGCTACCTCTTAAAATCCTTCCCTAATGTTGAGGTTAATATTCTGTCAGCATGACTACAGTCTCTGCAGTAGCCTTGCTTTGTTTATTTTCACCAAACAGAGCTTCTTTGCCAATACACGAACACCCCAGTACCCACCAAAATACTGTGCATGGGATGGGTGCTCAAAGAATACTTACTGAGCTGGGTTTGGATCTCTCATTACCCTTTCCTTGTAAGTCACCGTTTCTGTGCTGTAACCTGCACTGCTTTGGGACTGACTTGTCTGGGGCAACCAGGCCTGAAGAGACAACAAACAGTTACAGAAAGGTTGGTATGGCGTGTGTGTGTGCGTGTGTGTGTGTGTGTGTGTGTGTGTGTGTGTGTGTGTGTGTGTGGTGTATGTGTGTGTGTGTGTGCGTGTGCGTGTGTGTGGTGTGTGTGTGTGTGGTGTATGTGTGTGTGGTGTGTGTGTGTGGTGTGTGCGTGTGTTGGGGGTCTGTGTAACAATGTTAGGCTGCAGGCATCTGAGAAAGTGAAGCTGTGGTTGGTACTTTCTGCAAACCCTGTCAACATGGTACCCAGACCAGTGGAAGGCCTTGGCGTTCCCACGGATCTGGGACACTAGCGTTGCTGCCATGGTCATGCTTATGTCAGTACTCATTCACTCAGGACTCATGTGCTCCCACATTTCTGACTTTCTCAGAGAGTACTAGTCTGTTCAGTGTGTTCAGAGTGTGAGTTGTGCTCTCAGGGTGATGCTGATAAACATTCTAGCAACTCAGTTTCTGGAGCTCCAGAATTTTGAGCTCGCGACTTTTCTTGTGGCTCCTGTTTCTTCCTCATCTTGATGCTCTTCAGACAACAAACCAACCACAGCCCAAGCCAAACCAAACCTCAGCAGTTAAAAAGCAAAATTCTATACTTGGATTTTGAATTAGTTTTACTTTCAGTAAACATATTTGGTGGCACATCTTACAAAAGAAGCAGCTTTTGTACACACATCATGTTTGCCCCTCTGGGAAGCCAGGGTAGGTAAAGGGCAGGCAGCTGGGCCCCACTAATGCTCGAGTGTCTGTACTAAACCAAGAGCTGAGAGGAGACGACACAGTGAGACACGGGCCTGGCGGTGACTACAATGCTTTGCCCAAGACACAGCCATCAAGGACAGTTTAGGTACTTTGGGGTTTTACATGATGCCTAATCCCATCCGATGTCTCTCCAACAGTTAGCTGGTTTACTTGACAGGCCATTGCTGAGGCTACTGGCAATAGAAGATGGTGTTCATGTGGGAGCTATCTGATTTTTTCTAATATTCTGGATGGTGATAAGAAGAGCTTAGAGGCAGTTAGAGGATTTTGTTGGTAAGGATTAGAAACATACCTAACAACCCAAGGCAATAGCGCATTGATTTCGGGACTTGACCCATTTATTAAATCAATGTTTCTCTTAAGTATTATATGTATTGGACATTTGGTGTCAGAACAGGCAGCAAGACTGAATTGAGGACATGATTGAATTAGGCAGGTAAAACCGCATTTTTATGTTAGAATTGAGGACAATGGTGGTGTTCACAAAATGTGCTGGGAGAGACTAGGTAGCTATGGTAAAATGGGGACTCCTGTGATATTGTCATTGACTTGAAACAATCTAGAATCATCCGGGAAGAGAGTCTTCAGGAACAGTAATCTATATCTGGTTTTCTAGATCCTTTTGTGTACATAACTCTGGAAGGTTGTTTTGATTTTGTTAACTGATGTGGGGTGATGCAGCTCATTGTGGGTAGCACCATTCCCTCAGCTTGGTGGTCCTGAAGTATATTAAGAGTGGAGAAAGCAAGCTAAATCCCACGGGTATGCTGCATTCATTCCCTCTCTGTTCTTCAGTGTGTGTGTGTGTGTGTGTGTGTGTGTGTGTGTGTGTGTGTAACTGCTTTACATCCCTGCTGAAATGACTGTGACCTGGAATTGTAGGCTAACAAGCTCTCTCTCCCTGCGGCTGCTTTTGTCAGGGAATTTATCAGAGCACGAGAGAAAGCCAGCCACTGCATATTCAGAAAGACTTGCACACGACCTGTCACTGTCATTGGACATGAGCTGGCTGGGGGAGACTTCCAGATGAATGTAATCCTATCCTGGTAAACACCTGAGCTTCACGAGGAACTTGAGAAACATTTAGGCATAAGATTTTCCCTCTCTTGTTCTTTCCCTAGGACTGAGTTGTAAGCTGAGGCTAGTGAAAGCAGATCATAGAGTTTGCGGAGCTGCCCACAGTGGTAATACGACTTGATAAAAATCTAGAGCTTTGTACCCATGTTTCAATCCTATATTTTGTATGATTGTCTTCTAACTTTTTGTATATTTTCTCTTATGACTGACAACTTTTAAAGTTAAACATTAAAGTTGATAGGTTCAAAATCATCTCTTAATTCTGGAAATAGAGTTTTAGTGTAAAATACTGTCAATCATACTCACTCATAATCCCCATACTTTTAGTTTTTGATACTTTTGTTTTATTTTTACAAATTAAGTCATAGTATAGAGTCATTTCTTCCTCATGAGCTTGGTTGTAGGACTGCTTACAGATATCCATACCCATCTATATCTATCTATCTATCTATCTATCTATCATCTATCTATCTATCTATCTATCTATCTATCTATCTATCTATCTATCTATCTTATGATATCCATGAGATGCTGGTCTTCGTGTAATATGCCAGTATTATGATAATATATTATTCCACATTGTCCTCTATCCTTTAGGTTATACCTAGGTTACTTATAACATGTACTTTTATGTGAACACTGTGTAAATTGTTAGTATACTATTTGTTTAGAGAATAATTGCAAAATGTTTGCACATGTCTAGTACACAGGCATTTTTCTGTAGTAAGTTGAACAGTGAATATGAACTGGCAAAACAGTGGGATGCCTACAAATGTTCATACATAGCCATGTATATAACTTAAACATACATAACTTTTGGTTCTGCATCTATGTTGTGTGTGTGTGTGTGTGTGTGTGTGTGTGTGTGTGTGTGACAACAGCCTCAGCTGTTACCCTCATGAATGTCATCTACCTCCTTTGAGACAGATTTTCTGTCTTTAAAGGTCTGTCTCACCAGTTAGGCTAAGCTGACTGGCGTGGTAGCCGAGCCCCAGGGATCTGCCTCTCTCTTCTGCTACAGTGCTGGGATTCCAGTCCTGGGCCACCCTGCCTGCAACTTTACTTTGATTTTTGGCATTGAACTCAGGTCATCATTATTACAAGGCAAGCACTTTACTGACAGTCATCTTCCCAACTCTGAATTCTGCATATATTAATTAGGAATTTTTCTGGGTTTTATTTCCCTTAATTATTAAAAATAATAGCTGTGGTATTCAAATCAAAGATAATATTTCCCTACCAAGAAGTAAACAGAATGCAGAAAGGATTTCTCAGGTTGCTTATGATAATCATCGTACTTACACTGAACTCTTAATTAACATACCTCCATCTTCCTAGTATTGATTGACCTACTTCTATTGGTGACTTATTGATATTACTTTTCAGGAAGAGGTAATACATGTAACTATATTAACTATATATACAAAAGTCTTTTTTTTTTCTTCTGGTTTTTCGAGACAGGGTTTCTCTGTGTAGCCCTGGCTGTCCTGGAACTCACTCTGTAGACCAGACTGGCCTCAAACTCAGAAATCCGCCTGCCTCTGCCTCCCAAGTGCTGGGATTAAAGGTGTGCGCCACCACGCCCGGCTTACAAAAGTCTTTAGAGAACTTTGTTGGAAATTATTCTTGGTGATAGGTTTGAGGTTATAAATACAGCGTACTATGATTCTGTGCTAGGAGAACTCTCCTGCCGTATCTTCTCCTGTGTCTGACGGGTGCTTATCTGATACTTTACATATTAAGGTCCCAGTGCCCCAAAAGTAGCTAAAACTTGCTAAAAATTATATACAGTAAAGTTTTATGACTACTGTGTGGTAGGTGCTTGACATGTATCACCTCACCCACTTTCCACAGCTGTCTTGCCATTGCTCCCTCACCTGTAAAGGAAAAGTTAAACTTTTGAAGAGGTAAAATATGACCAAGGCTGTACATGTCACAGGTGGTGGAGCTGGAGTTTCCACAGGCATTCATGTGTCTTCCACAAGCTCAGTTCTGTTGCTTCCCTGGCTACTCATTACACAGATTGTCTCAGCACCACCTCTGCAACAGGTCCTCTTATGTAGGATTAAAGGAAGGAAGAAAGCCTTGGTTTTTCCTTGTCTACAGTAAATATGATGTGGATTGAAAAGAAACAGGAGTTGATTGTGCACAAGACAAAGACAGTGTGTGGTAGGGACTCAGAGGAGACTCTGCATGGATGCACACACTTAGTGAGCCATGACAGCTGTCTGGGAGAAAGATGGGCAATCTGAAAAGCATAGAAAGTAAAAGTTTAGCATTGCTGTTTAAGAGCTAAATGTATGCCTCAGCAGCCCTGAGGCAGGGACCACTGAGTGCGTGAGTGATCCAGGGACTGTGCGGCAGAGAGAAAGTGATTCGTCGCTGTTATTAAGATGCTTTGGAGAACTTTTTAATCAACAGTAAGTATGGTGTCTACCCCCTAAAGTGTACTGAAAGGCTAAACATATAAATGTCTTAGAAAAACCATGTTTTCGTAAAGATAATTCATTATTTTTTCTTTCTTTGATAAATTGTAACATTGGCATTTTATGCTAAATGAATCTTTAAAAATTCAAATTATACCTTATGAGCAATTATATATAATTTATAAAACACAACAGTCTATAATATGGAAGCAACTGATTTTGGAAAGTCAAAACACTTTTTGAGAAATGTCATCTGATGGAGTTACCGTGTGTCGAAAGAATTCTTGTTTGGCATTTCATCTCATGCGCTCTAAGGAAAGAATCAGAACATGGTAGGAGGCCATTGAACTGACTTCCGTATTCAGCAGCGCTGGCCAGCTCTGTTACTTCTCTGTCTCAGCAATGTTAACAGTGGTATTTTTGCCTTACAGCTTTTCTGGGAGAAGAGGCTACAAGGACTTAGCGCATCAGATGTAACAGAACAAATTATAAAAACCATGGAGCTCCCTAAAGGCCTTCAAGGTATCATTTACATTGTGTTGAATAGATATTTGTTAAGTACCTACTGTGTGTGTGGCACTGTCCTTAGATAGTGTGCATTTGTAACTGACCAATACCAGCAGGTCTTTGTTTTGGGGACAATGTGCTTTCCTGGATGGCATGCCACTTACACTATAAGCCAAGGGAAAACATACATGACAGACGTGTGTCATAAAATTCTTCTGTATAGTGTGTCACCTTTAACTTCTCTTTTTCTTCTCTGTGAGATGTTTGGTTCTTGGCTAGCCTTGTGACCGACCGTTAACCCATGTGCTGCTTCAGCACCAACTGCAGATGAACAAAGGGGCTTCCATCTCACCCCAGCAGTTTCTTTTCTTTATCTACTGAAGTAACAACTTCAAGTCCTCCTGCTTTTCTATAACTGCTGCTCTCATAGGTTATGCCTTATTCAAGAGTTACATTCTTTTTCAAGTATTAGAATTTCAATCTTCAATATTGACTTAGTGTGGATTTCTCAGAAATTTTCTAAGTGTACAGTCAGGCTGTTATATTTGTATGTTCCTAGACATCATTGTTTTAAATAAATTCAGAACTTTGATTGGTTCACTTACATTTTGCTTTGGCTAGAGGCCCCCACAAGCAGGAGGCTGTACTTGTATTACTTCGAGGAATCTGGTTCTGGTCGTTTGAAAGGCATGACTAAGTTTTGGGCATGTCACGCTAGCACTGACCTTCCCTGAAGTCACAGAATATAGATGATAAGCCTAGAGATTGGAAATTGTTACCAAAAGCTAAATAGGAAGAAACCAATCCAGGTATGTTAACAGGGATACTTGAGTATAGCATAATGATCTTACAGGGTCTTAAATTATTTAACTAGTTGACCTTTCTTGAGAAAATGAACATAACTTTTCAAAAATTTGGGCTTTAAGAAATGAACTTTAAAGTTTAAATTTTGTCTACAGTCCTTAACTGTTCTGTCACTGTTTCTTCTCAGTCCTTTGGTGTGCAGTAGCTAGTGCATGGATATGGCTTGCCCTTTTTTGCTTTAGCAGGCTTACTTGTATGATCATAAGTGAGCATACACATACTGGCTGTTTTAGGCAGTGCCAGGCCCACTGCTCAGGAGTGGTTTCCTCTCACCAGCATTGCTCTCTCCTTGCAGGAGTTGGTCCAGGTAGTAATGATGAGACCCTTCTGTCTGCTGTGGCCAGTGCTTTACACACAAGCTCTGCGCCCATCACAGGACAAGTCTCTGCTGCCGTGGAAAAGAACCCTGCTGTTTGGCTTAACACATCTCAACCCCTCTGCAAAGCTTTCATTGTTACAGATGAAGACATTAGGTAAGTCATCTTAACATAATCTTAAATACCTCACTTTTGCCTGTAGATGATTTTTTTTTTTTAATGAAAGCCATTAGGTTCAGTGCCACAGCCAATACAGTCAATCAGCCTGTATTCACAACTTAAAACCAAGTTCAACACCTGAAGCCTTTTGAGGTCTGATATGACACCATAAGCCAATAGCCTGAAGCCATAAAACTTTGCTTCATACACTAAGCTATCAAAAATGCTGTGAAAATTGCCTTCACACTGAGTGTAGAAAGAGTGTGAAGCATGAGTGAACTTTGTGTTCCGCCTGTTGTCCCACAGATAAGACATCTTTGTCTCTAT
This sequence comes from Mus pahari, assembly GCF_900095145.1. Classification (NCBI taxonomy): domain Eukaryota; kingdom Metazoa; phylum Chordata; class Mammalia; order Rodentia; family Muridae; genus Mus; species Mus pahari. Next base: position 64,133,875 of record NC_034604.1, read on the forward strand.
GCATACAAATCCCCCCAAAGAGGCGTGAACCCCTCTCTGTAAGGGATGGGTCTGTCAGAGACCATCTTTGGGGGGTTACAGGTGTCTGGGTTAGCTTTATGCCAACTACTCACAGACAGAGTCATCTAAGAGGAGGGGCTCTCAAGGGATCAATTGCCACCATAGGCTTGGGCTGTAGACAGGCCTATAGGGCAGTGACTGACCGCTCAGCTCACTGTGGATAGCACCATCTCTGGGCTGGAAAGCAGTCTGAGCAAGCCATGAGGACGAGCCAGTAAGCAGCACCCTCCATGGCCTCTGCATCAGCTCCTGCCTCCAGACTCCTGCCTTGCTTGATGAGTTCCAGCCCAGACCTCCTCTGATAATGAACTATGATATGAAAGTGTAGTCAAAATAAACCTCGTTGTCCCCAAGTTGCTTTTGGTCATGATGTTTCACACAGCAATAGCACTAAGATACAGAGCTTTTGTGAAATGCATGGAATGTGATAAAGATCTTGGAAAGGAAAATATTTTTGAAAATAAGCTTTGTTTCAGAGTGACCGTCACAGGTATCACTAGTCACCTGGTTAGTCATAGTCTCAATGCTGCTGTCACAGTGTGTGTCTCTGTAACTCTGCTCTAGTGAGCCTCTTTCATCCATTGGGCCTTTTATGCAATTTCTTTTTAGTTTTGGTTTGCCTTCTTAGTGCTGGAAATTGAAACCCAGGCCTCTAGCATTCAAGGCAAGTAGTCCATCCCCAAACCACACCATTAACCCTTTCACCATGTCTTTGTGATTCTTCCTGCATGCATTTGTCTGTAACCTTTCTGTAAAGAAGGTGACAGACAACCTTTCTGCCTTGAGCCTCAGTTGCATTTTAAAGTTCAGTTTACTTATCATGAGTTTATTTAGTTCATTCAAACTCAGTTTAGAGGTTTGCTTATATCTGCTTTGTTACATGTAAAGATTTAAAAGAGTTCCAGAGGCACAGCCCATCCATGCACACACTCATACATTCATACGCACCCCCACAAGCATACACAAATGAACACATGTATACACACATGCATCCATGCATGCACATGTATACACACACACTCATGCGGTAGAGCAAGATGGGAAGCAACGGAGGATCTTTCACTCTTTCTAAGGCTGGGCCACAGAGCAGGTGTTTAGCAGTAACAGTGAAAGGAAAACCCAGCTCAGACTGACAGCACCTGTTAAGGTTAAGCAAACTGTTATTTCAGAAAAGTACCACGTTGAATCATGAGATCACAAGGAAATTTTGTTCTGGCACCTTTGAACTTTGGCGCCATTACTTTGTAATGATGATAGTGACACCTCAGTACATTGCTTTGTTTTTGAAAACATGGCAGTTTGTATGTGCATTTCACTATTTCTATTTGAATCTGAGTTTTCCTGAAGTACCATTGCTAGATGAAACCAGCAGATGGCAGTTTGGAAACATCCAATTTAAAATAGCTTTCTGTTTGTGTTTGTTTTCATCTAAATCTATAAAGAGTTGATATGGAAATATTCCTGAATGTATGAGTCTAGCTAGATTTATAATTGGAAAACCTTTCTCGGGCTCTAAAATAATCTCTTTTGAAAAGATAGAAACAGTTCAAGGTTGTATTCAGATGTTTTTGTTTCTTGGAATTTGCAATCAACTTTATTTTTGAAGAATTTCTAAAAAAACCAAAATATAAAAATCAAAGCAAGAGACAAGATGGCCTTGTGGATCATTGTGACCTTGAAGAAGATAATCACCTGGGGAACAAGGCTGTTTCCTTCTTGGTATGAGCACAGAGACAGCAAACAGGATTTTCACAAGTTGTATGGGTTTAGGCTAGGGTACTGGGAATGCCGTGGCTTCAACACTAGGCCTGTTGATGGTAGAGGAGTGATCTGAAATGCAGACTGGGGTTTGGGTTGACTGTCTAACAGACCACGCATGTGATGGACCCAGCCTAGCAGGAGGCACCAGGCAGCACTGCTTGTTGAGTTGGCACAGGTTCAGACGTGACTGAGTGGAACTGCGGCTCTTCCTCTGACTGGAGCCGGCCTTTGTTTCTGCAAAGCTTCTAGCTGAACATCTCATTCTTGCACAGGGGCTGCTGGTCCTCTCCGTTATCCTAGCTGTAGTGTATGTGCTTCCCAAGTGAACCTTTGCTAAAAATCTCAGCATTAAGTTTATCTCTTCAGCATACTTGATAATATTTTCATTCATGGGTGTAATTGTTTTCTGATACTTAGTGACATTTCCATAAATTGTGGCCCAAGTCATTTACAAGCTCACAGTCAGTGGTTTGACAGCCTGGACACTACTGAACTTCACTAGGCTGAAACCAGTGATTTCTAGACTATCTTACCTTCTGGAACATGGGAGTCTTTTTCTAAGTACAGACACTTGATAAAAAATTCACTGTGTGCTACAGAGCTGGGACCTCTGTTCTATTCTGAACAAGGCTAGGGTACTGGGACTACTGATCAAGGGCCGCTCTATACTCCTGAAAGTGAGCTGTAGTCCGCAGACTACTCTGACAGCCCAACCCCCTCAAGGAGTAGTTTCATTTTTATTACTTACTGAAATTTCAGTTTCATTTCCTTCGGTTTTTGAAAAGGAAACAGGAAGAGCGAGTCCAACAAGTACGCAAGAAACTGGAGGAGGCACTGATGGCCGACATCCTGTCCCGGGCAGCGGACACGGAGGAAGTAGACATTGACATGGACAGTGGAGATGAGGCGTAAGAATATGATCAGGTGAGCCACAGCAGGCACAGAGAGAGGCTGGCCGAGGGAGAGAGGCTTGCAGAGAGAAGGCATTTACTTTCATGTTTTTTTCTCTTTGTAACCTGCTCAACCCTCATGGGTCCTGCATGTGACTTGCTCTGCCTTAAGGACCCATAAGCTATCATGTCGGTCCTAATTCTGGGAGGACATTCTTGATGCAGTAGCCACCTACCTAGAAGGGATCCTTTGGCCTACTTCATAAGGTTTTAATCCATGCTGAAAAAAATGGCTAGGGTGTCCTGAAAGAAAGCAGGGGAAGGAGAAAAGGACTCTTGGTTTGGGAGGAATGGCTGACCTGTTTGCCTTTTGGGGGACGCCACGCCCTCCTTAGAACTGTGGCAGTAAGGTAAGCAGACTCATATCATTAGTAGGTACCTAACACTGTGCATTAGGTAGAGAGAGCACAGGAAGAGCATTGACAAATATAATACTTCATCTTAAAGATGCAATTGTGAGCTTGTGCGTGTGTGTGTGTGTGTGTGTTGGCAAGATCTGTTGTACTTTCTACCACACATATACCTCTGGCTTGTTCCCTCAGAAACCAAATCTGAGAGGAGAGACCGCAGAGCAGAACATGATGGAAAGGGTTGACAAAGCTGTCCTGAGGAAGGGAGGTTTACCTTGGTCCTGAAAGATGAGTAGAATTGAGTCAGGCAGAGCCAGGTTAGAGGGTCAGCAGAGAGAAGGGATGAGAGGTGGGAATGTAATGTTCCTGTTGCCTACAGAGCACTGGGGATTGTGTGGGCAGCAGGCCCAGTCAGGAAGGCCTGTGAGTCAGGGTGCGGACTGCAAGCTTGCTCATAGTCTTACAGAAGGTGAGGAGTATGATCAGATTTGCTTGTTTGGCATGGAGTAGAGAAGGCGCTGAGGCAGGGATCAGTTGGAATGTTGCAGTGGACACTGGTGGCTTTCTCAAGGTGACAGATGAACAGGAATGGGTAGATCTGAGATGTGGTAGAATCAGGTTCCTGGTGGCTGATTGGACGTGAGCTTGAGAGAGCACAGGGAGAGTGAGGTCTCCACTGGAGCTGCTGTGTGGGTGTCCTGTCCAGGAGAGGAGCAGAGCACAGGTCCGGAGTGGAGAGAAGCTGGGTTAATTGTTGGCATCACCTTCCCTTTCCTCTGGTGCCTCTTTTTACTTTAATAGTGCCCCATACCACGATGACACTGTGACCAGGGAGTAAAGGTAATGCCTCCTGTTTCCCTGTGCAGTGAGGGCAGCACTACCCAGCACAGTTTCCCAGCCATACAGATTGTTTATATCCACGTCAGTCCTATTTAAGTCTTTATTTCCTTATTGGGAGGGTCTGGCTCAGTCTTATTTTAAGCCCTTTATTTCCTCACTGAGAACAGGAAGACACTGTGTTGACATTTTAGACTTTGTTTTACAAGCTGAAAGGATGCACTGTAGGAATCTAACGAGTTCGCTCAGTGTGTGTACGTTTGTCACAGAGAGAAGTGTAGAGAGTCTTGGGAGCAGTAAGGGAGTCTGCATGGGTCTTGTTCCCATGGCACAGTCTATGTCCTTGTATCAAGATACAGTTTGGGCTGGCACACCTCTTCTGTCAGATTTTTTCCCTTCTCTTTCAGAATTTGCTCCTGGCCGGTCAGGAGTGGCATAGTTAGGATGTAACAGACCTTCGCTTCCTTGGTGATGACTTCCAGAGTGCTCTGGGGGCAGCACGCAACAGCTCAAGTAGATAAGCAGGTGATAGCAGCCCCCGCGGACAGGGGCTGGCGCCTGCTCAGAGTATGGAGGAATAGTTAGAATTTTAATGAATTCCTAAAAAAAAAAAAAAAAGACCATTATTTTGACATGTTCAATAGGGACAGATTTATGCATATTATTTTCTGACCTCAAGAAGACATTGTTTGACTAGGCCAGTAGACTTGTAGCTTATAGAATACTTAGGATACTTCTTAATTATTAAAATTATATTTGCATAACCTACTCATTTATCCTATATGCACTAAAAATCCTACACATGGCTACACGACCACAATAGATGTCACCCTTATGTGTAGAATAGACAGGGCTCTAGCTTATAGCTAGATAAGAGGTGGGGCTGGCCAATTTCACATGGCCCATAGCAGACGGTCTCTGACTCTTCTAAGCTTTAATCTCCTCAGGTTTGCCATCCTCCTCATGTTGTGCTCTCTCTAATCCCCGACATACACGGGAACGGCCTGCGCTTGCTTGTTTGGTTAAGCGGTGTGCTCAGGTTTTCAATGTTACTGAAACTTCACAGGACAGATAAGTACCCAGGTTATCAAACATTTGAAGAGTGACTGAGAAAGGAGATAAAGACAGAAACAAATGTGTTTGAATGTGTAGCTGTGAATGAACTGAATCAAAGATACAAACAGTTCAGTGTGCAGTTGCACGGAATCATCTTACTTTGGTAGTCAGGAAGACTCAAGCACATCTCCAAATGCTGTGAAGTAAATCAGTCATTGTGAAGTCCAAGATATCATTGTTAAGTCGAATTTTTCAAAAACATGTCTGGGTTTGGCTTTTGTCTTTTGGGATATTTTATTTATATACCTTGTGAGTTTCCTTTTTAATCTTTTTTAGCTAATTATAGACAGAAATATTGTATAAGCAACTGACCGGGGTATTAAAAGTAATCAGAATGAAATACTGGAGTATGAGGAAGATCTGGTGACTTAGGATTTTCAGCTATCTCTGTCTGGCCTGCAGCTCAGTGCTCTGCTGGGGTTGTAGGCATGGGGTTCTTAGTGAGTCTCTCTGACCTTTCACCTAGGAAGTCATTGTTCTTCCTTTTGTCTTCACAGGTAACTTTCGACTGACCTTCCCCAAGAGCAAATTGCTAGAAACGGAATTAAAACATTTCCACTGGGTTTCGCCTGTAAGAAAAAGTGTACCTGAGCACATAGCTTTTTAATAGCACTAACCAATGCCTTTCTAGATGTATTTTTGATGTATATATCTATTATTCCAAATGATGTTTATTTTGAATCCTAGGACTTAAAAATGAGTCTTTTATAATATCAAGCAGGGCCCTTACAGTGCAGTGCAGCTTTGAGGCCAGGTACAGTCTACTGGAAATGTAGCACTTACGTGAAATATTTGTTCCCCCCACAGTTTTAATATAAACAGATCAGGAGTACCAAATAAGTTTCCCAATTAAAGATTATTATACTTCACTGTATATAAACAGATTTTTATACTTTATTGAAAGAAGATACCTGTACATTCTTCCATCATCACTGTAAAGACAAATAAATTACTATATTCACAGACTGATTGGAACTTCTTTTGTTAAAGATTACACACAATAAGAGCCCCTGGATAGATAGTGTCCTGATACACATTCAGCTTTGACCCCGGCTCTTAGTGTGGAATTGGAGGTGATAGGAAGTCACTGGCAAATTGCCGTGTGCCTGCAGGCTTCTCAGTGTGACAGTTGTGGTCTCCCCAGAAGCTGCACACTGGCTTCTAGCATACAGCTTTCCTCTCTTACCCATGACTAGTACTTTGATAGTGTTCCACAGTAAGGCTCTCATATGACATGAGTTAGGTTTACAAGGACCCTTATAGGTGCTGTCCAAAGCTCCTCTTGTTTTGACTAGAACTTTTTTCCTTTCTAGTGTCCGCTAGCTGACTAAGGCAATAGAATACACCAGATCTTTTGCCACCCTGAGAGGCAGCCTCTTAAGATATAGCTTCACAGACCAGAGTGTGATACTTTGCTAACGAGCAACATTTTCTTCTGTTAGAAGCTCCGAGCCTAACTTTCTGACCACTTAAATTGCTTGATATTTATTTACTAAAATTGCCATTGAATTACCCGATGAGTTTTTAAATGAAAACATATTTAACTTGATCAGAGCCAAAGACAAGAGGGAATGACTATAAAGAAATTAAAGGAAATCATGAAAAATGGATCCAAAATAATGTGCTTTTATAGGTACAGTCTGTGTGTCCGTGTGCTGGACCTGTGCTGTGTGTGTGTTCACTTTAAATGAGCACACATGTTGAGTTTGCCAGGTCTCGGCACCAAAAAAGAACAAAAGAAAATTAGGTAATGTGGTCAAGGCTGTAGCCACTCGTGTCCTTTCGCCCCAGGACCTCCAGCCCCTTCTTATCCCCAGGGACAGTGAGTGGCTGGCTTCTGGCTGCTATGGTTTTGGAACTGTATTGCCAAACTGTAGAAGTTTGGAGTTTCTGATCCGATTACATTCTTATGTGTGAGCCTTGGGTCCCCAGTTTTATGGAGACATCCCTGCTGGCGGGAGAGTGGGCAGCTCTGAGCATGGCTGTCAGAGGACCCCTGCCAGGGGCCCACCTGAGTGACTCAGGCTCAGTGTCTGCTGTTAGAGTGGCTTCCCGGAAGTTGTCCTCCTAGCCAAAGGATAGCTAGCGTCAATGGTAACTATGGCTTCAGATCACATGTCTTGTTCTTCTTACAGCACAGGCCAAACCATTTTACAAACTTCTGTACACACATATTTTGAAAGCAAACTGACCACATAGGTACTACAAAGCTTTAGCAGGGTTTCTCTGTATACTTTGCTCAGGTAGAAATCAAGGTGCGGAAGCCATCAGAACATGGCCTCTTAGTGACCATCGCTCGAGGCTGCGATATTCCCAGTATACCCACAGGACATGTTCAAAATGAAATCCATCATTTTATCACCACATGCCCACCATCATCTTAGATTCTTCTACTTGGGTCAAAGTTGACTTCAGCTGGACAAGGCAGAAATACAGAAATGATGCAGGATGCGGCTCATGCCCTTGCTCATAGCATCTGTGAGTCAGTCCTGGTAGAAGTGCTGCAGTAACCACACCCTTCAGGCCCTTCTTTCCACAGCCTCTAAGTTCACAGGACCCTTCTTTTCTCCCTCTAGACTCGGGAATAGCTTTCTTTTTCTCAGCTCTGTTCCCTGTCCCTTTTTTTTCCTCTCAGTGTCCCCCGATTTTTTTCTCCAAAGAAGCAGCCAGCTGTGGTCGCACCCTTCCCTGCTCGGACTTCCCCAGATGCCTTTTAAGTGCAGCCTCAAATGTCAGGACGTGAATTTTGCAGCCAGGGAGCCCACGTCTCATCTTGGTCTTGGTGTTTGTGGCTTGTCAGGGCCCTCGGTCTCCTCGAGTTTATTCCTCCTCGGGGACACAGGAGTAACAATACCTACCTCATATAGAGTGCTGCGGATTCCGTGAGCTGTTGTTTGCGAGGTGTTCTGTACAGTTCCTGGCACTTAGTGGGTCAATGCTGTCGCCGCCATCTTTGTTGCTTCCAGGCAGTGCTCATGCACAGTCCTGTCTGTGTGGCTTTACTTCCAGTACCCCGTTCCTTGGTAGAGGTCTGTGTTTGATTGGTTTGATTGAGTAGAATGTGAGCTCCGTGAGAGCAAGGCTGTTTCCGGGTACAGCCGACACAGCGCCTAGCCTATGGCACATCTTCAGACAGGTAGTAAGCACTCATTCTTGTTTCAAAAAGGGGTGGGGGGGGGGATGGAAGACTAGTCAAAAGACTTCATGGTCTCATAAGCAGTAGTCTCATCCTGCTACGATCCCGCTACCTTTCACTTCAAGAAAAGCCACACCTCTCGCTCCTTTGAAATTCCTGTCTGTGCGCCTGTTGCCCCCCTTTTCCTGCCTGGCCACGTGGCGAGCTCCTGGGGTCAGCTCAGTGGCTTCCTCGTCCATCCGTAGTGTTGCCTGCCCCGATTTCTCCAGGCAGATGCTCTTTCCATTACCCCAGGTCCTCACTGTCTTCTGTAAATAACCTCCGTGGAGGCAGTTTACTGTATTGTACAAAGAAATGTTTTGCATGTCCGTTTCTAGTGTTACTCTGTAATCCACGTCAAAGCTGAGCTGGTGTCCTTCCATCTTCAAGCCCCCAGGGGCCTCGAGCAATGCCTGGAATGTGCTTGTTAATAAATGTTTGTTGAGTGAATTTGTGAGCGCACAAAGACTCGTGCAGTTAGAAAACAGGTTTTATCAAGACAGTTACCTGGTGGCTTCCAGGATTTTTTTCTCTCTCTCTAGAAAGCATTATATAATCTCTTTGAATGTAATATTGTTTAAATTTTAAAAATAATACAAGTTTAATATAGATCTTCATAAATGATTGCAAAAGATGGAAGCTTTGTGATCTTTCAAATGATACAGAGTTCAAAATAAATATTTGCACTATTTCCATAGTGAATGCTATGAGGAAATGTACAGCAATAAATTTTGATGCTTTCAAAAAATGTTTGTGTAAATCATCTTCCATAACTTAATCCATGAAGGATGGCTCTGGCTTCCTGGACACAAAGGACTTTGGACTGGGTGGCAGGGCCCCAGAGCTTTCAGAGCAGCCCTCTTAACCCATTCACTGCTGCCAAAGCAGGTGCTCGGACCTGCTGCTGCTGTGGCTGGAAACACAGGACTTCCTGGGTCTACAGACTCGGGAGAGGCTGCTGTGACCTCAAGAGACCCCCGCCTCCCACCTGCCTGCAGGGCTGTCCCTCCTACTCTCACCTCTGGGATGGGTATGTATAGGACCCCTATACATGGTATGTTTCAGATGTCTATAGAGGAAGGAACATCTGCCAGCTACATCACATCAGGCTGTGCCAGGAGGAGCTTCCAGGGTGAGGCCTTGCAATGCAGGGCAAGAAGCAGTGTTTGGCAGAGAGGCTGTGACAGGTGGAAAAAAAAAAGCGTTAATTTGTAAAGACTATGCCCTCTTTTGTACCAATTACCTTTTAGTTTTTTAAGAGGTCATAAGTAGGGGCAATATTTATTTCATCTTACAGTCTACAACTTAGCACTTTACAACTAAACACTTTTACCATCGTCAATATTATCCTTGAGTTTTAACTGGACAACAGGTGCATATTTTTATTCTCATTCAAGAGTTAAGGAATCCAAGACCCAGACACATAAATGCTTTATGGATGTTAACAAGAGGCAGAGAGTAAATTTGAACGCAGTGGTCTGTTTCCAGAACTGTTCTCTGTTTGCAATGACCCCACTCAGGCCTTCAGTTCTCTGGGACAGAGACTCACACAGTGGCAGGGGGACAGGGTGACTGTACTTGACAGCCAATGCCAGGCAGAGGGGCTCTGCTGAAGTTTTGAGAGATGGTGCTGTCTGAGAAATCATCTTTTACAAGGATGATTTCTTACCTAAGCATAGTTCTTCTGTCACAGAGTATAGAATCATTTTTATGTATGGCTTAGGCTATATTTCTTATGCATTTACTTTCAGGTTTTGTGACTATCCACACCAGTGAAAGGTATTTAAAGTTGGGTATGCCTGCAGGACATTGAGTAGGAATATCTGATCCGACATTTATTTCCCTCTCAACTTTTTGGGATTTTTCTATATTTAAGTGTTTTACTGTAAACATATTTGCACATGTTCACAAATACAAGTTGTAAATAAACCTAAGTTTGGGCTCCAGGCTTTTCTTTCTGCAAGGACATTAAAGCAGTTTAAGGCTGCTGCTCCCACAAAAAATCGTCCTCTTGTTTCTGGAGTTAAGGTGGTTGCCAGCCAACATGTCCCAGTAACACGCATACTTTTGGGACTGTGTGTCTTTCTGAGGCTATTTCTGTCACTTCTGTGGAATTCTCAACAGGGAATAAAGCACCATGAGCCATCAAGGGTTGGCCTATGAGCCATCAAGGGTTGGCCTATGAGCCATCAAGGGTTGGCCCATGAGCCATCAAGGGTTGGCCTGGGACAGTCCCGGTTTGGCTTCTGGTTTCACTCTGTTGTTGCAGTCAAAGTCATCTGTAGCCTAATGTCTACCTTAATTGAATGGATAAAGGCTGCAAGCATACCTCAAGTTTCCTACGTGGTAAAATATTTCATGAATTCTTGCAATTTCTTCCTTCTAAACAAAACAAAACGAAACCCAACTAAATTACAAAAACACACACCAACAGTCCCAGGAAACTTTTTATTTTTATTTTTTTACTTTTTTTTTTACCCCTTATTATCAATGTGAAATTCCATATATGTAATAATCAAAGTCTAGTGTGATTCTCTTTCCCCCTCCCTGTCCGCATACATTCTTTTTACTTTTCAAGCATAGCAACCATCCTAGGTATTATATGGCATAAAAGCTTGAGTCCCGCACGAGAACAACCCTAGAGCCCCAGGTGATTTTAAAGGGTTGGTATTACTTAGTGGGAGATTTACCTGGATTCTAGTTGACTGGGTGTAAACTCCTTTTACTGGGTGTACTGGCTAGTTTTGTGTCAACTTGACACAGCTGGAGTTATCACAGAGAAAGGAGCTTCACTTGGGAAAATGCCTCCATGAGATCCAGATGTAAGNCATTTTCTCAATTAGTGATCAAGGGGGGAGGTCCCCTTGTGGGTGGTGCCATCTCTGGGCTGGTAGTCTTGTCTATAAGAGAGCAGGCTGAGCAAGCTAGGGGAAGCAAGCCAGTGAAGAACATCCCTCCATGGCCTCTGCATCAGCTCCTGTTTCCTGCCCTGCTTGACTCCCAGTCCTGACTTCCTTGGTGATGAACAGCAGTGTGGAAATGTAAGCAGCGAACCTAATCATAAAAACTGTCCTCTGACCTCCACACATACACCATGATATACCCAGACATACAGGAGCCTGAACACACAAATGCACGGACGCACAGACACATGCACAAGTTTGATGTTTTTTGTTGGAGAAAAAAAAAAACAACTTTCTTCTTGGTCGTGATATTTGTGCAGGAATAGAAACCCTGACTGAGACACCAGGAGAGACGAGAAGTCAGGGCTATACATGTACGTACATTTAAGGAGCTGTCAAGATGCTAGTAAAGTGACTTAGAAAAAGAGCCCAGTCCCAACAATTAGTTGCATGAAAATGGAGAGTTTAGAAAAGAGAGAAAACCTACAATGAGCACGTGGTGGAAGGTGCAGGTGAGGATGAGAGTTACTTCATTTTTAAGAAGAGAATTATTACTATGTGTGTGTGTGTGTGTGTGTGTGTGTGTGTTTATTCTCACTCCTAACCAAGAAGCTATGTATAATTGATACCCACTTGCAAAGAGAAAAAATAAATTGTCGTCAGTGGAGTCTCCCGGGTTTATTAGCCACACTGCAGGGCAGGCCCTGTGCCCAGCAGGCAAACCGTAAAATGAACTTGATGGTATTTTTGTATACTTTTTGTCTCAGAGTGCTTTGTTTGGGCATGTTTTATTTTTTGGTCTTTTGCTTGTATATTTTGGTTTCAGGTTTTTGGGGGGAATGGGTGGGTGCCTGTTTCTCTCTCTCTCTCTCTCTCTCTCTCTCTCTCTCTCTCTCTCTCTCTCTCTCATGGGTTATTTTTATTTATTTATTTTTTTAAAGAGAGAAAGGAGTGGAGCTGGGTGGGCAAGGAGATGGGGGGGATCTGGAAGGAAGTGGGGGAGGAAAAATTGTGATCAGAATATATGGCATGAAAAACATTTTATTTTCAATAAAAAAGTCAAACTTGTGCATGTGTCTGTGCGTCCGTGCATTTGTGTGTTCAGGCTCCTATATGTCTGGGTATATCATGGTGTATGTGTGGAGCTCAGAGGACAGTTTTTATGATTAGGTTCGCTGCTTCCCTAATGGGATGTGGGAGTTGAATTAAGTTCATACGTCTTAAACCCCCTTCTTCTTCCCCTCCTCCATCTTCACTAAGCATAGGGTCACATGGGAAACTACAGCATTTTTGCTATGACTATAAGAAGAAACAAAACCACTAATGTCACTAGAATTTTGTCACCACTGTGAGAAGGGGACAAATTAGTCACCTAACACCGAGACACAAACACCAGAAAGAAAGAGTATTACTCAGTGAGCTCAGCTTCCCCGCTCTCCAGGTCCCCTCAGTGAACAGTCACTGTGTCAGCTTCCCACCACTGATAAAATGTCAGAGATGATCACAAGTCTGAGGGCCTCGATTTGGCTGGCTGTCTTGGACCTGGAGGTCTCAGCCTTTGGGTGTGTGTTGCTGGGACATATGTGTATGGTGGGGGACAAGTGGTAAGGAGATTGTCTATGTCATAAGTGCTGGGAAAGAGAAGGGGGTCAGGATTCAGAGGCCCCCTTCAAGAGTAGCATCCCCAGTAACCTGAATTATACCTGTGGCCTTGGGAAGGTCCCCCTTCCCTCCATAGCACTCTGGGTTGTTGAGCAGTGTTTACCATACAGACTTAGGGAGGACACTTCATCAAACTGTAACCGTAACAGTCTTTGTTCTTCTGATGTTTTAGAAAATTAAACTCCTTATAATTTGTTGCCATAGTCTTAAAATCAAAAGACAAGAGGCAATCAGCCAGCACTGAAGAAGGAAGATAGTTCTGGCTACTTGGAGATTTCCCCTGATCCAGAATCTCTGAGATTTAGAGAAGAAACAAACACATTTAACAACTCAGGGGTGTTAAGATACGTGAATACTTAGTCCTCTTTAATTGAAATAAATCAAACCAAACGTAGCTTCTATGCCCAAATCAATACAAAAAACGTCTCATCTCTCCTGTGTGACCAGAAAGGCCAGCAGGGCCTTCTCTGATCTTAAGTCCTTGCACCAATCCTAACAATATTTTGCACGCTGTTTGCTAAATAACTGTTTCATGGGCACACGCCTTTAGGCTTTGTAAGAAAACAAGAGCTAACGGTCACGTGACCATACGTTTCGGTTTGCACTCTAACCATCACAGGGAAGCTTCTGTCGTGGTTGCTTCATAAAGACTGCACGCATGCAGGACCTTGTGACGCCCTTGCTGGACGGGACTGCTGTGAGGACGCGATCTGTACTTCCGTCTTCAGTTTTTATTTCTTGAATCTTCCTTCCTTCCTTCCTTCCTTCCTTCCTTCCTTCCTTCCTTCCTTCCTTCTTTTTCATTCTCATTTTCTGGAAATCACTCTGTAAAACAAGCTGGCCTCGAACTCACAGAGATCCACCTGCCTCTACCTCCCGCACGCTAGGAATAAAGGTGTGCACCACCACCACCCAGATAGCCTCCTGTTTCTCCAGCCTTCGCCCCATCCTACTTTTTGCTACCCGATCTTTTTCATCTGCTCTTTACAATGTCTACTGTCCTGGATCATGTTTATAGCTTTTATCCTTTCTACCAGCACTGAATCCCTCAAAACACTTTGCCTGTACCCGCACTTCCTTATATCTCATTGGCTAGCATTGGGTAACACACCCACTGCTAAGCTAGTCGCTGAGAAAGGGGTTTGGAATTACCCTGATGGCTGTGATTAATCACGGGTGTGATATGGCGGTTGGAGAGTCGACCACAACACCTGTTTGCATCTCCTCTCTTGGGCTGCTTAACTGTTCTTTTGTGCCACACCTTCCTCACCATTGTGCTTCCATATTTCAGCATTTATTTGTAGAAGTACCTGCCTTTCTTTGGTACGTCCCAGCCCTACACTTTCCTTTTCTTTTCTTCTCTTTTCTTCTTTTTTTCTTTCTTTTTTTGAACCAAAATTTCCTTAATACAAAGTATTAAAATGCAACTGCACTTCTAAAATGAAACCATAGGTATAGAGTTGTAGTCACCAAGGAAGCTAAGTTGAAAGCTACACGATAAAGAGAAACGTCAGTGGGGCCACGGTGTGAATGAAGACACTCCTGATTTCCCCCATGTCACCAAGCCTCAAAACCCACCATTCTGTTGTTAGTCCTGTTCTTGTAGTCACATTCTCTGCATCAGATTGGATTCCTGAATTTTATTTCATTTTTGATGTGACATTTATCATTGGCTGCTGCTTTGGGGGTTGAACATCTTTCTGAGTGTCCCTTGTTACTGTTTACGCAGTTGGAAGAAGTGTCCCTGTGTCCCTTCTCTGTGTACCGGCCCTGCTTTTTTTTTTTTTTTTAAGCCCAAGAGAACTGCATTTTTTTTCAAATGGCTCTTCAAATATTCTCTCTCTCTCTCTCTCTCTCTCTCTCTCTCTCTCTCTCTCTCTCTCTCTCTCTCTCTTCCCCCCTCTCTTTCCCCCTCCCCCCATCTGTCTGCTCTCCGGGGCTGAATCTGTCTGAAACATTGTATATGACTACATTTTGCCAGATTTCCAAATGTTTCTCATCTGAAATACATTGTAAAGCCCTATAGGGTTTTGGTAATTTGAAATCTTGAAGGCACAGGCCTGCCATAAAAACATCTTCACTTTGCCACCAACTGCAAGTCCAGAGAACTTTCCAAAGTTAGCTCAAATTGACAGTTCGCCTTTTGGATTGAAAATCCTCTACTAAAAACGATCATGTTCATAGTTGCAGTGTATTTCTGAGAATGAGTACAGATTGCCACCCATGGAGGAGATACAAAGGGGAGCATATGTGAGGGTTTGGGGGTCCCCCACTATCCTCTGTGAGGGCTTGGGGTTCCCCACTACCCTCTGTGAGGGTTTGGGGTCCCCCACTATCCTCTGTGAGGGCTTGGAGTCCCCCACTATCCTCTGTGAGGATCACTGCATACCTGGTACAGGAGCAATCCACATGGGACAGGATGAAGCTGGAGAGGTCACTTGAGCTACAGGGTGCAGTATTTTCTCACTAGGGGTTCACTATTGGACTCCATCTCCAGGTTGCCTGTTACCATGTAACTCAGTGCCCCACCTTAAACCAGGTACTTTGTCTTTCTCGCCAGTGACCAAGGCCTACACCGTTACTCTGAGGTATGGTTGGCTCATTCTAAAATTCATTGTGATCAGGCTCTACCCCAAAAACCAGTGTCATTGGATAGAAGCCATTCTTCCCCTCCACCAACCCTGCCAAGAAGTCAATAACAAAAGCCACAGTTTTCATTTCGGGCAAGGCACAATTTTAGACTACATATTTTGTGATAAGGATTTTGGTAGCAGATACTAACTTGGCTATTCCTAGGGACCTGAGCAAGATTCTGTTGATCATCAAATTAATATTTAGATATTATGGCAAAGCCACACTTAACAGTTGGCATCTAATGTTATTCCATCAAGCATTCACCCTCAGCCCTGCTTATCATAGTGACCCCGTAAAACCTACATCTCAAGTTAGAATAGATTCTTGCACCATCATTTTCTTTTTCTTTCTTTCTTTCTTTCTTTCTTTCTTTCTTTCTTTCTTTCTTTCTTTCTTTCTTTCTTCCTTCCTTCCTTCCTTCCTTCCTTCTTTCTTTCTTTCTTTCTTTCCTTTGTATTTTATACAAGCTGCTACGTTTTCATTTCGGTAGGTCTTTTTGAATTACAAATGTTTACATGTATAGTCTACTCTATAATGATGGAGATGCCTTAAGAATTCAATCGCTTAGGTTATAGGAGTTTTTTTTTTTATCATTCTATTGGCTTTATTTCACTAATTGTGTCTACATCAACTTTAAAAAAAATTTTTTTACTATTATTTTCTTTATTTACATTTCAAATGCTATCCTGAAAGTTCCCTATAGCCCCCC
>NC_034604.1:64153073-64159816 GCF_900095145.1 Mus pahari
TGGGTATATACCCAGAAGATGTTCTAACTGGTAATAAGGACACATGCTCCACTATGTACATAGCAGCCTTATTTATAATAGCCAGAAGCTGGAAAGAGCCCAGATGTTTATCTCAACTTTTGACGAAATAAAAAAAAAAGAATGCTCGTTGGAACGCCGCCGGATTTTTATTTTGTATTTAAATGTTTTTGTTTTATTATCTTATTTTATTTTTTCACGTTTTTTTTTTCTTGATCTGGAACAAATGAATGGCTTGACAATAAACATCGAGGGCAGAGCTTCCCATGCACAGTTTACCTCCTGGTTATGAGCAGCAACCTTTTACATCTAATTTCAGCAACAATACTTAATTATCACAGCAGTAACAAACACAGGCTTCTCCTATTTCTCAGCTTTGAAATCCAAACATTTTCCATATTGTTTTAGCATTTCCTTGATTCTAATCTTAGGACTACTTAAAGAGATAAGGACATCGGGACAGGAGGGGAAGTGCTCACATGTGTTATTTCTACACTGGAGTCACTGTGTGTGGCAAAGCCTGAAGTCTGAAGTCAGCATAAATGTCAGACTCAATTTCCTTCTTCCCCTGTCTCCTTTTCTCTACACATCATCGCCCTAGAAACCCCTCTAATTTCCTTTAAAACATACAATCCAGTTTGGCCACTATAACTATAAAATTTTTCTGAATTTTAGTCTAAAATCTGTATTTTAGTTTATATAAAATACAAAAAAAAAAAAAAAAGAAAAAAAAGAAAGAAAACAGAAAATGATGGTGCAAGAATCTAGTCTAATTTGAGATGTGGGTTTTACGGGGTCTTTGTAAAGCTACATCCCTGCATAGGATAAGCACAGCTGACGGTGAATGCTTTGCTGGAATAGCATTAGATGCCAACTGTTCTTTAAGTGTGGCTTTGCCATAATAATACCTAAATATTAATTTGATGATCAACAGGATCTTGCAATTATTAATCCAGGCTATGTGCTCCCTCCCTCTGTGGGGAGGTTGGGCAACACCTGGATTATTATTATTATTATTATTATTATTATTATTATTATTATTACAGTTGAGGAAGAAAGGTGAGACTGTTTATCACCCTACTGAGGGGAGAGGCCAGAGGTGCTGCTGAGAATTCTACAGTGTGAGGGGAACACCCCACAAATGTCAGTGAAGGTGAACTGTTTTGGAGAGTATTTCATTTAAAGGCTACATGGAAATGTCTGAGCATTTCGTTTTGTCTTTATAAATGTTAATCTCTGGAGGTGTATAGGGCTATGTGAGTGCAGAGTTCTAAAGTCCTCCCGCACACCTGAGGGGCACAATACCATTCTGACTTTTAAAATGTGTATTTGCCTTTTAAATTGTAGACTACTATTCAGGGGCTCTGCTGCTCCGTTCTGGTGCTGCCGAGTACTTATTTGCTCGCCACCGTGATGGTACAGAGCTGTTCACCCCTCTCCAGACACTCCTTGTACTAGTTTGTCTATTTTTCTTTCTGCCTCATAGACTTGTCCTACTTCCTGTTTTTTCCCCACCTCCCCTGTCATTTAAGTGGAATCAGAACACACACACACACACACACACACACACACACACACACACACACACACACACACTTTAGCTTCTTTTACTATGATGTATGTCAGAATAATTAGTGTTTTAGAAGTTCACTTTGTTTATCTATTAAAAGTCATTACTGTATTATGTTTTACCATAACTATCATTAGTGCATTCTAGAAGACTTGCTTAACGTTAAGAGGATCAAATGGAGGGAAAGTTTGATGTCCTGTGCACAGCAGAGCTCCAGATTCACTGTAAGTCAAACACACACGGAGGCCACTTAACCACTCGACATTTTGCTTCAGCGTTGCGTTCCCTCACCTTAATGTCTGCTGAGGATTGTGCTAGAGAGACAATCACGAAAACAGGAAATAACTATAAACGAAATCCACACCCTAGCCTCATAGCCGGGGACCATTAGGAGACTGCCAATCAGTGACTGAGTGAAAGGACTTAGTGATGGGACCATTTGCTGAGACTTAGTGTCTGGACTAGATTCTGGGTAAACATCCAGACATCCAGGAAGCTGAGCAAAGATGATGGATGCATTCCAGAGGCTGGGGCATAGAGCGTGGCTGAGGATGGCTGAGGAGGGCAAGGAGGGGACAGGCATGCTGGGTGACCCACGACTCTGAGGGCTCCTTGTTCCTCTTCCAAGCTTTTCCATCTGCCCCAACCTTCCTCCTGGCCTCCTCTCCGATCCTTCCTAGGCCTGTTCTCCTGGAATACAACAATCTGACCAATGCTCTCCAACCCTTTCCCCAGTAAAGTCCGATCCGTTGTCACGTTTGCATTTCATGTCACTAGTGGTCTGTACCTGAGATCTGGACGTTGATTAGAATCATTTTGGGGTAGGTGTTTGCTCCAGTTTGCTTTCCGTTGCTCTGATAAACACCGTGACCAGATGCTACTTGGGGAGGAAGTGGTTTTATGGTTTGTTTCAGTCTACAGGTTGTAGTCCATCATCAAAGAAAGCCAAGCCAGGAACTAAAGTCAGGGACTTGGAACTAAAACCACAGAAGGCTTCTTACCTATTAACTGCTCAGTTAGTCTTTTGTACATCTCAGGACAACTTGCTGGGGGATAGCACTGCCCACAGTGGGCTGGGACCTATGACCTCTATCATAAATCAAGACAATTTCTTACAGATACAGTCATAGGTCAATTCAATCTGGGAACTCTCCCAACTGAGACCCCTGACCTTTGACATGGCGTTGGGCTTTGTCAAGTTGATGATTATAAGTAAGCTGAACAATGTTCTTTGTAATCTTGTTCCTATCAAATCCCCCTCTGTCTTATTTCCATATGACTGTAACGGCAAAGCAATACATCTTTAATCTCTAGAGTTCTTTCTACGAATGGGGGTCTTGTTCTGTTGATCAAGGATGTCCTTGATCTCACAGTTGTCCTTTCTGCTTCATCTCCTCAATGCTAAGATTACAGCTATGTACTGCCATGCTGGAATCACCTTACGTTCTCAGCCCAGAGAAGACAGAAATGTACAGGATGCAGGTATTTGAATTTTCAAGTGAGTGGCAAGCAGGTATCATCAAAAAGTCTTTAAATTGTGTTGGATAAAGTAAGCAAGCCATAAAAGAACACATATTGCGTGGCTATCTTGACTTGTTAAATGATAGAGCTAGAATGTTCATTGGTGATTATTAGGGGCAGAGGGAAAGGGGTAGTAGGGGGTTAGTGTTTAATCAATATAAAGTATTGGCTTGGGAAGATAAAAAAGACTCTGTGGGTAGAATGTGGTGATTGTGGCTGGGACATGGTGTGTGCTCCTCAAGACAAACATCAGTTTGTGAGGTATACTAGAAGATTGTATGACATCGGGAAGGGGTTCTTAAAGGCAACAGTGGGAGTGTTTGGCTGGTTTTGCGTGTTGCTTTGACACAAATAAGAGTCATCTGTTACTGTGGGCTTTTCGATCCCCCCCCCCCAGCCAAGTCCTCCCTACCCCCCAAATGTCTCTGAGATTTCTTATATGTGAATAAGTGCCTAGGCCAATAGCCTTGGCTCATTTCTCCTAGCTCATAACTCAATTATCCTGTTTACACTAGTCATTGCCCCGTGGCTAGTTACCTCTCCTTTATCTCCATGCCACCATCTTCCTCAGAGTTTGGGGCGGACCCCAACACCATGTGCCTGACTCTATCCTGGAACATCCACCTCCGTATTTCCTGCCTAAACTAATTGGCCAACAGCATTGATTTGACAAGCGATGCTTCTATACATCTTGTAAGAGCTTCTCTTTACAATCATCAGAAAGAAAGTCACCTCAGTTGAGAAGTCTCTGTGAGATCCAACTGTAAATGATCAATTAGTGATCGATGGGGGAGGGCCCAGCCTACTGTGGGTGGTGCCATCCCTGGGCTGGATAAGAAAGCAGGCTGAGCAAGCCAGGGGAAGCAGGGCAGCGCTCCTCCACGGTCTCAGCAAACTCCTGCCTTCAAGTTCCTCCCTTGTTTTAGTTCCCGCCATGACTTCCTTCAGTGATGACCAACAATACCGAAGTGTAAATCAAAAAACAAACAAACAAAAAAACCCCCAAAACTTCTTCCTCCCCAACTTGCTTTTTTGATCATGGTATTCTGTCACATCAATAAAAACCCTAACTAACACAGGGATCGTCCTCTTCTCTGCTTCTCAGCCACCACAAAGCGCTAGCTTGCTTCACCAGGCAATCCCTGCCTTGCTGTGTTGCCTTGCCACACGTACAAAGGCAATGGAGGCAAACGGCTACGGACTGAGACCTCTGAAACCATGAGCCAAAAGAAAATGCGCTTTTTCTCTTTGTAAGTTGACTTAACTCAGGCCCAACACAGTCAGACAACATTGTGAATGGACCCAGGCCTCATGAAGTGTGTGCACCTCAATGCTTAAAACAATAATTTTTATTTATACATACATTCCCATAGTCTTGAAAGCTAAAAACAAAACTAAACAGACAAACAAACAAACAAAAAACCTAAAAACACCTCACGACAGAGACTTATTATCATTGTCCCTAGCCTAATTAAATGTAACACAAGAATGTGCTTTCCTTAGTGGTCAGAATCACCACAGGGCTGGAGAGAGGAGGTAATTGGGTGTCTCGGTGGAGATGTATCTTGATCTTGGTAGTCTGGTATATGACTTCACATTTTCCTTACTGAGCATTTCCAAGTGACTTCCCCCTGCCCTCATATCTTGAACCCCACGTGATCTTTTTTTTTTGTATCTTGGGATTTTAGCCATTGTGTCTAGGACTTCTTGGTGATCAAATATTAAGTAGATGGGAGTAGGCAGGCCCTCTGTTGAGGGAGCTGCTATGGCTAGACACAACTGACCTGGCATTTCCTGAATGAGTTGAGAAAGGGGTTTAGCCTGTTTCATGTTGGGTTCGTTCACTCTCCAGATAAATGTTGCTTATGGCTGTCAAACGTGGAACTCAGCAGTCCTCTGAGAATATTCCTTGTTAGGTAAGTTTCAGGTGTAATTTCTTTCTTTCTTTCTTTCTTTCTTTCTTTCTTTCTTTCTTTCTTTCTTTCTTTCTTTCTTTCTTTCTTTCTTTCTTGGGGGGGGGGTGCAGGGTTTCTCTGTGTAGCCCTGGCTGTCCTGGAACTCACTTTGTAGACCAGGCCGGCCTCGAACTCAGAAATCCGCCTGCCTCTGCCTCAGGAGTGCTGGGATTAAAGGCGGGCGCCACCACACCGGCTTCGGTTGTAATTTCTTATCCTTTTGTGATGATGAACCAGCTTCTTTCTTTTCCTGGGTGGTTAGGGATGCAGCTGTGGTTGACTCAAAAGGAAAAAAAAAACTGCTGAAATTTGATTGTTTTCTCTACGACGATTCTAAATACTGGGGAATTGTCAGGCTGGACTAGGAAAAAAAACAAAAACAAAAACAAAAACAACTGAGCTTGACGCAGAGATTTAAGAAAAAAAAAGCCAGCTAATTTGAGAACTTTGTGTGGAGCTACCGATGAGAGAAAGGGACATAAATAGTGCAGGGAGGGAGGGTCACCATCATGGTATTGTTGTAATGTGTATTGAAAAGGGGTAGTGACCTCTCCAGTGACAGGGCCTTCCTGTCCAGGAAGTGACGCAGATCAAGTGCATCCAGCCTGGACACTGCTCTCTTTCCTGTCTCTACTCCAATGCCTGTCTGTTCCCATGGCCAAGGCCTCGGTCGAGACTGAGCTAGAGAACTTCTGGAGACAAGTTCATGAGGCTTTAATACTGCCAAGTCAGCGGCAGTATTAAATCTCACCTTAAACTCAGAGCGGCCACACACAGTCCTACGCCGCGGGTTATTTTTGCAGACGAAGATACCGAATTCTAGTGTACTTGACCCAAAGTTGGCAGGCAGAAGGCAAGGGCTTGAACCCAGAGAGCCCGGGGCCAGGGTCTGTCTCCATGTTTCTGTCATCTCTGCCGGGGTCAGAGAAGCCTTGTCCCCAAATACTCACTTGGGGAAGTTGCTGTAGTCTTAGAGAAAGGTGGGTTGTGTTCATGAGAGAGAAAGAGAAGAAGGGATCTTCTTGGCAACATTCTTGTCGAAATCACTACCAGAGAGGAAGGATATGACCTTGCCTCAGTGGGGAGGGAGACGGGAAGAGAACGATTAGGAAAAGGCGACTAATGGTGGGAAAATGTGACTTGGCTTGTGTGGTGGTTTGAATATGCTTGGCTCAGGGAGTGACGCTATAAGGAGGTGTGGCCTTGTTGGAGTAGGTGTGGCCTTGTTGGAGGAAGTGTGTCACTGTGGGGGCGGGCTTTGAGACCCTCCTCGTAGCTGCCTGAGGATGCCAGTTTGTCTTCTGATCAAGATGTGGAACTCTCAGCTCCTTCTCCAGCACCATGTCTGCCTGCACACCGCCAGGGTTCCCACCATGATGATAATGGACTGAAACTCTGAAGCTGCAAGCCAGCCCCAACTAAATGGTGTCCTTTATGAGAGTTGCCTTGGTTATGGTGCCTCTTCTCTGCGATGGAGATATGAACTAAGATAGCCTGGAACTGTTCTTCTTTATTTAATCTTTGAGAGTTTCATACGCGATGCATTATGATCACATTCACCCTGGATTCCTCCATTCCAGCTCCCTTAGGGAAACACAACTCATCTTGTTCTAACTTATTCCCTCTCTTTTAAGCGCTCTCTCTCTCTCTCTCTCTCTCTCTCTCTCTCTCTCTCTCTC
>NC_034604.1:64162561-64179672 GCF_900095145.1 Mus pahari
CCTCTCCCTCCTCCCTCCTCCCTCCTCCCTCTCCCTCTCCCTCTCCCTCTCCCCAGAGTTTCTGCTACTCTATATACTGAAGAAACTAGATGCTAGTTTTACCTAGAACTGCTAGAAAAGATGCTTGCAGTAGAGGCATTTGTCTCCTCGTGGTTCTGAGTGCTAGGAGTCCGAGCTCACTGGGTCAGCAGAGTGGCTCCGAGGCCTCTCCTTGGGTTGCAGGTGGCCTTCTGCTCCTGTGCTTCTCATGCGGTCTTTGCTCAAATGCCATCTGTGTCTTGAATGTTCTTTTGTTAAAGACCAAGGTCAGGGCAACTCTCCCCCATGACTTCTTTGAGGATTATAGCTCTTAAGACAGGCACATTCCTCAGATAAGGGGGGGCTTAGAACCCCAGAGTTTCCATTTTTGGCAAGCCAACCGTACTTTTAATATCTTGCATACTTGATACCATATCTCAGTTGTGACGCTGTTGAAGTTTGTATTCAAGTTCATCATGCTAGCATATTTTCACTGTACATATAATTTCAATTTAATGCATGGATTTTTTATCTAGAGTCAATGGCCTCTTGGGGTTCCATAAACATACTAAAAATGCTGAGACTTACTGCTCTCTGCTTTGTGTCCACATTTCCATACACCCCTCAGGTACAGGCTTTAATGGTCAATTGCCATGGTTTGGATGTAGTTTGTCTCCTCAGAAATTCACAGTGGAGTTTAATCCTCATTAAAAGGGTGGAAAGATATGAGACAGGTTGTGGTGCTCAGATATGAGACCCTTGGCAGTTCATTCAGATCAGACAAGGTCATCAGGATGGAGCCTCCTTTATGATAAGACAGAAACAAAGTGATACACACACACACACACACACACACACACACACGCACACGCACACGTACACGCACACGCACACGCACAGACACAGACACATACACTGCTATCTCCCCTTGCACACCGATTCCTATTATGATGTAATGAACACAAAGCATCCTTGTAAGAGTCAGTGCCATGCTTTTTTAGATTTTACACTGTGAGCTAAATAACACGGTTTTCTTTGTAAGTTGTCAGCCTTAGGTATTTGGTGGTAGTAACAGAGAATGGACCAGTGTGCTTATACGGAGTTTATTTGTTCATGTCACAATGCTTTTCCTATAGAAGAATGTGCTTTCTGTGCAAGCATGAGGAAAATTCAACCCTCAGCATCATGGAACAACCAAAGTGCAGTGGTACATGATTATAGCCCCAGCCTCAGGCTTTTAGAGAGAGGAAGGTCCCCATGGTGCTGTGGCCAGCTAGGAGTCATCTCTATGAGCTCCAGGCCAGGGAGGAGCCCTATCTTAGGAAACAAGATGGCTGTCTCCTGAGGCACAATACCCAGAGTTATACTTTGGCCTCAATATGCAGGGTATGTACACACATGTGTATAGGTACATGTATGTACACACATGTACATACCAGGACATGTTCACACATGTACATATGCATAAATTAGCACTTGACTGTCTCTATATTTTAACATATTGTATACACCATTGTACCAGATGGTATTTTAAGTATCTTTCAAAGACTAACTTGTAGCTCACAGGGCAGCTGTGACACGGGTGATATTTACAGATGGACATGGATACATACAAAGGTTAAATAATGCAGACAACAAAGTTGTTAAATGGCAGAGACAGACCACTAGCTCCTATTCTCCACCGATGCCCCTTTCTCATCCCATGTATGAGAACGCGGTCCTGTTATTTGCATCCGTGAAGTCAGTGGTTTTCATAGTTTTTTTTTTTCCCTATGACTTAGACTTTTACCCACAGCTTCTGTGCCAAAGCAGCAGGAAAGCTTTGGCAGCACAGGCGCATGCCCCCTTGCCGGCTGTTTGTACAGTCCACCTCCGCTCTTGTCAATAGCTTTGTTTTGTATAATCACACTGCTTAAATGAAACCCTTCTGTTTGACTAGGGACTATGGAGAATGGTAATTGCTTCTGAACTGAATACAAATCATTAATACTTCAACAATACAAATAACAATCTTCAACACTTTTTTTTCGGGCTTTCTGTTTTGCCAGAACCATTTTATATTGACCAGGCATCTCTGAAAAAAAAAATTAGTTCTCGGACAATTCACTTTCCCTTAGGCTTTGGGTGATGACTGCCAGTCTGTACCAGTGTGTGTGTGTGTGTGTGTGTGTGTGTGTGTGTGTGTGTGTACGTGTTTTGGGAGGTGGGTTACAGATAAAAATGTGTCTATGCTACTGTGCCCAGACAGTTTTTCTTCTTCAATTCTCAACTAATAGAGTAAGCCTTCAGTCTATGCTACATTTCCATGGTGTTGGTATTATAAGTAATCTAGAGGTGGTAACAGTGCCCTGGGAATATATGCAGATAGATGAAAAGGCTCAGTCTTGGGGCAAGGGTTTGCGTTTGGTACCTTTGGGGTTCCCGGGGATAAACTCCCTTGGATGCTGATAGATTGTAGTACTGTCATGAAGATTCTTTAAATAAAGCATTCTGTCATTTCTAGGTCAAAGCCTCACATTAAAGGACTAAATCCCTCTGCAGAGGGCTGGGGTGGGAACATGTGGCCCATGGGCTGCTTCCTCTCGACTTATTTTCACCTGCTGATGCCAGACAGAGCAAGATGTGCCCTAATCCCCTGAATGAAAGGGTGCCTGACTAGTGATACACAAAGACAATGCAAGTCTAAATATTTTATTTTTGAAATTTTATGAAACTTGCGTTCTACCAGTTTTTAAAAAATGATACATGTAATTAAGAAATCTTACAATTTTACAATTAGTGCTTGTTCGGATGCCCCTTTGAAACTCTGTGTGGGTGAACAGATGTCCTTTAAGGCATAGTATTACATTTCTGTTTACCTAGAGACTGGAACAGGGCTCCTTATGTCAATGGAAATGGGAGTTCCTTAAAGGGAAGGCTGCTAAAGGTAAGGTGGATCATTTGATAGGGCTTATATACTTATGGATTTCTTTTGCTTAGGTTCTTGGTGTGCTTTCTGAATGACAACTGCAGGTGGAAATTGGAATGTTTTGTGAGTGATTACGATGCTCTTTGAAACTGACATCCTAATGGGCACAGGATGGCGTGTAAGTGAACTTCTCATCTAGGGAAATTGTCAATCCAATTATTTCAGCTAACTCATCCATTAAGTCAGATCGCCCCCTAATCAATGGCTAGATCATTAGTGGTAAGAATGACCTGAAGTTCCTGATACGTTGTGATTGGGTCAACGTCAAAGGCATAATTAAGATTCTCATGAAGTAGGCAACTGGCGAAGCCTAGGAGTTATTTAATTAATTACATTGCATGTTTTACTTATTTATGTATCTATCTATCTATTTATTCGGTATCAAATCAAATGGCTACATTATATATAACCCTCTCTCCTTGAGGGTACTTATTTGGAAAACAAAGAATATTCAGCCATGAATATACAGGTTTAAAAGTGCCTCATGCCGAGTTCACGGGGATAAAGAGGTTTACCTGGGATTTATTTCTCAGGCTCAACAATTTTCAATAAATCCGGTGTCTTCCTCTGCAGGGTGTAGCTGTGTTTGAGGTGCTAATGATTCCGACTGTGGGGAGAATGCTTTAGAGTGGCCATCTTCCAGGGGGTATCGCTAACTACCCAGAAGGGAATTGATTAGGAATCTCATTGGCACCCTTGGATGTTCCAACAAAGACAGTCTGGGAAGGAAGAGGCCTGATAGCGTCTGGCTTCTCCCGCTGACCTCAGGGACTCCTCATATCACTTGGCCTTTCTTTGAAGAGTGTCGGCCACTCAATTCCAATCAGATATCCTTGAGCCATGGGTTAGAGGCAGAAGCAAAATTATTTAAAAGCCAGATATGTCTCAGAAGAACAGGGCTTCTTTAGGAAGATGGGAGCTCTGAAGAATAAAAGATCCTGGGCATGATATTTAGGAAATTTGTCTTTGAAATATTAGCTACGGATGAAGATGGTTGGAACTTTAGACCCTATTCCCCATGTCCTTTTGGATCTTTTATTGCTCTGCCATAAGAAACTTAAACCCTCAGAGTGACCTTGAAAATGTACCCCCAGTATAGCATTGTTCCCATGTCTCTTTAGTGTAGTAAGAATTCTAATTCATCCAGTTTTCCACATGGGTGTTTTCCTCTTCGTTCTCTTGGGGACAGGGAGCAGGTGCCTAGGTGACTTGTGAGTTCAAAGTCAAGAGTGCTTGTTTTATCAAGATTCATGGGAAATATGGGTGTGACCCCCCCCTCAGCCCGTCTCAGAAGCAACAATGCAGCTTGCTTGCCTGCACAGTGTTATGGTGTTATGCTTAAACTGCATATGATACCTGGGCATTTTGGTGACTTCTTGTCTGAAAATAAAAAAAAAAAAAATCGAGCAAGATGGCAGATAATAAGACAACTCAGGCTACCTGTGCTTCATATAGGACCACGACTTCCCTCTATCCTCCCAGTATTGGGATGGGGTCTGAGGGCTTGTCAGCTGGCCAGGGTAATGGAAATCAAAGAAACACATTGGAAAAAAAAAATTGCAAGTACTTGTTTCAGTCTGTCTGACAAGTAATGTAGCAGGCTTCCCGTGTGGTGGTCAGGGGACGAGAAATTCACAGAGTTTACTTCTATTAACTTACTTCACTTTAATATCTAGCACTCAGTGAGATTGCGTTTTGCTCCATTTTCTACTCTTCACGCTCGCTCTGGTTGCAGGAAAGCCAAGCAACTATTTTCTTCTTGCCCAAACCGTAGCACACGGCGAATGAAACGATGGCCTCTAGGGGTCAGTGTAGCGTCAAAAATGGCAACACCGGGGCGGGCGTCCGTCCGTCCGTGCTGGATCCTTAAGGTTTCCCTCCTAGCTCCGTCCCTATTTCATTCTAATGAGGGAACTGTCCTATTACTTCACGCTGCGCCTGGCTTCAGAAGCAATCCCCTTGATGCCCATTTCCCTTTAATATAAGTTTAAACATTTGCAATCAAAGGCAGCTCTAATTTGAAATTTAGGGCCGGCAGTGATGTTTTCAAATATGATGCTTTTCACCTTTTCCGTTTGAACCTAGAAGGTTGCCCCCTCCCACTTTTCCCTCAAAGCCCCGTGGTTGGGCGAGGGGGGAAAGGCCTGCTGTCAATTTGCCTCCCTTTATCTGCCTCCCTCTTCCATTTCTTTTTAGAGAAGAAAAGCCCTTGGTTTGAGGCTGCACCCGTCCCTTTGATTGCATTATGTCCTCCAGCCCTTTGTCTTTCCATTTTGAATTTTTCCTAACGTCTTTCATGATGCTATCAAAGATCAATTAAGATTGAAGCCTGGTAGGGCCAGAGTGGGGATGTGTGAAAGATGCGAGAAAAGAAAAGAGTTCAGGACTCACTAAGATGGCAGGACATGGAGATTCCTGGGCTACTTTGACTAACTCACTGGGAATTTCTCCAGGGCATTGCTTCCCCTCACTGTGCTCATTTTAACTGCTGCCCTTTACTGCATTAAAGCCCCTCCACCAAGACAGCTCTCAGTAACACCACAGATGCTCCAATGCCAGCATCCCCTCTTTAACCTGATAGCTCCCTGTAAGTCTGGCACCTGTGGGATATTGTTTTATGATCTGCTTCTCTATTGCTGGCTCTCCTCAGCATGGTTTCCTGTTCAACCTTATGACTCTGGGAGGCCCCCATCTTCCACCCTCCTGGCTAACAATATGGTGGCTTATCTTGACGTCTCAGACGTGGTCCTGGAGTCATGCTTTGGAATTTTTGAGTAGGCAAAACCAATTGCTAAAAGTTGGCAGGATGCTTCATCCCTTCTTCCCAGACTCTGTGCTGGCTGCCTTCTTGTTCTTGTGACACAAACTGGAGTCACCTGGGAAGAGGGGACCGTATAGGAAGGAGTCTGACGTAGCACCCTTTTCTCAGGCATTTCAACTTAAAATATTTTTTTTAATGTAAGATGGTGTATAAAATTATTAGAGTCATTTCCTACCTAACACCTTTGCCATCTTCAACAACCAAATATTCTTAGGGCTCCATGGCAGCCAGAAAAGGCATCGTCATTTTATTTCCTTTCAGAACAGATCATGACGCATCCTGTCAGATCCTATGATGGGGCCTTGTGGCTGTTGTTGGCCAGGGCAGTTGGTACCAGTCTTTGTTCCCGACATCTGAAGCTTGCCACCCTAGCTCTTTAGTGCCCTGATACTATTGCCCTGCTCGAAAACAATGGGACTGCCAGAACAACTTCATGTCCCAGTTCCTTGATTCGACAATACTATGCTGTATTGGGAATTGACATGAGGGCCATTGTTCCTCCAGCTCTATGTCATGTCTCCTTGATGACAGGACAGTTTCCTTTGCTCCTAAAGCAACATGGAATACAAATCTGCTTTTTATAGGCGGCCCTTAGCTGTGTACAACCCTAAGACTATAGCCTATCGGGATAGAGAGCAGTCTGCATGAAGTTGACTCTCATTCTTTAAAATTACTCTATTTAGGCCAGTGGCTCTAAATCTGTGGGTTATGACCCCCTTTGGGTCAAATGACCCTTTCATGGGGGCCGCATAGCACGTATCTTGTATGTCAGATATTTACATTATGATGAATAACAGTAATGTTGTGAAATAGCAACAGAACAACATGTTGGTGGTCACCGCAGCATGAGGAACTGTATTAAAGAGTTGTACAAACAACAACAAAGGTTGAGAACCCCCGCCCTAGACTATTCTAAGACACCATTATAGAACCAAATATATCTGGGCCTAATGGCTTTCCATTGGATGAACTTTGATCCAATGATTTTTCCCTTTCTTCCAACTTTCATATCTTGTGTTTCTGTAGAGCTGCCCCCATACCCTGGAAGACATGCATAGATATGACTTTCCAGCAGGAACATGACATAGAGTCAGATGGAATCACAATCCTTCCCTAGTTCCACAAAGCCCACAAGCTGAGGGCAAAATTTCTAAATTTCAGAATAGCAAATCTGAAATGCCAATCCCTTCCTTCTCCCAAAGAGTGGATTCTCCTGTAGCTCGAAACATTTGTAGATTACATATTATTCAAAAGAAATCATGTTAATAAAATGAAACTGAAAACTATAATCTTGTGTCCTTTCTTCAATATTTAGAAGCAACTAGAGGATATTAATATATAGGATCAGTTTCTAACCTAAACACATGAGCATATTAATATAGTAACATTACTTTTACTTTCCTTTAAAGAGGTTCTATGAATTGAGCAAGAACATTTAGCATTAAGAATGATTTTAGGCACCCTGGTTTTCCTTTGATGGATAAAATGGCTATCTAAGAAAAAAATTTGAGAAGTATATACAGGGTTAATCTATAGGGATTTTTGTTTTCATGTCCTACTTTGGTATGATGTGTATTGGGGCCAAGAATTCTGATAGACTGACTTTTTCCACTTCGGGTTTTGTTTCCCCTCGGCCTTCAGAAGAGCTATCTGTAATTTCTAAGTAGCAATATTTTGATTCCAGGTATCCTTTCTGCTGACTGATTTCGATTGATTGGAAGCTAAATTCTGGTGAACTTATGGGTGACTTGTGGTTTTAAGGCAGTCTCTAAATCACTGTAGAAAGGATCCTTAAAATAGTCACGCAAGCTATAATGCATTACAGACCACTACTAGCCTACCGAGAAACACAAAGTATAAAGTTATCCTGCGGCCCAGATAAAGTTCTTGTTAAGCTTTTATTTGTGCTATGGCTTTAAAAAAAAAAAATCTGTGCACTGGCATATCTAAAGTTCTCTAGTGAGCATGTACTTCTAAAAATATAGAACTAGGTCTCAGAGTTTCAAAGTCAACTAAGTGCTTACAGCTAGGGTCTCCTGGGGAGTCTGTACTCCCCTAGCCTCAGTTCAAAGGGAAACTTTACATATTCAGCACCTCACTATTGTTCCAGAGGCATCCCAGGAGAAGGGGGAGCCAGAGGGCTGCATCAATGCTGTGGAAAGTGAGAGCCTGGTGTTGCTCAGTGGACCCATCTTGCAGGAGATCAAAGCTAAAACCTTTGTCCACTTACCACATAGCCGCT
Source organism: Mus pahari (assembly GCF_900095145.1). NCBI lineage: Eukaryota > Metazoa > Chordata > Mammalia > Rodentia > Muridae > Mus > Mus pahari. Next base: position 64,170,611 of record NC_034604.1, read on the forward strand.
TTCTTTTCCATTATGTTTTGAAATATAAAGACTAAGCCAGCAATGGTCCTGTGAGTGATTCCTTGCTGAATGAAGGACTCAGAGGAGCTTACCTTTGTCTGTCTTTCCCTTGCATTGGTAAGGCTTAGGTTATTCAACATTATTCACCTGGCCACTCAAGTCTTTGAGTGCTAATGCTCGAATCTATTTCAGTAACTTACCTTAGGTACTTGATGTTCGCAATACGATTTGTGGGGCCAGATTCTTATGCTGCAATTCCTGGGAACTTCTAGATACATGGAAATCCGTGCTTTACATATTCACATGCTGCCTAACGTAATCTCCGCATTTTTAAAACTAGGCTTTTCTGGAACAGCCTTGGCTTCTTTGCTTATCTGGCTACTTCCAGAGCATTCATTTATCCAGTGTAAGTTTATCCAGCACTAGAACTATGGATCTCTTGAGCCTAATGACTAAACTGTAGAAAACATGCCAGGAGACTGATTTCTCAACCCCAGCTTCATTGTTTTTTGTTTTTTGTTTTTTTTTTTAAACATAAAATATGACGTGCAGATTGCCTTTTATTACCCAAACATGATAAAACTAACTTACAAGCTATAAAACGAGGATGTGATTATTCACATTATAAGAGAGTGTCTGCTTTACAGGAAATTTTTCTAAATTATTTCTTGAAATTGCCTTGGGGGTACATTTGAAATAGAAATTGACTCAAATGTTGATTCACAATCCAATTTTTTGAGATGGCGTATAATACATAAATTGAGGCATGATTGCACAAATAGTAGTTTTGGGCCCATTATTAATACATTTCTGAAAGAGCTCTTTGACCATCTTTATTTATTTCTCCCATTTTATTCTAATTTCTCTAAGTCTACACTATAGAATGACTTCTTTTTTTTTTTTTCTTAATTTATCCACCGACATATATAACTGTATTGCTTCACATCACCATGAAGCCAAAGACTTCATGGGGATTAGATTAACAGTGGAGATGCCTAAGGATAAAATCAAGAAAAATGACCCTTCAGCCTATAGTAATGGTGCCATTATGCTTGATTGGAGCTGCTACAGTCCTTGTAGATAGTGAACTATGCTGAAGGAAGTGCACATATTCCTACAGAGCACTGAGCAATAGCTCACAAATGGGACTGGAGTGCCCAGATATCAGCTAGGATGCTAACCACAAAGGGGGAGCTCCTTGCTTCCCTGGTTCACTGAACTCTTAGGCCTCTGTGCGAATGTCTCTGCCTCTTTGGGGACTCGTATTTCTGTTGTGCACACTGCTTTTTTTTTTAAATGACTCTCCTAAGGGCATGGAAGGCAAAGACTGAGGTTTCGTTGTTTCACAAATCTCATACCTATCTAGCACTTCATAGAATTCCACATAAGCTTGCTTGGAAGACTGGGGGATGTAATGACCCATTCTTTTAGAAAGGTCCAGGAATCTTACATTTGAGCAAACCAGCCACAAAACACCAGCCAGACACGAAGTCTGTTATCTCTTTTCACAGATGGAGCAGTAACATGGTTCATCTAAAATATCAGATAACCAAAAGCAGTATTCCCCTTTTGCCTGTGAAAGCGTGGCTACATTGGAATAGAAATAACTGAAGCACCAGAAGTACCGAGAGGGGAGGAAGAAGAGGGAGATGAAGGAAAAGGAGACCAGAACTATGGCTGACTGCTTGAAAAGGCTTTCCCTTTTCAGCTACCTAGAGCTTGTTGCTGACCACAGAGGCTGGCTCTGTTTGCGAAGCGAATCACTTCTTGGCCAGTATAAAGAAACTTGCTTCTTCTTATAGCTGGTAAGATTTGAAAAGTTGGCCTTTCCCCCCTGTAGATTTTGTTCAAAACCAAGAGTCAGAGTCAAACCTTTCTCATCAAAGGACTAACATAAAGGCTGAGTTCTTTCAGACAGTAGGAAACCTGTAGACACAGCAGCGGGGGAGAGGGGCGATCTTCCAGAGTCCTGTGCTATGTAGGTGGTCCTCCCCTCTATGCTCTGGATTCCTACTGAAGGAGAGTGTTGAGCATAGCTGTATGCCTTCTCCATGCTAACTGCAGATAGCCTTTAATTAAGAAATTCATGAAGGTGAATTAGCGTACAAAGACCAAACTTGTACTTTAGAATGAAAACTACTTGTGTTTCTTATAATAAGTAGTGATATTGTAGGGTTCTGTCTGAAATATGTAGTTCTTCCTCACTAAGAAAACGAGGAGAAAGGGCCTGTACTGGCAGTTTGGTGTCAACTTGACACAGGCTGGAGTTATCACAGAGATAGGATCTTCAGTTGGGGAAGTGCCTACATGAGATCCAGCTGCAAGGCATTTTCTCAATTAGTGACCAAGGTGGGAGGTCCCCTTGTGGATGGTGCCATCTCTGGGCTGGTAGTCTTGGTTCTATAAGAGAGCAGGCTGAGCAAGCCAGGGGANGCAAGCCANTAANNAACATCCCTCCATGGCNTCTGCATCAGCTCCTGCTTNCTGNCCTGCTTGAGTTCCAGTCCTGACTTCNTTTGGTGATNAACAGCAGTNTGGAAGTGTAAGCTGAATAAACCCTTTCCTCCCCAACTTGCTTCTTGGTCATGATGTTTGTCCAGGAATAGAAACCCTGACTAAGACAGGGCCCTATTCTTGTCTGAACTGGGTGTGTCTTCTTCCATTTCATAATGTGTGGCCAACCTCTAGAGAACTTCTTAAACTACTAACCCCGTACAATTTTGTGCAGAGCTCAAACTGTGAGTTGTGAACCCTTTGGCAAGCCCCTATCTCCAAAAATATTTACAGTTCTATTCATATCAGTAGCAAAATTACAGTTATGGTGTTGCCACTAAAATAATATTATGGTTGGGGTCACTACAACATGAGGAGCTGTAGTAAAGGGTCATAGCACTAGGAGGGTTGAAAACCATTGCATTAGGTGTTTATTTGCTTCAAGCACACGCTCAGTAGGCAGAAATACTGCTTTGTATTTTCACAAAGAAGAAAAGTATTCTTTTCCTTGGAATGTTCAACCATCACATTCCTAATGAGGTCAGTTACCTCCATGGACTCTGAAAATTGGCTGCTTACTGTCACCAGGCAAGAGTGGGATGCCAGATGCTTGTTCTTCACCTTTTCATCCTTTACTCCGTTCGTTCCCCAAATTACTTTGCAGCACTACCTTTCTTCTCTTCCATAATGTGCCATTCTCATGCACCATTCTCATTCTCTCTCTCTCTCTCTCTCTCTCTCTCTCTCTCTCTCTCTCTCTCTCCCCCACCATTGACATAAATGTAGCTTTTGGATTAGTATTAGGACTGAGATGAACCCCTGTTAGAAAGAACACAGGCAACTGAATGTTTCTATTGGAATACCACCAAGTATCTCCACATGCGGCAGTTACCTTATAGCTTCTCTTTTAAAAAGTCCATACCTCCCGTCCCTGGGGTTTTCTTTCTTTCCCTTTTTGATTGGATATTTTCTTTATTTACATTTCAAATGTTATCCCCTTTCCCGGTTTCCCTCCCCCCCCCCCCCCCCCCCCAGAAACACCCTATCACTTAGCTAGAGTTGGGGACGAAAAGAATATGGAAACACATACTATAGAAGAAAATAAAATATCACACGTTGAACTAGTGTGAATGGTGGCTCAGGAGGACCAGATTTCTTATGAATAGGACAGAAGGGAATGTTAAGACACATGGAATTACATATTGATCAGGGTCCCTGCCCCCTTTAATGCCAGAAAACAGCAAGATGTAGGAAACTTGCTTGGAATCTTCCATTTATTTTAGCTTCTAATTTTTTCTTTTTAAGTTTTAAGAATTTGCAATCACATTTAACTGAGCTTTGGAGAGATACAATCCATACTGGATTGACTGGCATCCCTTTGTGCTTAGAGGAAGTTGCATGGGTACTTTATGATTGGATACACTTTCATCTAAAGATGGAAAGCTGAAGAGAACTTTTGACACAGGCAACTGGGTCCCTTGACCTACTTCATTAGCTCTGACGATTTACAAGCTTCCTGATACCTTGGATATCAGTGTACTGTCGTAACCCTGGGTACCTTCATACATAGATCGCAAGTGTGACTAAAATAATTATGAAATGTCAAATAGCTGACATGTAATAAAACAGCTGATCTCTAATCTTTATTGGCTGGTTTAACACTATAAGCACACTCTTGAAGGGCAAAGGAAGCAAAGATATTGATTTTTGCTTTCATTTGGGGTAGGTTAGACTTTAGTTGTATTGACAACTGCTCGTCCCCAGGGAGCTTGTTTGAAGGAATAAACACATCTCTTTTCTGGGTTAGACAGAGCTTCCTCCAGAGGGCTCCCACTAAGAGTGAACATGGAAGGATTTCTCAAATTCTTGTTTTACATTAGAAAAGATTAGTACTAGTTATTTGAGGGTGCTGCTATGATTTCTTTTGCACTATGGGATTTAAGGTCATTGGGATTACCCAGTAACTCTTGCTCATCAATCCAAATTATTCACAGACTGGAATCTCTTGGCTAAAGAGATAGGAAGAAACCGTTAATGATGGTCCTTCATCACCTACCAGCTGGTATAAAATTATTGCATTAGCCTATAATTGTTAGTCTCAATATTCAGAGGGTTTCCAGCCAGGATGCTGATTAGTGTACAAAGTGATCTTGTTAGAAATATTTGTCAAAGGCAAAATCCAACAGTAGATTATTGGAGGACATTTAGATAGGCTTTATTCACAAAAATTGGGGGGAGGGGAAGCAAAATTCAGCATTAGCATGTCTCTTGGGAATTTCTAGGTTCATTTTAATACTTATGATAAACTGTAAATATTTTTTATAGAATTAAAATACTTATGTTTAGTAATGGCTTTAATGGCTGCTTAGTATTCTATTGTGCATCTGTATTAGTTTAATATTATTATTATTTTATTACTATTGTAGTTGTTCTGCTATGATAGCAGTAACCCTTGTAGGATGAAGGCTCTTCTTTGCTTGTGGTCCCAGAGAATTCAGTACCTGTGGCAGGAAGAGCAGCTCACACTGTGGGAAGAGGCAGCAAAGAGAAGAGAGAATAGGAGCACTGTTGCTGAGTTTATGGTTTTCCAACTTTTGTTCCAGTCAGGCCTTCAACTCACTGGACGACATCACTTGTTTTAGGGTGGAGCTTCTCTCTTCAATTAATTATGCCCTCTTAGACAGACACAGAGCTATGCCTTGGTCTCCTCGGTGGTTCTAAGTCTGGTCAAGTTGACAATGAAGATTCGTCAGCTTATTAGCTTTTCTCCTTGTGTTAGGTACAAACTATCCTTGTACTTGTCTTCATTATTTCTCCCAAATCAGTTTCCAGAAAGGGTTCAGATTACAGTTCACAGGCTGATTTTGGTAATTCCTGTAGTGGGTTGGACTGATGCCGTTTGTATTCTAATGCTAATATCGTCCCAGAGACAAGAGACTCCCCATGTAGACACTATGTGACCCTGCCTCCAAGTTATTTCTAATTGGTAAATAAAGACACTGATAGCCAATAGCTGGGCAGAAGAGACATTGGTGGGGGTTCAGAGAAGAAGGTAGAGGAGGAAGGAGAAGCTGCCAAGGTTTAGGTGAGAAATGAAAACCGTGACCCTGAGGGCTGATCAGTTGGAGTTAAGAGCAGTCCAGGTGAAATATAGTAAGTAATAACTTGGGGTTATCGATAGAAGGTAGATTTTAATAGCATAGAGGGTAAATATCTGCCCAGTTTTTCTCCTGTTTAAGACTTGTTATAAATGTGTGTGTCTTATATCTAGGAACTAAATGATCAAAGGCAGGGCAGAAACCCTGAATTAGGATTAAAAAGTTGCTATAACAAATTTCTTGAACAGGTACTCATTCAGTGAAGTATGTTGGCTGGGATGAGAGTAGAGTCAGGAGGGGGTTAAAGAAGGATGAGTAAGAATGGGAGTAATGGGCTCCATCTCCCAGGAATATGTACTCATTCCGTTAGATCTAGTTCGAGAGTCTTGGATCCTTAGACTCTTAGATTCATAGACATTCAGGTCTTCATCATACTGAGGTGTGGAGATATGGGAGTATGAAGACAGATTTGATCATGTGCTATTTTTGCAAAAGAGGCCGATTACATGTATATAATTATTGCAGCTATACACAGAGGGAGAGAGAAGGAAGGAAGGAGAGAGAGAGAGAGAGAGAGAGAGAGAGAGAGAGAGAAGGAGAGAGAGAGAGAGAGAGAGAGAGAGAGAGAGAGAGAGAGAGAGAGAGAGAGAACTTGCTGAATTCATTTAGTGTCTAGGGTCTTAGTCCACCTGTTTTTAGAGTGGGCCACTTGGGTTTAGATAACATATCAGGGGAGTCTTCTGTGGAGAAAACTAACCCCTCCTCACTCAGCAGCCCTTTGATTGCCTGTAGCTCTTTTTCCATGGATGTGGTCCTGTGAAAGTTTTCCTCGCTATACTGGCATGCTGACTGGTTTTGTCATTATGCAAATCTTATTTAGGTAACCATATCATTGAGAATTCATGGGTATAGTACCTCTGACATGTTTAGAAGATACTATTGTGTAGCTGGTGTCCTCTTTTCTTTTGGCTGTTACAGTCTTTCTACTCCATCTTTTGCAAGGTAGGTATAAGGGTTATGCTATGTATAGAGGTACCAACTGGGGTTACTCACCCATAGTAACTTATCTGCATTTGACCTGTTTTAGATTTATCTAGTAATCTCCATTTGCTTAAAAAAGAAGCTTCTTTGATGAGAGGTGACAGGTACACTTATTTATGGGTATCAGAATACATATAGACTATAGTTAGAAGTGATCTTGATTTAGGAACATAGCAATATTAGGTTATCCTGTAGGGTCTATGGTCTCTTTAGCTGCAGGCAGTTGGCTGTGCCCTTCCCCTAGCCTTGAGCAGGCAAAATAGACCTTAAGTGCTTGCCTTGGTTGGACCTTAATGACCCAGGTGGAATCAATTTTCTACAGGAGCAGACTGCTTGTTGACCCTGCTTGGCAACTCAATTCAGCTGAAATGAAGGATGGGTCTGTGGGCTCTCCCTGTATAAATGCGGTGATGACTATTGAACTTTGAGCCTTGATCAGAAACTTTTGTCTTGGCTTCATCCTTCTCTTGCACCCTGTCCCTTTTTATTTCCAGCCTCCCTTTCAGGTAACCCAGTTCATCCATGGCTGCTGGACTACAGTTGGCTACTTGTTGGCTACCAGGCATTATTTACCTCCTACAGAGTGGCTCCTAAGTCCAACTGGACAGTTGTTAGTTATCCCCAAGACAATAGCACCATTGTTTAACCACTGGGGATCGTTCTGTGTGGTCACTGCTGTGAGTTGATGACTTGTCTCCCTTGGCAGCTTGCACAGCACCTTCTGATAACTAGGAGAGCTGGTCCCCAGGGAGGAGGCTTTTGGGTCACTTCTCGCTCCATCTCTCTAAATGCGGTGCCTGAGGCCTTCAGCAACAGGCTCTTACCTCCAGGCTCTGGGAGGCAGCAAAAGACGATGGATGTAGCCTATACTGTTTCTGGAATCTCTTGGGTCTCTCTGACCAAAAGCTCAAAGGGAGATATCTTTTGCCTGGCATTTCTGTCAGTTTATAAATCCTGAAGAGAGCATTATCATTATATGTGGTATAACTGCTTATATATCATGTACATATAATGTATAACTATATATAACTATATATATATGTGTGTGTGTGTATTTAGTGTAATTTTAAGTGAGATTATGCAATAATGTTATAATATTTTCAAACATTCCCAGTGATATTTCTTTGCTCCTTCTTCCCTCCCTCAGTAAAGTGTCCCCTCCTATTTTCCTTCTTTATAACACCTACATCCTACTAACCCTTCTCTGGAGCTCCTCCTCTCCATGCCTCTCCTGGTCTCTTTCTTCTCCCTGGGCTTCTTTACTTACCCAAGCAGCATTTATCTTTCTGGATCTGTACATCAGCCAGTATAATGTTTTTCAGGTCCATCCATTTACCTTTAGTTTCCATATTTTTATTTTTGTTTCCAATTGAGTAGAATCCCATGGTGTATTTCTCTATTTATCCATCAGCTGGTGGACATCTTAGTCTGCCTCCATTCTCCAGCTGTTGTGAATAGAGCAGATATGACCATGACTGAGGAAGTGCCCGTGGAGGGAAGTGTTGAGTCCTTTGGGCTTTTATGCCAACAAATGTTACAGCTGGGTTATATGGTAGTCCTATTTTATTTTATTTTATTTTATTTTTTCCTTTGTAAGAATTATCCACACTGATCTCTAGAGTGGCCGTACCAGTCTGAAACCCCATCAACAGAGAACGAGGATTCCTTTCTTCTAAGTTTTAAGGAATTTTGCAATTTTAGTTCTTATGCTGGTAAGTTAGTTTTGAGTTAATTTTCATGCACAACTTGAGGGTGGGCTCTAAGTTTGCTCTTTTATTTGTGAACATCTAGTTTTGGAACTATATAAGGATGTGCTGTCCTTATATAGTTGTCTTAAGTTCTTGTCACAAATCACTTGTCTGTAATTTAAGGTCTTCATTCTGGACACTAGATCCTCTCCCACTGATAAAATGTATGTACATGCGTGTATACTTGTAGGCATGCATATATTGTCAGTTTTATCTCGTTCAACACTGCTTGGTGACTGTTGCTCTGAAGTAAGTTTTGTACCTGTAAAGTATGAGCCTTTCAGAGTCTTTCCTTTTTTTTCAAGACTGTTTTGGCTACTATATTTTTTTTGGTTTTTCAAGACAGGGTTTCTGGGTTACTCTTTTTGTCACTGGCTGACCTGGAACTTTCCCTGCAGTCCAGTCTGGCTTTGAACTCAGAGATATCCTGCCTCTGCCTTCAGAGTGCTGGGTGTTATCTCAAAACGTTTGTTTGATTATTTATTTATTTATTTATTTATTTATTCATTCATTCATTCATTTATTCATTCATTTATTGTGTGTGTGTGTGTAAGTTACAGGACACTTTATGGAAATTGACTTTCTCTTTCAGGATATATCTCTAGGATGTCAAATTCAAGCTGTCAGACTTGGGACAAATTCTATTATCTCTGGAGCCATCTCTTTTTTTTTTTTTTTTTTT
>NC_034604.1:64182523-64187447 GCF_900095145.1 Mus pahari
TTTTGGCTACTTTTTTTCATTATTTAATTGACTTTGTTTTTTTTCTTTTAATTGCTTTTTTTTTTTTTTTTTTTTTGTGAAAGAATGAATCTCTTCTGGTTTGAGAGAATGACATGAAGTGAACTTTGATTTAAGATCCATTACTTGCCTTTTATCGACTTTTGTGTGAAAAAATAATTAAGACCAGGCAAGATCGTGCAGAGGGGGAAAAAAGCAGATTTTTGGCTACAGTAGCAAGCAAGAATACTTAAGATAGTGATGATGCTAACTCAAAATCTGTAGGAGCAATAATTACAAGCACAGACTGCCTCAGCTGAAAAGGTGAATGTGGACTAGGGAATTGGGACAGTGGTTAGATGTACTTGTTGTTCTGGCAGAAGACCCAGGTTCGATTCCCAGCATCCCCATGGTAGCTCACAACCATTTATAACTCAAGTTCCAGGGGATCCAATCTCTTCTTGCCTCCGGGGGACTGCATGTATGTGGTACACAGTCATACATGCAAATCATACATGCCTATACAGGAAATAATAAAATAAGATAAAATAAATATAATATAGGATGAGAGTAACTAAGGAAGTATATCTCAACACTCCTTTGCTATATGCAAAAGGATATAAAGGCTAATATAACATTTATTAAACATTAAAAGTAAAATAGAACCAAGTATAATATGAAGCTAACAAATTCAGAATGTGTGTCTCAGGACTAGATCTCAGAGTCAAAATGTATTGGCTGTTTAACTGTCAAAATCACTCTGTAGAGTGATTCTGACTGCAAAATTTTAAAGAAATTTTGTAAGAAACATGTGAAAATATAATAAAAATGATCAAGAACAGGATGTGTCCTATGCTTTCTGGTTGTTGCGGCTCTTTGAAGTAGACAAACCAGAAGGAGCTAGATTACAGTTTCCCTTTTGGGTATTTGATGGTGGTCAGGTTTCTGGGTCTTTAAATCTGGTACCCTGCCAGCAGGTGTCACTCTCAGCAGGCACCCTCCCTCCCTTTCTGAGCTTTTGTAGGGGATTCTCAGATCCTCCATTTATATATCATAGGCTCACCTCTCACTTTTCTTTCTAGTTAAAGTGTATTTTTCTATGAAAAAAAAAAGATCTTTTATGGGTGTGTACCTACTTTTAAATTGATTTCATCCCATTAAAATATATCTATTTTGTGCAAATGGCTTCCAGGGTTCATAAGATATGAATGCAGTGATTTCATGTGTATATGATAAAAATATCTGCATTAGAAATGTATGTTCATCTCTACCAAATGATAAACATAAACACCAGGACATCCCTAAACCTTTGACCTACAGTGGTGTCCTGTCTGCTAGGGCAGATATGCTAGTTAATGGTGGCACAAATCTTAGAGTAACCAACAACTATCTGAGTTGAATACTCCATCAGATGGACTCTGTATCCAACACTGTTTGGGTAATAAAGAACCAAAGAATACACAGGTCAGGAACACAGGATAAAACTGAATAAATACTACTGGAGAGAGAGAGAGAGAGAGAGAGAGAGAGAGAGAGAGAGAGAGAGAGAGAGAGAGAGAGAGAGAGAGAGAGAGACATAGCAATCAAATGACTTCGGATAGCATCCTGATATACTCAGAGATGAGTGTCTTCCTTTTCAGCCATCATTAAAGAGGCTTCCTCCTGCTGCAGATGAGAATAAATACAGAGACCCACAGCCAGACAGTATGAAGAGACTGAGAGACCTTGAAACACTCACCCTTAAATGGGATGTCTCCATTAAATCCCTCAGGACTCAGGGAACCAGGAAGAGAAGGAAAGAGTGTAAGAGCCAGAGGGGATGGAGGACATCAGGGAAATAAGTCCTCTAAATCAGTATCATCAAAACTCCAATGAATTTGTAGAGATTGAGGCAACACTCGCAGGACCTGCAGTGTTTCCATGGGATTCCTGACTATATGAGTGAGTGTGTCTCTGATTTTTGTGTCCTTTCTTGGGCTCCTTTCCTTGTTTTTGTGTCTTGTCCAACTTTCTGTTTTATCTTATTATGTACTATTTGTTAATTATCTCTTAGAAGCACTTTCTTTTCTAATGAGAGACAGACAGGGAGTGTATCTAGGAGGAACAGTATCTAGATGGCCTTTCCTTCAATCTCTGCTCCACACTTTGTCTTCATATTTCCTCCCTTGAGTATTTTGTTACCCCCTTCTAAGATGGACCGAAGCACCCACACTTTGGCCCCTTCCTCTTGAGTTTCATGTGGTCTATGAATTGTATCTTGGGTATTCTGAGTTTTTGGGCTAATAGTCACTTATCAGCAAGTGGAAACCATGTATGTTCTTTTGTGATTGAGTTACCTCACTCAGAATGATATTTTCTAGTTCTATTTGCCTAAGAATTTCATGAATTCACTGTTTTTAATAGCTGAGCAGCATTCTATTATGTAAATGTACCACATTTTCTGTATCCATCTCTCTGTTGAGGAGGGACATCTGGGTTCTTTCCAGCTCCTGGCTATTATAAATAAGGCTGTTGTAAACATAGTGGAGCAGGTGTCCTTGTTATATGTTGGAGCATCCTTTGGGTATATGCCCAGGAGTGATATAGCTGGATCATCAGGTAATACAATGTCCAATTTTCTGAGGAACCACCAAACTGATTTCCAGAGTGGTTGTACTAGCTTGTAATCCCACCAGAAATGGAGGAGTTTTCCTCTTTCTCCACATCCTCGCCAGCATCTGTTGTCACCTGAGGTTTTGATCTTAGCCATTCTGACTGGTGTGAGGTGGAATCTCAGGGTTGTTTTGCTTTGGATTTCCCTGATGACTAAGGATGTTGAACACTTCTTTAGGTGCTTCTTGGCCATTTGCTATTCCTCAGTTGAGAATATTTCTGTAACTTTGTCATCACTGTACTTACATTGCTTTAAACAACCCATCCTCGGTTTACTCGGAAATGGTGCATGGCTATTCCTTCTTTTGAGACAGTGTCTTGCATGTAGCCAAGTCTGGCCTCAGCCTTCTCTCCTTGTTTCAGATCCTCAGGTTCTGGGGTCATAGGACTGTGTCAGCATTTCCAACGTATTAGTGATTGATTTTGAGAGACAATCTCACTCTGTCTTTTGTACCAACCTCACTATGTCTCGGCCTCTCAAGCACTGTGATGACAGGCAACAGTCACTAGGCTCAGCCATTGTGTCCTATGTTCACTGTGTATGCTCTAGAAACTCAGACTGAGTACACCTAATTCTGAGTCCCTGTTCTCCAATCTTGTCCTCACGTGTCTTCAACAAGAAGTGAGTTTATGAAAGGACTAGAAGAAAGCATGCAGGAAACATTTCATTAGAAAACAGGCAATGAGGCTTTTGGATAAAAAGAAGACCACTCCAAACATAGATAACAAAACAAAGACAGACAGATTTATATCTACCTAAGAAGTTTCTGCACAGCGAAGGGGATAATCAATCAGCAGGCGAGAGACAACGTACAGAATGAGAAAATTTGCAAACTATCTGACAGATTAATATTCAGGACATATAAAGATCTAACAAAACTGTAATGGCAAATCAACCCCAATTTACAAGTGGAGAAGGATATTAATAGAGAGAGAGTGCGAGCTCCCTCCTCCCATTCCATGTCTTTCCAGGCTCAAGCTGTGCTAGGTGCTGCATCTGTGTTCCGTTTCACTCTGTCTGACAGATGAATCTCATCCCATGTCACCATTCCAGGCCCGGGTCCATGTGGGAGCTGTATCTATCTGCTTTCTTGGTTAACAGAACTCAGGATCCTCAGCCCCTCCCTGCCCCCATTCATCCTGCTCCCCAGACCCTGCTGTATCACGTGAATGCATCACGTGAATGTGCTCCAGCCTGGCGCCATCCACACACGTGCGTATTTTCAGAGAATCTGCCTGCTCCCTTGCTCAGTGCTGCCTTTCCACACCCAGCCCTAGCTTGGAGCTGCAACAGGGGAATCATTTGAATCTCAGTCCCCAATGCACCCATCCCACCAGTTACAAGGGATTTGGAATCAACTGCAATCTCTCTGGTAGATAAATAACCAGCACAGAGTATCTAAAAGGCTGATTTGGCCTGACCTGAAGTCAACCACGTTTGAGCACTAGCACAACCAGAAAGGAACTTCTACTCCTCCGTATTCTAGAGTCTCATTTCACAAAGTCAACAGAAAGCATCCCAGAATTCCAAGGTAGGATCCCATTGGTGAAAACACCACACACTTCAGACACAGACCTTAGAGATATTGAGCTGAGACTGACCTGAATGCCTCTGCCTTGAGGTCTAAGCTCTCACAGTTCCCGAAGGAGCTGTGCAGGCTGCCGAGGGATAATAGTCCTACCCAGCTATAATGTCTGGGAGCCAAAACAATGATTTCCTTGGCAAGATATTCCCAATAGTGTGTTAGCGGCATTTGGGTTTTGTGGCCAACAAACAGCTGTCTGATTGGATTTAAGGCATGCTCAATAGGCGGGTATTCATGCCTGGTATGTAATCATAACCAACTACCCATGCCTGAAGAAGCCATAGACACTGGAGAAGAACCTACTACTATCACTTTCCTAAAGAAATATTGCTCCCAACTGTGTTCTAAATTCTTATTCTTGTACCGACAGACAGATACTTTATGGAAACTTCATTTTGCAGCAGATGGAGGCCTCTAAGCAGACCTAGAGCTTGTGACAGTGGAAAGAATAAGCGGGTACAGATTGCCTAGCCCCAGTTGGTACATCTGTAAAACAATCCTTATACTTTAGGCTCAGGGAATTACATAGAAGAGGAGGCGGAAAGCTTGGAAGAACCAGAACAGGATGTTTGCTACTGAGCAGTTGTGGTTTCTGAGCAGGAAAGAGTTGCTACACCCACGCAAGCTCAATTGTTTAAACAAGACCTGCTTTTTTTTTTTTTTTTTTTTTTTTTTGAGACAGGGCTTCT
>NC_034604.1:64188518-64200049 GCF_900095145.1 Mus pahari
AAATCTTAAAAAAAAAAAAAGAAAGATCTAGTACCTGGTCACCACTGAATCCACTGAATAGTACCCTAAGCCCTTAGGTCTGAGTTGTTGTTTGATTTTATAATGTCTTCCTGTGATGGCTAATACGGACTTTCAATTTGTCGGAAGAGGCAAGAGTGAGAGAAGTCTGTGAAGGCATGTCTAGATTGTATACATTGAGGTTGGAAGACCCACTGGAAATGGGAGGAAATCATCTCATGGGCTAGGGCACTGGGCTGAATAAAAGGAGAAAATGAGCGGACTACGAACAGTTCCTTTCCTCTCTGCTTCCCCGTAGATGCAATGTGACCAACTGCATCCAGCCCCTCTTACAGGGCTCCCTCATCAGGATGAATTGTGCTTTCAGATGGGGAGGCAGAATAAGCCCTTTCTCCCCGAAGTCACTGTTGTCAGGATATTTAATCACAGCAAAGAAAAAAGTAACTAAGATGTTCTTGGACCATAGACTTCTGTATTCTTCACCTTTGTCTTTTGCATAGTGGAGAGTTTCAACGGCAAACATTCGGTGGACATCTATTTTTGCATGTAGCAGATACCATTTTAAGTGGTGGAGTCAGAGCAGACAAAATACCCTTTTGCTTAGAACTCACCTTCGTCTATTTTATTCATTAACCCTGGAGATGAAGTAAGTTAAGACATATGTGGTCCTTAGAACAATGACTGGCATAAGTAAGTATTTCATGAACATGAGCTATTGTTATTATTGTGAATGCTGCAGTCTTAAAAGAAAAAAAAAATGAGGACTTAGCAACAGATTGCCAACTTAAAATATTTGCAAGAAAAAATGGTGGTTAAACAGGGATCTACTTTTATTGGAGATGAATTGGGGCTTAACTAATGTAGTATCTTTCTGGCATATTAATCCAGTTACTTTGTGGTCTGTAGACCCAGTTGATAGGATGGGCACTGCAGCAGGCCATTCTTTTTCCTCTGCTCATAGTGTAAACTCAGTTAATTGGGGAGCTTCAGAGGAAAGGCTTCCAAAGCACTCAAGCTGGTGCCGTTGGATTCTAAACAAACCCATCCCGTCTACACCCTCCTTATACTTTGAATGGTGTGTCTGCTTATTTTAGTATTCATATGTGTGGAACGCCTCACCAGAGAGAAATCTTCCAAGAAATACAATGGCTCCCAGATTTGCCCAAGGGGGGGGGGAAGCAAAACCAAAATTAAATGTCTGTCTTTGAAACACCTGTCAGTGTGCACTTTCCTGCGAGCTTTTAGAGGATTTTAGAGTTTTAGAGGATTTATCTTCAGAAACACGAGCATAAATATTTTCTTGCAGGCCCAGAGTTAAATGTAAGCCCCTCGCACAATTAGTTGTTAAATATTTAAAGAACGAGGAGGAGGTGGAGAAGGAAACCATTGTTCATTTTTCTTCTCGGTGGCAACTTTTCTGAGTGTGCAGATTAATTGAAAATATTAGAACTCTTTTGGTTTGTTTTTCTCCCTTTGACTCAAATCCATTGAAAGAATTCTATGCAATTTGCAAGCAATTTGAACCTTGATGATCAGGCTGTCATTATGTAGGAGAGCTCTTTTCGGTTGTGGGTTTGGTCATCACTGTATCTGAAGAAAGTTTTTTTTCCCCCTTTTAAGGAAAAAAAACCCACTTTAAGCTCTGCCTATGAGAGAATTAGATCATAAAGGAACAAACGGGCCTGTCTAGTTTATCAGCAAGGCCTTCTTAAGAAATACCTTCTTTAATAAGCACTCACAGCACCCCTGGCTATATTCCTTCTGTCATATTTAGTGAGGAAATTTACAAGACAAACAACTAAACACCTTGATGTTTAGCCTCAGGCTCCCCATCTGTCTAGCACAGAGCTCAACAAAGGTTGGCTGCATTACTATTTAGCTTAGATTTTTTTGTTTAAGACTATGAATGGAGTTACTAAAATTGCATCACTATTCAAGTCCTAGGCTGGAAGGTGCTGCTGGCACGAAGGTGGGGATGTGGCCTAAGTCTGAGTTTGAAGAACTGCTGAAGTGCAAGATAACCATGGAGGAGTGGGGGAACTACACTGTCATTACAGCCTTGCCACTAAGTGCTTGTTCTTATGCAAGTTATCTTGTTTCTTGGGCTTCAGTATTCTCCATTCTGAACGGGGGCATTGGTTACAAGACTGGCTTTTAAACACTCTGTAACTTACAGTAAGACATTTTATCTTACAACTCGCTATGCATATTCATACACATCATAAGCATACATAGGTATATACATGCATAAGTAGATCTCAAAGCCATGACTAAATATTTCACGAGATAATTTTTCTCTCTGTATCTGAGGCGCTGATATAGTCTAGATGGTTCCATACCACTCTGCCTCATTTAGAGGGAAATGACAGCTGAGTTCCTGTGAACTGATTTCATTCCTAGGTTGCAATTGTTTACTATGATTGTGAAGTTCTTTCTTAGGTATGGAAATCCTTATGGAGATTAGTAAACTATGATGGCGTTGCACTGCTATGGCGAGAATGCCCTGTCCTTTAGGAGACTTGTCAAAGGACCTGAGAACCCAGCACACTGTTCTCAGTGAGGGCAGCAGCATCTATCTGCCTGTGAAGCAAGCTGAGAGCTCTGCTAGCTGCTGGGCTCCAGGGCCTTGGGGTTGATTCATTTGTACTCATGCTAACCTCAGGGAAACCAGAGAAGAAGGCATTTCTGCTCACATATTCCCACCTACTCGCCAAGGCTTCGTTTTCGAGGTTCCTCCTTTGTTTTAAGAGAGTTCAGTATGCCATTGGGCACAGCACAACCCAGGTAGGCTTGGGCGAAGTATGTGCTTGGGGAGTCACCAGTCTTATCAGCTTGCTTAGATGAAAGATTTTAGTGGAAGGAAAAACTTGTCTTGGCTCTTTCTCTATTACTGTGTTCAATTAGTGGACCGACTTATGTTTTCAGAGGGTGAGTCCATAACCATCATGGGGAGGAGCATGGAAGTAGACCGACTGGCACGGCACTGGGACCCTAGTTAGAGCTTATATGGTGAGACAGCAACCTTAAGGCACATACATGCATTCATGTGCGCACGCGCGCGCACACACATACACACACACACACACACACACAGAAACATGGGGGGAGTGAGAAAGAGAGACACACACAGAGAGATTAAAAGAGAGAAAGAGACAGATACATAGACACACAACACAACACACACATTCAGAGAGGGACAGACAGAGATAAAGAGACACATAGATACAGACCGACAGAGAAAGAGAAGAGAAGAGAAGAGGAGAGAGAGAGAGAGAGAGAGAGAGAGCTGCTTGTGGACGTTGTACATCGTGGTGCGGAGCCTAGTGCGCACCACGATGTACAACGTCCACAAGCAGTTTTAGATATTTTCTTTATTTACATTTCAAATGCTATCCCAAAAGTTCCCTATNCCCNCCCCCTGCTCCCCTACCCACCCANNCCCACTTCTTGGCCCTGGCCTTCCCCTGTGCTGGGTCATATAAAGTTTGCAAGACCAAGAGGCCTCTCTTCCCAATGATGGCCGATGAGGCCATCTTCTGCTACATATGCAGCTAGAGACACAAGCTCAGGGGGTACTGGTTAGTTCATATTGTTGTTGCACCTACAGGGTTGCAGCCCCCTACACCTCCTTGGGTACTTTCTCTAGCTCCTCCATTGGGGGCCCTGTGTTCCATCCAGTAGCTGGCTGTGAGCATCCACTTCGGTGTTTGCCAGGCGCTGGCATAGCCTCACAAGAGGCCGCTGTATCAGGGTCCCTTCAGCAGAATCTTGCTGGCACGTGCATTAGTGTCTGGGTTGGGTGGCTGATGATGGGATGGGCTTTTACAACCTCAAAGCCCGCCCCTGTGACACACCTCCTCCAAGGCCACACCTTCTAATCCACTCCAAATAGTTCCACTAACTGAGGCCCAAGCAGTCAACTATATGAGCCGTTAGGGGCCATTCTTATTCGAATCACCATAGGGCTTGAGGACAGACAGCAACAGGTACCAGTGTACCCACGAGAGCACCATCCCTTAGTTTCAGCCTCTGACTAATCCCACTCTCGTTCCTCCTCCTGAATTGTTGGCAGCTTTCTCCCCCCCCCCTATCCTCACATAATTTCAGTCACCCGATTTGGGGTTCAAGTACTCCTAGCATGAATGCGAGTCCCTCAAGGATTCCTGTGCCTTTTGTACCCGAGTGACCTCTGTGACCAACATGTCAAAACCTGCCTTGCCACAGCCTTGAGGAGCCATTTGAATCTGTGTCACTGCCAGTCAGAGTTCTAGAGTCAAACGTGTGCCATGAAACAAGCAGCCAAGGGGATTGAGACATGACAGAAGAGAGGTCTCATTTACTCCTGACGTACTTATGACGTCTTGCTGAAGGGTCTGCCATACTCTGGCAAACTGACGCTGCCTTTCAAAGTCTCCAGACAGGAAGTCCAGGAACGGTAGGTAGCTTGAGCTTTGCTCTCAGCACTTGAGCATGGCTGAGTCATACAAACTATGCAACTATCACACTTGATCGTTAAAGAGAATAAATCAGCCGGAAGGTGGTTTTACGTGAAAATGACCCCCAAGCTAAGAAGGAAAGGGTGATATACAGAGTCACCTGACAACTGTGGGGGCATCGGGTCTACAGACAGAAACCTCCCTTTCTCTGTTATCTTACTTCCTGGAAAGTGGATGGAAAAATTCAGTAATTAAAGAAAGTGTGTTAATGATCCATTCACCAGCTGATGGAAATCTGGCCATTCTCTATCTATTGTGTAAACATCTGTTTGTCCAATGAATATGGAGAAACAGATATCACTGTAATCAGATATACATTTACAGATACAGATGCCTAGAAGCCTTGATGATGTGGTATCTACTTCTAGATTTTTGAGGAAGCTTCCCATTGAATTCTGTAGCAGCCAAGTCAGTTAGCACTCCCACCAGCAGTGAATAGGATTTCCTCTTTCCCTACACCTATGCCGGCCTAAGTTATCCTTTATTTTACTGAACCTGGCCATTCTAAGGCGAGATGAAACCTCAGAGTAGTTTTCATTTGCATCTCTCTGATGGCTAAGGATGCTGAACACCATTTAAACATTTCTTACTCTTCCTTTGAGACCATCCTGTTCAGATCCATCACCCGTTCTTCAGTTGTTTGTTTGCTCGATTTTCTTTTAAGTTCTCTGAGTTCTGTGTATATTACAGATGCTGACCTTCGGTCAGTTATTTATCTGACAAACATTCTTACCACTCTTTGTGCTGCCTCTTTACTGGATTGATTGCTTCTCTTGATGTTCAGAAATATTTTGGCTTCATGAGATCTCATTAGTGAGCTGATTTTTGATCTTGTTTCCTACACTCCTGGAGTCCTATTCAGAAGCTTTTTGCCTGAGCCTATATGTGAAAGAATACACTCAAATTTTTCCTCTAGCAGTTTTAAATGAGTGAAATGTGGCATATATACACAATGGAGTTTTGCAAAGAAAAACTGAAATTATAGAATTTGCAAGAAAATGAATGGGACTTGAAAAAAGTGTACTGAGTAAGGTAAGTGATCCAGACTCCAACAAAAAAGCCTTATCTCTCTCCTATGTGAATCCTCACTTTGCATCTTTAAACGTGTGAGCTTCATTTAGAGTACTTGTAGAAGTCAGGAAACTATAAAGGGGCCAACTTTAGAAGAGTAAAGAATGATTTCATAGGAGGAAGTTGATCACAGGGTATGAGGGAAGAAGAGTTTAATTGGGGAAACACATGACAGGGTCAGATGGAGGAGGAGATAGTTAATGCTAAGGGCATTTGTTAAAGGAATGTACAAACCTATTTATATGATTCCATATGTATGTTAATATGTATATATTTAATAGAGTTATCCTATATTGGAGTATCATGCTTCTCCCACATACTATTGATTATCAAACAAGAAGACCAGTGATTGGTGTGGGGTACTTCCCTTTGAGTTTTTGGTCAGGAAAACCAATAGACCCCTAAAAACAATATGGGCTGTCACCATTGCTCTTGACTCCCCACCAGAACTTGGTGATAAGCTCTATTGTCAAAGATACCAGGGACTTGGACCACAGGGTCAAATCAAGCTGGTACTGACTGGAATGGATGGTTTTTGTAATGTCAGAAAATGTTGTGCATGATGCTCAGGAAGAAAACTTATTAGTAGTCTTCTATAGCTGTGACTCCCATGAATAACAAGCAGTCTGACCAAATATGCTTACTGGTTTAAGTGTCAGGTACAAATGGAGGTAACCAACTGTTTTCTGATTCCACAGGATGGAACTGTCAAATCTGGTAGTATAAATCTGTCCAAGAATCTGTGGCTGGAAAGTCATAGGCGTTATAGAGAACCTACAAGCTGGATGGTGGTGCTGAAACATCTTTAACCCCAGCACTTGAGAGGCAGAGGCAGGCAGATCTCTGAGTTCAAGGCCAGCCTGATTTACAGTTAGTTCTAGGAAAGTCACAGTTATATAGAGAAACTCTGTCTTGAAACACCACCACCAATATCAATAAAATAACAAACCCACTGTATACTTGTTTGGCATTATCAAGGAAAAATATACCAAATAAAAATATACTGGAAAAAGAAAAGGTTAATGAAATAGAATGTCTCAAATTGTCTTTTCAAAATTGGGATGAATAATCTTTTCTTTCCTTTTTTTTTTTTTGTATTAAAAACTTTTTTTTATTAGATGTTTTCTTTATTTACATTTCAAATGCTATCCTGAAAGTTCCCTATATCCTCCCCCCGCACCTGCTCCCCTACCCACCCACTTCCACTTCTTGGCCCTGGCATTCCCCTGTACTGGGGCATATAAAGTTTGCAAGACCAAGGGGCATCTCTTCTCAACGATGGCTGACTAGACCATCTTCTGCTACATATGTAGCTAGAGACATGAGCTCTGGGGGTACTGGTTAGTTCATATTGTTGTTGCACGATAGGGTTGCAGACCCCTTCAGCTCCTTGGGTACTTTCTCTAGCTCCTCCATTGGGGACCCTGTGTTCCAATAGCTGACTGTGAGCATCCACTTCTGTGTTTGCCGGGCACTGGCATAGCCTCACAAGAGACCGCAATGTCAGGGTCCCTTCAGCAAAACCTTGCTGGCATGTGCAATAGTGTCTAGGTTTGGTGGCTGATGATGGGATGGATGCCCAGGTGGGGTAGTCTCTGGATAGTCCATCCTTTCATCTTAGCTCCAGACTTGGTCTCTGTAACTCCTTTCATGGGTAATTTGTACCCTATCCTAAAGAGGAATGAAGTATCCACACATTGGTCTTCCTTCTTCTTGGTTTTCTTGTGTTTTGCAAATTGTATCTTGGGTAGTCTAAGTTTCTGGGCTAATATCCACTTACCAGTGAGTGCATATCTAGTGACTTCTTTTGTGATTGGGTTACCTCACTAAGGGTGACATCCTCCAGATACATCCATTTGCCCAAGAATTTCATAAATTCATTGTTTTTAATAGCTGAGTATTACTCCATTGTGTAAATGTACCACATTTTCTGTATCCATTCCTCTCTTGAGGGACATCTGGGTCCTTTCCAGCTTCTGGCTATTATAAGTAAAGCTGCTATGAACATAGTGAAGCATGTGTCCTTATTACCAGTTGGAATATTTTCTGGGTATATGCCCAGGAGAGGGCATATACCCAGAAAATATTCCAACTGGTAATTGCTGGATCCTCCGGTAGTACTGTGTCCAATTTTCTGAGGACCTGGCAGACTGATTTTCCAAAGTGGTTGTACAAGCTTGCAATCCCACCAGCAATGGAGGAGTGTTCTTCTTTCTCCACATCCTCGCCAGCATCTGCTGTCACCTGAATTTTTGATCTTAGCCATTCTGACTGGTTTGAAATGGAATCTAGAGGTTGTTTTGATTTGCATTTCACTGATGATTAAGGATGTTGAACATTTTTCAGGTGTTTCTCAGCCATTTGGTATTCCTCAGTTGAGAATTCTTTGTTTAGCTCTGTACCCCATTTTTTAATGGGGTTATTTGAGTTTCTGGAGTCCAGCTTCTTGAGCTCTTTGTACATATTGGATATTAGTCCTCTATCAGATTTAGGATTGGTAAAAATTCCTTCCCAATCTGTTAGTGGCCTTTTTGTCTTGTTGACAGTGTCTTTTGCCTTACAGAAGCTTTGCAATTTTATGAGGTCCCATTTATCAATTCTTGATTTTACAGCATAAGCCATGCTGTCCTGTTTGGGAACTTTTCCCCTGTGCCCATATCTTCGAGGCTTTTCTTTTCCCCACTTTCTCCTCTATATAATTCAGTGTCTCTGGTTTTATGTGGAGGTCTTTGATCCACTTAGACTTGAGCTTTGTACAAGGAGATAAGAATGGATCAATTCTCATTCTTCTACATGATAACTGCCAGTTGTGCCAGCACCATTTGTTGAAAATGCTGTCATTTTCCCACTGGATGGTTTTCGCTCTCTTGCCAAAGATCAAGTGACCATAGGTTTGTGGGTTCATTTCTGGGCCTTCAATTCTATTCCATTGATCTACCTGTCTGTTGCTGTACCAGTACCATGCAGTTTTGTTTTGTTTTGTTTTGTTTTTGTTTTTGTTTTTGTTTTTTGTTTTTTTAATCACAATTGCTCTGTAGTACAGCTTAAGTTCAGGCATGGTGATTCCCCCAGAGGTTCTTTTATTGTTGAGGATGGTTTTTGCTATCCTAGGTTTTTATTTTTCCAGATAAATTTGCAAATTGCCCTTTCTAACTCAGTGAATAATTGAGTTGGAAATTCTGATGGGGATTGCATTGAATCTATAGATTGCTTTCGGCAGGATGGCCATTTTGACTATGTTAATCCTGCCATTCCATGAGCATGGGAGATCTTTCCATCTTCTGAAATCTTCTTCTATTTCTTCCTTCAGAGACTTGAAGTTCTTATCATACAGATCTTTCACTTCCTTAGTTAGAGTCACACCAAGGTATTTTATATTATTTGTGACTATTGTGAAGGGTGTTGTTTCCCTAATTTCTTTCTCAGTTTATCCTTTGTGTAGAGGAAGGCCACTGATTTGTTTGAGTTAATTTTATATCCAGCTACTTCACTGAAGCTGTTTGTCAGGTTTAGGAGTTCTCTGGTGGAATTTTTAGGGTCACTATATATACCATCATGTCATATGCAAATAGTGTTATTTTGACTTCTTCCTTTCCAATTTGTATCCCCTTGATCTCCTTTTGTTGTTGAATTGCTCTGGCTAGGACTTCAAGTACTATATTGAATAGGTAGGGAGAAAGTGGGCAGCCTTGTCTAGTCCCTGATTTTAGTGGGACTGGTTCGAGTTTCTCTCCATTTACTTTGCTGTTGGCTACTGATTTGCTGTATATTGCTTTTATTATGTTTAGGTAGGGATGAATAATATTTTCTATTGTCAACTGAAGGGATGCTTTCACTTGAATAAGAGGTTGAAGAAACTAGGAGTGTCCTTTGCAAGGGCTCCTAAGTCCTCTGGAAAGGAATGGCTTTGCCAGGAACAAGTATTCAGGCTCCATAGAAAGCAGCAAAATCATGGTTGTAAGTTAGCATGACCTATCATATGAACCATAGTAGGAAGTATTTTTAAATTAATGTTTTCAATTTCCATATAATCTCTTCAAAAGAGTGATATGTGCTATTGTTAGAAGTAAAAAAAAATGCTAAATGTAATAATAGTATAGTTCTTAAGTTACAAACTGATGTGTATATATTCACACAAACATATATACATGTATACACAGACGGACATATTTTCTATATAAAATCCTATACCCCATAATGATGTTTAACCAATGATGGGCTATATATAAAACGATGGTTATTATGATAACATTGCCTGTCATAGTTTTCCCAGTTTTTTTAGTATATTGTATTATGCTTTTATAATAACAAATTTGTCTAACCCTGCATTTTTCAGAATGTTTCCCTATTGTTGATGCATGATGCCCAGCTATTTCCATTTATGTATGTATGTATGCATGTACATATGAGTCTAGCTCATAAGCACATGCAGTTTCTCTATAGTTATACTTAATCTGCAAATGAAATAGGTAAGGTTATTATTTCATGGGCAAATCAATGGAGACTCATTCAACATGTCTTGCTCATTCATTGGATGTCTGCATGGGGAATTGTTAGAACAGTATCATCTTTAGTTAAGTCTCTGGTTGATGTTATAGTTGAGTAGGGGTTATTCCCTTTCTATATCTCTTAATTTTTGACAGTTTTTATTGATATATGGCATTATAGTATATAGGGAAAAGCATGCATAGTGTGCATTTTCAAAGAGAGCACCATTTGTACATCAACACCCTGAACATACCTGTGCCTTAGGTACCCCCCTTCCATGCTTCTTCTTCCCAGGCACTGGGTAACTTAGTCGTTGCCTCCAGGGAACCCCTTCACGGTCCTGACTTCTGCCACAATGGACTATTCTCCAAAGCTTTTTGAACATATGTGACTGAAATGATAAAGTTTGTAAAACTTTATTTAGTTTTTTTTGAGAGGAAATGTAAGAGATTATCAGCAGTTCTTTAGTATGGAAAGTCTCCATCTGGTGATTTGAACTGACTCCCTCAAATGAGCTGGTTTGTTCTTCCTTGATGGGTCGAAAAGGATGGCTTTGCAATAGAGATGAATAGATCCTTGTCACCTGATTTGGAGCTCTGTTTGAACAGGTTAATTAATCAGATCATAGTGATGAAATATTGCTACTTTCAGGAATCATTGCAGGTGGCACTAAATTATAGTCTAGTCCTGATGTTTATGAATAACTCATAATAAATAAATAGCTTAGCATTTTTACAGAGTGACTAATAGAGTTTGGCTTATTCCTGTGGGCTGATTTAATGTGTTCAATCAGCTGCCAGGACTTGGTGCCAGGAGAAGCACTGAGAGCGAACAGTGAGAAAGAGGTGTTTCTGATAAGGGGAAACAGGGTTTTGTTCCTAAAGCATAAAATGCTCCAGACCTTGTAGATAAGTCATACACAGACCTCACTGACCTCTGTAAGTCATACTAGTCCAGTAGTCAGTGGCTTCCACTGGGCCACTTCACTTTTTGATGCTTCTATCACTAAGAGGAAGTCTCAAAAGACTGTTAAGCCTTCAGTTTCCATATCTGTGAAATGGGGACATTGGTAAGATTGTCCTCCTAGAACTGCTGTGATGTTTAAATGAAATAATCCATTGGAAGTACTTGGAATAGAACTTAAAGTCTCAATGTTTGTGTATCTTGAGCACCCAGAGATGGCAAAATGTGTAGGTAGTTCAGTTGACTGAATACGCCCCATGCCAACCCCCGTACTCGCAATGTTGGAATTCTAACCTCTAGTGGATGTGATAGAATCAGGGTGGAGGGTCTTAGGGTAGCTAGGTATGAGGTTAGAGTCCTCACAAATGGGATTTGTGCCTGAATAAAAGGATCCCAGTGATCACTGTCATCACTTTGTCATGCAAAGTTGTATTAAGACAATGGCCACCTGCAGCCTAGAAGGATCTCACCAGAACCTGGGCATGGTGACTCCAG
>NC_034604.1:64202869-64232371 GCF_900095145.1 Mus pahari
AGACCAATTTCCCTTATGAATATCGATACAAAAATACTCAATAAAANNCTAGCAAACCGAATCCAAGAACACATCAAAATGATCATCCATCATGACCAAGTAGTCTTCATCCCAGGGATGCAGGGATGGCTCAATATATGAAAATCCATCAATGTAATATACTATATAAACAAACTCAAGGTCAAAAGCCACATGATCATCTTGTTAGATGCTGAGAAACCAATTGACAAAATTGAACACTCCTTCATGATAAAAGTCTTGGAAAGATCAGAAATTCAAGGCCCATACCTAAACATAATAAAAGCAATCTACAGCAAACCAGTAGCCAGCATCAAAGTAAATGGAGAGAAGCTGGAGGCAATCCCACTGAAATCAGGGACTAGACAAGGCTGCCCACTCTCTCCCTACCTATTCAATATAGTACTTGAAATCCTAGCCAGAGCAATTTGACAACTAAAGAAGATCAAGGGGATACAAATTGGAAAGGAAGAAGTCCCAGCATTACAGGAGACAGAGTCATGAAAATCTGTGAGTTCAAGGCTAATCTACAGAGCAAGTTCTAGGAAAGCCCACGCTTAGGCAGAGAGGAAGTCAGAAAACAGAAAGCTGGTAATAGAATAAGAGGGGCCATGTTCCAGCCCAGCAAGCAGCAGAAATCCTCAGCTTGGACCATGTGGCTCTGGCTTTAGAGTTCAGAATAGAAGGGACTACTGGGACAATTGATGCTGATTAGCTGGAGCTAAAAAACTAGTGGTAATTAAGAAGAGACCAGTATCACTGAGGTGAAATCTTCTGGGAAGTGTTTTTTGAGAGCACAAAGAAGCTGTGTTCCAGAGACAGCCAATGTAGCTCCTCCAGCAGCTGTACTTGGTAATGTGTAAGAGTCACCCAGGTGGTGCTGGGTTTGAAGGCATGAAGGCATTGTGAAGAGCAGCTGAGGCTCGGCACTGTGAGAGGCCATGGAAGGTCATTGGTAAAGGTGCAGCGTCATTTGCTGGGCTCTGAATTTCAGAGTTCCTATCAGCTATGATCTTTGCAACACATATGACATCGACCCAGTTGGCTAGGAATAAACGTATCAGTCATTAAGTTCTCTCTCCCTACATTTTTGTTTTAAAAAGCAAAAGATCTTTCCAAATGCACAAAAGGTAGTGTTTATTAAAAGTAATAACAAAGTACCCGAACCCTGGCAAGCATGGTGTTATTTCTTTACTGGAGTGTGCTGACATGGGTAACAGCAAAGTTCATGATGTAAAAACACACAGGCATTGGCTTTCTTATAGCCATGGGACCGTTAGTCCAAAACCAGGGTGTCAACCTGTCCTCAGGGGAACTGGCAGGGGTTGAATGCTTCTTTTCGTCCCTTCCCCAGACACTGATAGCCTTCTGCATCTGTCATCTGCCTGCCCTGTCACTCCAGCTTCTGCCCCTGTCATCACCTGGTCTTTGTTCTGAGTATCTATGTCTTCCCATAGCTATCTCTCTTGATGTTCTCTTCTTATGAAGACAGTTGTCATATTAGTTTCATGCCCACTACACTCCTGGATGACTGTACCTAACTAATTCTATCTATGACCATCTGGCTCCTATCCTGAGGCACTAGGCTTTAGGCTTTTAGCATCTTTTGTCGGACACATTTAGAAACAAATTTTTCTACTTCTCAGAAATAACCACTGGGTTACTATTATACAGAAAAAGGTTCTGCTGTCTACATTTTCAGCCTTCAGCTCTGTTTTAGTACCTATGTGCATGGTTAGGCATTTTTTAACTGAATGGATTGCCACTGTGTACTGTTATGAATGGTGGCTGTTCTTAAACTCATGATCAGAAGTGATTAACTTGTGCCTTCTTTTGTTACATTTTCAACTCTCTTGTTTTCTGCCTTATTTATTGTCACTTTTAGCTATTATATCTTAACTGTGATCTGGTAATGCTCTTTTGAGGTGCAGAGTATATTTTCGGATTATTAGGGGAACTTGCTGTGTTTCCCATGGAGACAGAAAGAAGAAGGAAAAAAGGGGAGAGATCTAAAAGGCCCATTTCATTATGGATAATCCATGTAAACACGTCTCATGGATGGCTCTGCTCTAACTGATATGCAGACACTGGGGCCAGGTTGAGTTCCTACTAGCTGCCCTAGTGGAAGAGGGCTGAGGTCCAGTGTGACCTCTCTAATTTGCATCCCCGATTAGAGTCAATGAACTGTCTGTCTAATGAAAGGCTCTGTATACACGCTCGTTTGCTCAGAGGAACTTTCCCCCTAACCTTTATTTCCCCTACCTAACCCAAACATCTGTAAGGGGCTGAAGAAAAAGAGTAGCCTTTGCTGCTCAACCTCAATCTAGATAATCGGGCAGGTGAGCTAACGTAAAATGAGACACGGAAGGAAAGATGTGGTCTCATCTGTGCTTCCCAGCTCTCCCCTTTGCCTCCGCATTCCTCATTCTTAAGGAAGACTGAAGTAGACCCTGGTGTTTTCAGAAACAGGAACACGTTTGCGGCCTGAAAGAATGGCATTCATGCTTATGATGGGAAGAATGACTGAATGGAACCAGTTCAGCTGAACTAATGGAAAATTGATCCCCCAATGATCAGGGGCATAATCCTTCACCATCAGGGGTTCAGCCCAGAATAGCTTACAGAAAGAAAGTGACAATCACTAAAATAGGAGGATGTGTGAAATATCAGCCCTGGGCATTCTGCCACAAATATATTTTTTCCCTGCTAGCCACCAAGACACCTGATAGTGTGAAATTAGACAGTTCCTCGAAGGACATGTTAAAAACACAAGGCTTGTTTGCACACACGAACACTGCTGTTGGTCAGATCAAACCTGTGCTAGCCTGGGGTCATCAGCCAGCTAGAACAGGCTAGGCTAGGAGACAGTGACCAAGGGCAGCAGGAGTGAATTTAACTACAAAGGGCTCCAAATGAGCGAGCATCAAATGACAAGCAAGAGTCTTCTTGGGGGCTTAGAATAGAGATGGAGAGAGAAGTTATGGCTTCAAGAGGGCAGGTACAATGCTACTGGGGGCAAAGAAAAGGCAGGATACTGAAGTTCGAATCTGAGCTCTGACACTTACAAAGTATAGTCATTGGACAAGTTATTGCCTCAGTTTCTTTGTCTATGAAGTAGAGTTGAAAGAAAGACCTACCCCAAAGACTTTATGAGATTATATAATAATGAACACAACACTCTTTTTTTATTTGATATTTTCTTTATTTACATTTCAAATGCTATCCCGAAAGTCCCCCATACCCTCCCCCCACCCCTGCTCCNCTCCCCACCCACTCCCACTTCTTGGCTCTGTCCTTCCCCTGTGCTGGGTCATATAAAGTTTGCAAGACCAAGGGGCCTCTCTTCCCAATGATGGTCGATTAGGCCATCTTCTGCTACCTATGCAGCTAGAGACAGGAGCTCTGGGGGGTACTGATTAGTTCATATTGTTGTTCCACCTACAGGGTTGCAGCCCCCTTCAGCTCCTTGGGTACTTTCTCTAGCTCCTCCATTGGGGGCCCTGTGTTCCATCCAATAGCTGACTGTGAGCACCCACTTCTGAACACAACACTCTTAAGGCTGACCTTGGGGTATCGTACTTAACCTAGAATAAATCAGAGGAAATATTCTCAACCCTGGCCTAGAAACTTCTTGCAGCATTATAACTCTGCATTCTCTTCACAGTTCTCCTTGAGTGTTTCTTTTCAGAGGTGAAGAAACAGAACCTTACACATGTTAAGTGAAGCAATATCTTACAAATGTGGTAGACAATTTTAAGGATCTGGTAAGTCCCAGCATTTGAATCAAACCATAAATCTCTCCATAGCTTAAGGATGTGCGTACCTTGAAGTGGCTAACACCAACTGCAGGTTCTCCAGCATGACTTTGCCACCTGAAAAGCTCCAACCAGGGTGGATACAAGTGATTCTATGGGAAGAATCTTCAGGGAAAAAAACCAAAGAAGCCAGCAAACAAACAAAAAGAATGGAGAAGATATTAAGTAAGCCTAATAAGTTCCTTGGTTTTAAGGAAGCTGCTTGGTCCATAGAGCAGAGAGAGACAAAAGAAAGCCAAGCCAAGGCATATAGCACAGCACCCTTCCTTGTGTCCCTGGCTGCCCCGATGCAATCACTGAATCGCTATCCAGCTTTTGATGGTTTCTGCTTCTGTCCTGTTTTATTTCCTGGGTGATGTGGCTTCTAGTCACAAGTCAGCATCCACAGAAAGGGTCAAGTTCCAATATTCCTGGCACCTAGGTAGATACTAGCCTAGTATAGGGGACCACCTAGATGGAATAGTATCATGTTCAGCTTGGGCTCCTAATAACAAAATGCTGTAAAGACCTATTAAAACAAAACAAAACAAAACAAAACAAAATTTCTCACAGTTCTCCAGCCTGGGAAGAACAGAATTGAAGCCCTGGTACATCCTATAACTCATTAAGGTCTGCCGTGTAGTTCACAGGCCTGTATCTTTTTATTGTGTTCTCAGATCCCAAAGGCATCTACTATAAAATGCTTACCCAACTCCTGAGGGCAGGTTTCAATCTCATGACCTAGTCTATTTCCAAAGACTGCATTTTGGAGGTTTGGATGTGAACTTGTGAACTCTTGGTAAGTGCGAATACTCAGACCGTATCACAAAACTGCGTTCATGAAATTAGGTCAGTGTGCACAGTGTAAAGTCAACTGTGTTGCTTGAGGAAACTTATGACTTGTGGAGACATTGGCTATGCTAGAGTCCGAGTCCTAATTAGAAAAAAGTACTCATTTTCATTCAATGCAAGGGACAACGGACAATGTAAGAATAATGTGTGAGGCTATTGCAAAAGCATAAACAATTGTGGTGAAGGAAGGTGGGGAGGCAAAGGTCTACCTTTCTCTGAACATCACATGACTTCTGACAATCTGTATAATCTTAAGGACTGTGGGAAGAAGAGAGGGAGGGAGAAGTTGACCTACTATATCCACTTTGAGTCAGGTGGGATTTCTTTTTAGGGATTCATAAGCCTCTGCTAGCAGATGATAAAGAGAACTTATGAGCACATAGCACCAGGTCATGGATGAGAGAGGTGCATAAACTCAAATTCCAGCTGTAGTTCTGCAATGCATTCACTTGCCTGAGCCTCACTGTGTCTGGGAAACAGGTGTCTTGGCTGTAAAATATGGAGGTTCTCTCGGCG
Organism: Mus pahari; assembly: GCF_900095145.1. Taxonomy (NCBI): domain Eukaryota; kingdom Metazoa; phylum Chordata; class Mammalia; order Rodentia; family Muridae; genus Mus; species Mus pahari. The sequence continues at coordinate 64,208,050 of NC_034604.1, forward strand.
CTGAAAAGCCATTTCTGTTTTGCTGGCATTCATACCAGATACCGCTATTGCATAGCTTTCACCCAAATTAGGTGTGACACTTCCCAAGTGCTTTGCCAGTGATAAATGATGGGTGTATTGCTTATTCTTTGTGTTTTACTTGGGGAAAAAAATCAATGGAAAGCTTTGAGAAATTGGTTTTAAATAACACATGTTTCAGTCAAGATGGATAGTTATGGTGTAGAAGTGTTCTAAGTTGGAAAGTGAGACTGCCCATGAGACTCACCGGAACCTCTGCTTGGGGAGGGGGCAGTGTGGAGGTCAGGCCCAGCTGTCACCAATCCAGATAGGCAAGAATGTCATCTCCTGGGAATGAGGATGGATGGTGCTATTGTGGAACTCTGAGCAAAAGTGTGACTTAAATGGTGGCCTTGCCTCAGAAATCTATAGGCAGAGTCCCACACATCTGGCTTGTTAGTGAACTGCAGCAGCTACTTGTCATTGATGACCAGAGTACCAAGTTCATGTTGTTTCTTTCTTTTTGTACTTTATGTATTATAGATCTGTGCTTGTTTATAACTCACTGAGCCAATAGATTTCTTGGGTCCACTGCTCTTGGATGGTTATGGGAATTCTTTCCTCGAAGTGTCATCATGGGCTCCTGGGCACCCAGTTCTTAGAGCTGAAGCAGATGAGAAATAGGTATTTGTGAGCAATATTGTAAACAGTTTGGGAGGCTGTGGTCCAGCCTTCTGTGAGCTATTCACTTAGTTAAAATGTGCTTAGTCTATTTCTATTATCACCAATTTTAAATGACAGGAATTAAAACAGTGCTTGCTTATATATCAAGTATAATTTTATAGAAAATTATGCTTCTCTGAAATGGGTCATTCTGTACTCTGCATAGTCTGCCTCTGGTTGAGTAGAGACAACGGTTTATTAATGTCTACAAATGCTACATGTACCTGTAATTATACCACAGATGTGAGACCAATATATGAGGTTGATTATTGCTATCCCATTAAAGCCACCTCTACTTTTGTTCACAGATGAATGGATTTTTTTTTTAAACAGCAGATCTTCCAAAATAGGAGGGGCTTATCGGCTGATAAGACCATAAGCTCGTGCTGTTTCTTCTTTCTGTACTTTATCTAATAGCGCTCTGTGCTTGTTATGTTTGTAGCTGACTGAGCCAGCTGGCTTTCTTGGCCCCATTGACCTTTGATGGTTATGAGAGTTCGCTCCTGGAAGTGCCAGCATGAGCTCTGGGGCACCCAGTTCCTAGAGCTGGGTTAGATAAGAAACAGATGTGAAGTCTAGAAGCAAGGTGTATGGAAGCAAGGCAAGCAAATATAGTTCAGGCTCATCCTTGCAGCAAGCTCTTCATGAACTCAGGAGCTCCGGGGCTTAGGAGGGTCCTCACTGCCCTAATAACCTCTTCTGCCATTTCTTAGTTTAACCTGTAAAAACACATTTAAAGAACCAGATGAGCTCAATTGCAACCCATTGAATAATAAATAGAATATATACAAAAGAAAATATACTGGGGATGATTTGCTTTATGCTTCCATAGAGGACGTCTCTTAACCGCACACACACAAATGTATAAACGTAACTGGTACATTTTCTATAGACTTATCCAAAAGCTGTACTCTTACAAGATAAAGGATTCCATTAGAACTCAGAACAAAATTTCTGCTGTCAATGTTTAATAATAGTCACAGCAGAAGGGAGCAAATGATTTGTTAATTACGAGTGGGAGACAAATGGCTCATTATTGCCTTTCACGAGAAAACTAAAAACATCCCCCCAAGAAAAACTCAATACAGGAGCCATTATTAGCTGCTTAAAGAGAACATTGTTAAAGCTCACTATATCCATCAGACAACTACCAGAAACCTGATTATGTATGTATTAGGCTGAAGAAATCAAGAGGCCAAGCAGCTTAATTTTATCCCAAAGCAGGACCAGAGTTATTGTGTTTGGACACCTGGATCTGACAGGTGAGTTCCAGGATGACAGTGTCAACACGCGGGAAATATTAATTTCCATGACATTCATACTACAGCAGAACCTGGAATTAACGATGGAGTATGGATATTATATAAGCTGTACACAGCATCAGAGGACCCAGTTGTTGCATGAAAATCCTGACCATCTAGGATCGAGAGTCTGATTCCTCAAGAATGTCAGACTTGGAGCCACTCCAAGTTTCCCAGGAGCAAATTGAGACCCATGAAAGAGTAATGGGTTCATCGAAGAGTCTGATGGAGAAAGAGAGCAGAGATGAAATCGTATTATTTTCCCCCAATCACAGTCTCCAAGCACACTCGGCAGTATCTTCCTTTCTATTTCTCCATGATATCTTAGGTTTATACCATAGCTTCCCAGTCACTTTCAGTTATTAACAACGTGAGTCCCATCTAGACCAATCTGAACCCTCAGTTTTCATGCAGTTTGATGGCTGATTGGCTCTCTACCTCCAATCCGGGGGCAGACGTGGCTCTGACGACTTGGGACCAAGAGAGAATGAGCCCTGTTCTGTCTCCTTTCTTCTGCTCTACCCTGTCTTGTGCTTCTTTAGCTTCTGTTGGGGATATCAAGAGAGTTTTGCCACTCAGCACTGAATTGTGGTTCTGGGTGGGCGAGTTGTTCATCTATCTCTCCGGCAAGGCATCCAAATGGTGCCTCCATCTGGGCAAATTTGTGAGTTCATTGGAAGATTGAGGGAGTGTGTTCATCAGTGTTACTGTTGCTGTGATGAGACACCATGACCAAAAGCAACTTGGAGAGAAAGGGTTTATTTGGTTTACATACCCTGAATCATAATCCAGGGAGGGGAACTAAGATAGGGACTCAGACCAGATAGGAATCTGGAGGCAGGAACTGATGCAGTGGTCACAGAGGGGGGCTGCTTACTGGCTTGTTCTTCATGGATTTCTCAGGTTTATTTATTTTTCTTTCCCCATTTTCTTTATTATTATTATTTATTAATTAAAAAATTTAAACTTACTTTATATTCAGCTCACTGACCCTCCTGGTCATTCCCTCTAATCATCCTTCCCCTTCTCCCTCCCATTTTCCTCTGAGTGGGTGGGGGGGCCCTGGGTATTCCCCTACCCTGGCACTTCAAGTCTCTGCGAGGCTAAATGCATCCTTTCCCACTGAGGCCAGACAAGGCAGCCCAGCTGGAAGAACATATCCCACAGACAGGCTACAGCTTTTGAGACAGCCCCTGTTCCATTTGTTTGGGACCCACATGGAGACCAAGCTGCACATCTGCTACGCATGTGTGGGGAGGCCTAAGTTCAGACCATGTATGCTCTTTGATTGGTGGTTCAGTCTCTGAGACCCCAGGGGTCCAGGTTAGTTGATTCTGTTGGTCTTCCCAGGGGCTGCAATCCTTCCTCCTATTCTTCCACAAGAGTCCCAAAGTGTCTTTCATGTTTGTCTGTGGGTGTATGCCTCTGTCTGAGTCAGTTGGTGGGTTGGGCCTCTCAGAGGACAGCCTGCTAGACACCGGTCTGTAAGCGTAACAGAGTATCATTAATAGTGTTAGGGTCTTGCCCATGGGATGGGTCTCACGTTGGACCAGTTATTGGTTGGCCAATCCCCACTCTCTGCTCCATCCCTATTCCCTGCATTTTTGGTAGACAGGATACGTTTTAAGTTGAAAGTTTTGTACGTGCATTGGTGTTCCTGTTGCTCCCCTGAGGTTCATGCCTGGCCACGGTAGGCAGCCTCCCTAGGCTCCACATTCCTAAGGTCACCTCATTGATTCTTGGGCACATCCCCTATCTCAGGTTTCTGTCTCCTCCTAGAGAAGTCTCCTACCTCCCCACTCCCATCAATTGCAGATTTCCATTCATTCTTATGGCCACCCAGCCACCCCGCCTTCCCCTCCCCACATCTAACTTGAATCCCTCCACTCCCCTTTGGATCTCCTCTCCCACCCAGATTCCTCCATCTATCTGCCTTCAATGACCATTCCATTCCCCCTTCCAAGTGAGACTCAAGCATCCTTGCTTGTGCCCTCCTACCTGTCCAGCCTACATGCATGGATATCCTGTATTTTATGGCTAATATCTACTCATAAATGAATACATATCACACATGTCCTTTTGGGACTGGGTTACCTCACTCAGGATGATAGTCTCAAGATCCATCCATTTGCCTACAAAATTCTTGATGTCTCTCTCTATCTATATCTATATCTATATCTATATCTATATCTATATCTATATCTATATCTATATCTATATCTATATCTATATCTATATCTATATCTATATCTATCTATCTATCTATATCTAAATAGTATGTCACTGTATAGATTTACCACATTTTCTTTATCTGTTCTTCAGTTGAGGAATATCTAGGTTGTTTCTAGTTTCTGACTATTATGAAAAAAGCTGCTATGAACATAGCTAAACAACTGTCTTTGTGGGATGGTAGAACATTTTTGGGTATATGATCAGGAGTAGTATACTGGGTGTTGAGGTCTTGAGGTAGAACTATTCCAGGTTTTCTGAGAAACTGCAAAATTGATTTCCAAACTGGTTGTACAAGTTTGCACTCCCACCAGCAATGGAGGAGTGTCCCCATTGCTCCCCATCCTCACCAGCATGTGCTATCACTTGGGTTTTGCTCTTAGTCATTCTGTCCAGTGTAAGATGGAATCTCAGAGTTGTTTTGATTTGCATTTCCCTGATGAATAAGGACTTTGAACATGTCTTTAAGGGCTTCTTGGCCATTTGAGATTCCTCAGTTGAGAATTCACTGTTTTAGTTCTGTGCCCCATTTTTAAAAATTAGGTTATTTGGGCTGTTGGTGTTCAACTTCTTGAGCTTTTTATCCGTTTTGGATATTAGCCCTCTGTGAGATGTAGGTGGGTGAAGATACTTTCAGCCTGCTTTCTTATAGAGTCTAGGGCTACCAACCCAGTGGTGTCCTCTCCCACAGAGGGCTGGGTCTGCTCTTTTCATTCAGTAATTAAGAAAATGTCCTACTAGTTTGTCTGATCAAGCCTTATGGAGGCGTTTTCTCAACTGAGATTCCCTTCTCACAGATGACTCTAACTTGTGTCAAGTTGATGTAAAACTAGCCTGGGCATGGACAGTCTGTGAAGTTAAGCAGTGGCTCATTCTTTGACATGCACTGTTAGCACATGTAGCTCTTAGGGATGGCATCTGAGTGGGGTCTAAGGACCAGTGCTTTTGGGTGGGGAACTAATAAAATAGTTCAGGTTGGAAATTACCTAATGTATCCACTTTGCCCACACAGCATTCTCCATTGTGGTTTTGATAAACTTTGAGCTTAAAAAAAAATACTTCCAGATATACCAGGGCATATTAATCCATCTGTAGCTCCATAGATGTTGTACCAGAAAACCAATATCATATTTGCTTTTTAAAAAGTAAAGTGAGCTTTCTGGTTCTAAGTCATACAAGTCAAGGCTCTTGGGACTTCCCTCTTGTTCCACCTCCTGACTTTGTTGCTAGGCAGACTTGAGTAATCCAACACAACCCCAGGAATACCATTACAGGGTTTAGAAGGAACAAATCATGAGACAGGAAACTGAAATGTGCCACTAGCCAGAGTGATTTACAACTTCTTGACTGTATGACTACTGTCTTCATCTAACCATGTGCTCAGTCTTGCCAGTCCTTCTGTTTCAGAGGTCAGATTTCTCTGCCCTGTACAATGATTTATTACTCTTGGTAATAAATGCACTGCAGTAAGGAACAGAATGTAATGGACTGTGCTGGCAAACAGCATGGCTCTGACTGTACCACTTTCAGTTTTCTGATATTTAATGCAATGGTCTTTTGACCATACAAAGAGCTTTAATTTCAGTTTTATAGGATGCATTAGATGCTTTCTCAAATCCCTGTGTGTAAATCATCCCGAGTAGCACATTTTCTCATATATGTAAAAAGTCATTTACTAAGTGTGTAAAACTCAATAGTATCCCCAAGTTTCTAAGCCAAGAGATATGTAGTTTCTTATTTTTTTAAAAAAGGAATAATTAGAAAAGACTTGGCAGACAAGATGATGTGTTTACACCCAGCATTTTTAAATATTATGAAGAAATAGATGTGAAACATCTTTCAAGAAAATGTAGAACTAAGGATGAATATTTATCCAAAATTCTATTGTATCTTTTGTAATTAAAATTTTTAATTTTGATTTGACCTTTTTATTTAACCTTAAGTAATTTTCTCTGAAGTCTATATTGAAATAAAAATCCATGAGAATTGGATATACCAATGTTTAATGTAGGCTATGCCAATTAGTGGTAGAGGCTACATAATTAACCTCTAGTAGCCTTAGCCTTCTTATCTATAAGATGCAAATAGTAATCACTACCTCACAGAATAGCTTTGGAAGTTACTTAGGAAGCTCTGAGAGATGCATAAGGCAGAGAAAACCCTCAGAGCTTCATCCCTCCATCCCAAACATCTGCAATAGACCGGGCTGCTATGCTGACTCCCCAATTACCCTGTATCTGTTCTCTTTGTATCTTTTCTGACACCACAGAGCTAGAGTCTGTACTCCGTCCTTCTAGTCCACTACAGTCATGTGACTGACATAGGCAAATGGCATATTCAGTGGAAGCTGGAAAAGGCACCTCTCTTTTATTTTGCTCACCAGAGTCTGTTTTCTTGCTCTCCTCCATGAAAACACTGGAGGGTATCACAGGATATCTTAGCTTTTTACTGCTATGAAAAGACACCATGACCAAGGCAACTCCTGGGGATGGCTTACAGGTTCAGAGATTCAGTTCATTATCATTAAGGTGGGAGCGTGGTAGCATCCAGGCCGCATGGTGCAGGAGGAGTTGAAAATTCTACATCATCATCTTAAGGCTGCTAGCACAATACTGACTTTCAGGCAGCTAGGATGAGGACCTTCAAGCCCACATCCACAGTGACACATCTACTCCAAGGCCATACCTGCTCCAATAAGGTTACACCTTTATTATTATTATTATTATTATTATTATTATTATTATTATTATTATTTTATTTTTCGAGACAGGGTTTCTCTGTATAGCCCTGGCTGTCCTGGAACTCACTTTGTAGACCAGGCTGACCTTGAATTTAGAAATCTGCCTGCCTCTGCCTCCCAAGTGCTGGGATTAAAGGAGTTTACCACCACACCTGGCTGGGTTACACCTTCTAATAGTGCCACTCCCTGGGGTGAGCATATACAAACCATAACACAGGATGAGCTCAAATCACTGTCATCCCATCAGACACCCAACATCCTGGAATATCTGAAATGCAGCTGATTGAAAGACATAGTGTGAGCCCTACCTGGACCAGCCTACCTCACTTACTAGGATATTGGCACATTAATGCTGATTGTCGTAAACCACTACATCTTGGTTTAGTTTTATAGGGCAGCTCACTGGGCAGCAAATGAAAGCTTGTTTTCCCCTTAAGGCCCTCAATAAATGCTTCCTAACAAATAATAATTCATTTTTTCTATTAATAGAATGAACTAGAAACTTCTCACACACATTTGCATTTCATTGTTAACTTTAATTTTAAATTAATTCTTTGAAACTTTCCCTCACATATACTATTGAGTTGGTTTTAATGTCAACTTGCCTCAAATTAGAATCTCATAAGTAAGGAGCCTTAATTGAAGAGCTATCTTTTTTTTTTTTTTTTTTTTTTTTTTTTTTCGAGACAGGGTTTCTCTGTATAGCTCTGGCTGTCCTGGAACTCACTTGGTAGACCAGGCTGGCCTCGAACTCAGAAATCCGCCTGCCTCTGCCTCCCGAGTGCTGGGATTAAAGGCCTGCGCCACCAGGCCCGGCTTGAAGAGCTATCTTAATTGCACCAATTAATAAATGAAGATCTGTTCCCAATGTGGGCAGCACCTTTTGGTAATAGCCTAGAGCAAAGGAGTGTGACAAACAGAAGATCATCTTTGGCTGATATGTTTGCTCACAACAGAACACACCTTTTAAGGTTTCCTTTGTGGGCTGAGAACCAATGGCTTTCCAGGAACTTCTTAAGTTCTTTTCCTTTATTCTTCTCTCATACATTACATCCTGGCTGCAGTTTCTCCTCTCTCAATTCTTTCCAGACCTCTCTCCACCTCCCCTCTCCCCCAGATCCATTCCTCCATTTCTTTTCAAGAAATAATAAAGAAAAGAAGAGGAATAGGAGGAGGAAAAGGAAGAGGAGGAAGAAGAGGAAGAGGAGGAGGAAGAAAAGGAAGAAGCAGAAGGAGAAGGAGGAGGAGGAGAAGGAGGAGGAGGAGGAAGAGGAGAAGAAAGAGGAGGCGGAGGAGGAGGAGGAGGAGGAGGAGGAGGAGGAGAAGAATCAAGAACAGGCCTCCAAGGGTTATCCACTAAACATGGCAGAATAAGTTACAATAAGAATGGGCACAAACAAAGCCTGAACATAGCAATCCAGTAGGAGGAATAGGGTCCCAAATGCAGGCCAAAGGTCCAGAGAAATCTCATACTTTACTCTTAGGAGTATCAGAAGAATACCAAGCTAACAACTATAGAATATATGCAGAGGACCTAGCTAAGATTCATTCAGGATCCAAAACTGTCCCAATAGCTTCTGTGAGCCCCCATAAGCCCTGCTTATTTGACTCTGTTTGCTGTGTTCTCAGTCATCTGACTCTTATAATCCATCCCTCACCACATCTTGGGGGGTGTTCCCCCAACTTTGCACAGTGTTTGACGGTGGGTTTCTGTGTCTTCCGTTAGTGGCTAGGTGGTGCTCTTATGATGACGATTGTTCTGGGCACCAATCTAAGAGTATAGCAGAATATCATTGGGAGTCATGTTTGGTTCTAGCCTGGGTTTCTGAAATGTCTAATGATCATTCTCTATTGAGTTATTTGGTGTCTACGAGCTTCTGTATTTTTAGTAGCTCCCACTGCTGTGGATATTCAGTATTGTACCATTGTGTTCAGCTAGAATGCACACTGTTATTTTAATTTTGCTATATGTATTGATACTTGCTTTGGGTTTTAATATGTAATCAATTTTAGGCAACATTCCACGAGCTTTTGAGAAGAATGTGCACTTTTCAGTATTTGGGTGGAGTGTTCTGTAGATATCTTTTAGAGCCATTTGATTAATGATGTCATTTAAGTCCAGTGGTTTTTGTTTAGGTTCTGTTGTGATAACCTGTCTATTGGTGACAGTGGGGGCATTGAAGTCACTCACTAAAACTGTGTTGGAATTAATATGTTGTTTTAGATCTAGTAGTATTTCTTTTATGAGAAAGGCATTACCAGGGTGATGATGCCCCTTCTTTTTTAAATTTTTTTAAATTAATTAATTAATTAATTATTATTTTCTTTATTTACATTTCAAATGCTATCCCGAAAGTTCCCTATACCCACCCCCGCCCATGCTTCCCTACCCACCCACTCCCACTACTTGGCCCTGGCCTTCCCCTGTGCTGGGTCATATAAAGTTTACAAGACCAAGGGGCCTCTCTTCCCAATGATGGCCGATTAGGCCATCTTCTGCTACATATGCAGCTAGAGACTCAAACTCAGACGATGCCCCTTCTAAAGAGAATGTAGCTCTCTGAGCAGATCTGACTCTGTGTGGTTTTAAGCTAGATGCAGAGTGGACTGCTGGTTGGCTAATTGTCTTTCATACTTTCTTGGAATGTTCCCATTAGTGTCTTTTCTGCCTTGCACGAATATTTATTCTAATTTTCCACCTTTCAAGTTCTTAAGTCTTGAATTTCTCTTCCAGGCACCAAGTGCCTGTACTTGACTCTCTTTGCTATCAGTGTAAATAGACATATTTAACATTTGTCGAGTACTTATTACATGTTAGATAATGTGCCAAGCGTATTATCTACGACTATGACCTAGATATTATTGTTAACTCATTTTTATATGAAAAATGTGTTAAGTTTTATAAAGTTGCTATATATCTTAATTCATATTTTGAAAAATAGCTCACCCAAATCAGAGGTTGATTCTGTTTTTTTTTCATACACAGTCTTTATCAATAAGAGAAACACTGTTCTATGAGAGATGTGTTGTGAAAGTTGAGTCAAGTCACTGGCCAGGCATCTTTGTATGATCAGAAGAGACACTGGTATATCAGTACATAAAGAAAAAGAATGAAAATACTATCCAGAGGGAGAGGTTTTATTCAATTCATTATTTCCCAAACTAATATGTACAGGTAAAGCCCTCTGTGATTCGTATGATGGAGTGAGTCTTCTGTGTTATCTGTGCCTGACCAATGCACTTATGGTAAATGAAATTCATTTCAATGCAAACAAAGGTGTGAAGGTTAACATTGCTTGTTGGTGTGACAGGATCTGGCATTGCCTAGGCGACAGACCTCGGCACATGTCAGTGAGGGAGTTTCAAGACTGAACTGAGGCTACAGGGTCAGTAGGGAGGGGCTGCAGTTCTGAATGAGTGTGTATTGTTGGACATGAGCTGGCCCTGTCCAGGACTGATGCCTCAGAGCAATGAGAAGTAGGCAAAGCCTTTCCCAAAGATCAGGCAGGAAAACACAAAGCCTTGCTTTGCTTCAAATGCCAGTGTTTATGAATGATTGACCAATGTGTGTGTAAAAACTAGTGGCTGCAGCTTTCTTCTTACAGAGATTTACAGCATGCTGCTGCTTGCCTGTAGACACCTCTACTGTGACTAGATAACTGCACTTCCTTGGCTGTACAAAATAAACAAGCTGAGTGTCCAGGTGGTTGTAGATGCTGTCACTTCATCCAAGTACACACAGCCTGCCTGAGCTCTGCTTTCCTGTACATGTGTCCATGTCTCTGTTCTTCTTTTATTCTTTTTTGGACCAGTCAGGTGTGCAGATCTACAGCGTGGGGCATGGTGAAGACCTACCTTAAATGTGGGCAGCATCATTCCATTCTGTAGGCTAGGTTTCTGGACTAAATGAAAAAATAGATGAGCTGAGCATTGATCGCTCTCTAACTGGGGATGCTGTATGATGAGTTGCCTCATGCTCTGGTGTATGCCTTCACACACATGACTGACTACACCCTTAATCAGTTCCTTTCCTTCTTTACCTCATTTTTGTCAGACAATTTGAACTAACAACAAGAAAAGCAAGTAATACCATGTGCATTTAAAAAAAAGTTTTCTTCCACTTTAAAAAAATGTCTCATTGGGAATCTCCTCATTCATTTCAGCAATGTTATAAATCTTCAGATATTTTCCTTAAGTTTTCTTCAGAGATTCTCCTCAGGGTCAAAACTAATGTGGGAAATCAGTCTTATAACCTTATGATTGCACCTCATTTCTATGCAAAGGAGTCACTGTGAACTTGACCACAATCTCATTCACTAGAATTGCTGCTGAATACCGTTGTATTATAGAAACTTATTATAGAAGTAACTGAAGCTTAGAGAAGGTATGTAGCTTCCTGGTTGAATGATGTTGATGGGAGACAATGCATTGAGCTTGTTGACAGCTTTGTGCTGCTGTCTCATAAGAAGCTGCCGCCCAGAGGCTTTCTGTTTTCTTGAATCCCTTTGACCATCTCCATCAGTTTCCTAGCTCCTGAACTCACGAGTTCACTCTGTTCCATTCCCACTCTGTGCCCTTTGCATACCAAATTCTTTGTATCCTAAGGTGAGGCGACTAATCATTTGTGAAATGGCTACAAAGACGCTTTAGTCTATTTTCTATTGCAACCGTGTCTTAGTCAGGGTTTCTATTCCTGTACAAACATCACGACCAAGAAGCAAATTGGGGAGGAAAGGGTTTATTCAGCTTACACATCCACATTGCTGTTCATTACCAAAGGAAGTCAAGCGGGTCAGAAAGCAGGAGCTGATGCAGAGGCCATGGAGGGATTTTCTTTACTGACTTGACTCCCCTGGCTTGCTCAGCCTGCCTTCTTATAGAATCCAAGACTACCAGCCCAGAGATGGCACCACCCACAAGGGGACCTCCCCGATTGATCACTAATTGAGAAAATGCCCTGCAGCTGGATCTCTCTTTCCCCAACTGAAGCTCCTTTCTCTGTGATAACTCCAGTTGTGTCAAGCTGACACAAAACCAGCCAGTACAATTAACCCCTTGTCAACTTGACACACAAACACATCACTAGTAAGCCTCAACCCTTACTTTCTTATTCATCCCAAAGATCGAAATAATTTTAAAAGTCCCACAGTCTTTGCAAATTCTTAAAATTTCAATCTCTTTAAAATATCCAATCTCTTTTAAAATCCAAAGTCTTTTTACAGTTAAAAGTCTCTTAACTGTGGGCTTCATTCAAGAGGGGAAAACATCAGGGTACAGACACAATCAAAAGCAAAAATTAAACTCCAACCATCCGATGTCTGGGATCCACTCACAATCTTCTGGGCTCCTCCAAGGGCTTGGGTCACTTCTCCAGCCCTGCCCTTTGTAGCACACACATTGTCTTCTAGGCTCCAGCTGTCTATACTCCACTGCTGCTGCTGTTCTTGGTGGTCATCTCATGGTACTGGCATCTCCAAAACAATGCATGACCCCTTCAGTCCTTTGCCATCAATTGCAACTGAGGCTGCACCTTTACCAATGGCCTTCCATGGCCTCTCACCGTGCTGAACTGCAGCTGCTCTGCATGACCCCTTCATGTCTTCAAAACCAGTACCACCTGGGTAACTCTTACACGTTACTAAGTCCAACCACAGCACAAGGTACAACCTTGGCTATCTCTGGAACACAGCCTCTGTGCTCTCAGAAAACACTTCCCAGAAGATGCCTCCTCAATGATGCTGGTCTCTTCTTAATCACCTCTAATTTCATAGCTCCAGCTAACCAGCATCAATAGTCCCAGTAATGCAAAGTTTTCACTTTAATAGTTCTGGTATCTTGTTAATCACAGCTGATTCTTCAGCCCCAGCTAACCAGAACCACAGAATCTTCACAATCAAAATAACAATGGCCTTGAAAATAGTCTTTAATCTCTGACATTTCACAAGCCAGGCCCCCATCTTCTGCACTGTTCTCAACATTATCTTCCAAGCTCCTATACAACATCCCACAGAGCTCTTAACACCAAATGGATCTTTTAGCTCAAAGTTCCAAAGTCCTTCTACAGTCTTCCCCAAAACATGGTCAGGCTGTCACAGGAATACCCCACTATGCTGGTACCAATTTGTCTTAGTCAGGGTTTCTATTCCTGCACAAACATCATGACCAAGAAGCAAATTNGGGAAGAAAGNGTTTATTCAGCTTACATTTCCACATTGTTGTTCATCACTAAAGGAGGTCATGACTGGGATTCAAGCAGGTCAGAAAGCAGGAGCTGATGCAGAGGCCATGGAGGGATGTTCTTTACTGGCTTGCCTCCCATGGCTTTCTCAGCCTGCTCTCTTATAGAATCCAAGACTACCAGNCCAGAGATGGNNCCACCCACAAGGGGACCTCCCCGATTGATCACTAATTGAGAAAATGCCTTACAGCTGGAGGCATTTCCCCAACTGAAGCTCCTTTCTCTGTGATAACTCCAGCCTGTGTCAAGTTGACACACAAAACCAGCCACTACAAACAGCAAACTATATAAATTTCAGAATCTATAAAAGAAATGTTTATTTAGTACATAGTTCTAGAAGTTTAATAATATGGTGCCAGTATCTGCTTGGCTCCTGCTAAGGACCTTGTGTCAACTTATAGAAGAAAACTTGAAGATGCCAGATGTGTACAGAAGAACATGTGTGAATGAAGGAGGCCTGGTGGGGGTGTTGGGGACTCAGTTTTACAGTATCTACTCTAGTCTCAAGAAAACTAATTCAATTCCATGTGATGGAGTCCTTTCTCTGGAAAACCTAACTCAATATGTCAAGAAAGCTATTAGTCTATTCGCAAGACTCATACCATCGTGACTACACCTTAAAAGACCCCATTTTCTCCTCATACTGTTATAGAGACAAGTAATTTTGAGTATGAATTTTCCCAGGGACAAACTACATCCAAACCTCAAAAATGAAGAAGGAAGGTGACATTTTTTGTAATTTCTAAGTTTCTTTATGGACAGCTTGTTAGAAAAATTTACTTAAACTAGGGACACAAGATGAGAACATTCGAAGAATAGAGCACTCTAATGTGTGCCTTAAATGCCATGAAGGTATTAAATGTTATTAACTTAAGAAATGCAATCACCACAGCCACAAGAAACAGGGTCTCAGCTGACATGTTGTTCCAGACTGTAATTACACGTCTGTGCATTTCATTCCCAAATACGTGCTATGATGAAAATTTATAGAAACATGTTTTACAGACACAAAAGCACAGAAACAAAGTGCAGGATCTCACTGACAGATCAAAGGGACATGTAACATGATTGCATATGTGACCCTACATGTATGTAAGCATCTCTATTTAAGTGGTGACTCACTAGACAGAGACTTTGTTTTTGTTTAGTGTTAAAAGATGTACGGCTGGATGGGGCTGTAAAATTGCCTATTGCTGAAGGTTACTACATTGCAAGTCATAAGGAACCTGTGTTTTGGCAAGTAGAATGAGAAAATTTGTCTACATGATTATGAGGGAATGCTAACAACCCCTAAAGATATATGGGAGTTAGCAATATGTACATTTTAAGTTGTTTTTCAGAAACATATTTATTTCTGCTCAAAGGACAAGAAGAAACAAACCTAATGATAAGATAACTTAAATGAGGGGCGATTAGGTGTTTTCTCTGCCTGCAGTAGAATTGACTTCTCCATCTGGATGCCACACATTTCATGTTCCATCACCAAACGAAGCTGTTAATAAGGGGGAGAGAGTGTGAAAGAAAAATCCTTCCAAATTACGATTCACAGTTGGAATGGGTAAGCACTTAAATGTTAATGACAATAACACCATTACTGCTCTGCCTGAAAATAAATGTAGGTTTGAAGACTCCATGCTCTGACGCAGAGAAACAGAGTTTGCATCAGGATTCTGATTCAGACTCACCGTCTGGGAAATGTCAAGGTCATACGTCAAGACTGTTGTGTCTCTTAATGTGTTTTATGTGCAGTTTGGTCAGGAACAGTACCGTCCATCCTGACTTAGCCAGAGGTTGAAATTTCTGTTTGTATCTTTTTTTTTTGGACTTTTTAATTCTGATTTTTAATTTTTTTGATATCTCTTCAGTGTACAGACTTGTGGCAACTTCCCAGACCCACAATCATTGTCGGTTTTTAACATTTGCTTTCTTCTAGCTCTTTCTAGAAACAGGTACTCATTACTACTATACTTTTCCTTGAACCGTTTGAATGTTTAGTTTTAGAAAAAGTTTTTCTTAAACACATTAGGGGCTATTTATCACAAAGGGTATGTCATCAGTGTTCGGTCTCAATTAGCAGCTACACCCATGCATCTGGACAGCCTGACCTATAGAGCTCAGATGTCCTATTTATGTCCTGGATCCAATTCAGACGTACACATTTCATTTAGTTATGATGCTGATTTAGTTTTCCTCAACTTAGAATGGCTCTCTGTCTTAGACACCACAGTTCTGACTACTTTTAAAAGTAGAGAAAAGATCTTTTTTAAGTAAATTATGATTGCCACAGACAGCTGTTTGATACAGGTTCATCAGATGTTTCCTCTGAGTAAGACCGAGTCCAAAAGAAAGGCTGTGATGGCCCAAGTGAGGTTTACTTTTAATAAGAGTGGATTGAAAACTGTTTAAAAACAGTGGGGAAACATTAAAATGCAAAAGCAATATTTGTGTATGTAAAGGATACAATTTTTTAAATGTAGACTTCCTAAAAAAATACAATGGATGGGATCAAAATACAGATGACATTAACTTTAAATTGAAACACAATTGGGGGCTGGAGACTATGATAATACCAGGGTAGGCATATATAGTTTGTATGTTGTTGTTGGAATGGCGAGTCTCTGGTTGGTGATGTCTAATTTCTCTCTACAGCAGGAGGTAGAAGCAAAGGGGTGTGAGAATGGAATGTTTCAGTATTTGAGGTTAGCAAGGAAGTTTCAAAGCAGGTATATACAGGGCAGTATTATAGGAACCATAGGCAAGTGGACATTGGTAATGAATTTGGCGATTATGAAGGAATCGATCAACTTCAATGTGGAGACCTTTCTTGGGCATCCAGATGCTTGGGTCTAGGTGTGGGTAAATGGATTTATTTCTGCTTGTTTATGGCTGGGCTTTTGTCTACATGAATGCAGTGGAGTGACAGAGGACCAAAGTGTCCAGAGTCAGCTCAAAGTGATATGCAATGTAACTTAAGTGATGTAAGAATAAGAGTTGTGAAAATAGAGAGGCTTAAGGATAGGCAGTGGTTGTGGGGGAGGGATGGTCCAAAGGAGAAGTGAGATTGGAATATGGTACCTTGATGGTAGTGATTTTAGAGATTAGCACTGCTATGAATTTGATGATGTGAACAGATTTCCCAAGACAAATCTTATTTACTGCTCTATTGCTTTGTATGGAAAGCATCTAACTGAGTACTTGCTTACAATTTCAAAGGGTTAGTCCATAATCATCATGGTGGATAATGTGGTAGCAGGCAGGCAGGCAAGCAGGCAGGCAGACAGGCATGGCAATGGAACAATACCTGAGGGCTTACATCTATTTAGAAAACGATAGCAGAGATAACAAGACTGGACCTGACTTGGGCTCTTATAACTCAAAGTCCACTTCCTCCACACACCTCCAACAAGGCCACACACCACAATCCTTCCCAAGTAGTCCACCGACTGGGAACTAAACATTCAAATATACGATCCTATCGGGCCATTTTCACTAAAACCACCACAAGTTATACTGGAGGCCTCTAGGGATCACAAGGCTGAGTAACAAAAACCTGTGGGGACTTTCTAAACAGATGGTGTTCAGCTATTGAACTAGTCATACACATCATAGCTAATGATCAATTAAACATTTAGTGACCATCTCAGAGTATTCAAAAGATGAGGACAGATTGGAGTTCTCCAATTTGGAACATGTATACTTTACAGCACAAAATTTGAATGTCTGTTACACATAGAAGCAGGTATTGATGGTTCTATAAACTGGACTGACTCTTTGTTTTCTTGTAATCCCCCTCTTCTTCCCAGGGAATTATTTAAATGGTTCATAACTACCATTTCTCTAAATTAAGGAATCATATTTTAAAATGAATTAAAAGATACAGGACTTCAGCTTTTCAAAAATTTCATTTTTATTAATTTGTTGAGAGTTTTGTACAATGTTTTTGACTTTGTTTATTGAATCTTCTAAAATAGATATTATTTTTTATCTTTTGAGATTATAACATAAGTACACTTCCTCTTCCCTTTCTTCCTTTTGAATTCTCTGTTATACTCTTCCTTGCTCTCCTTTAAATTCATGGCAAGTTTTAAAATGTGTGGTTGAAGCTTCCTTGATCCCCCCTCCCCCTTACCATATCTATTGCTGCTTTCCCTGTTCATCTCATGGCCAGCCATGGTGCTGAAACTTTAAGGGTATAGCTTCTGACTTTAGTAGGAAACACAATCTATCAGCAGACTCTCCGCTATTCTGGCTCTTAAAATCTTTCTGCCTGCTCTTCCACAATTTACTCCCTCTCCCACTTCTTTCCAGATCCACCTCACTTCCTTTTCCTACCCATTCGACTTTTTTTTTATTTTTTAATCATTCAACATCAGTTTGTGCTATCCAAATATTCTTGGGTGTGTGGTCTTCCGATGGAGAGTGTTCAACTTGCTAGGGCTCACACCCTTAGAGAAAACTGTTTGTCCGTCTCTCAGAAGCTAGTGATTGCCCACAGTTGTACGATGGGGGTGGGGTTATGTGCCTTGCTCCCATCTTCATCTTGCCATTTGGTCTGCCTCAGGCATATACAGGATTTGTTCTTGTGGTCCCAACTACCTTGAGTTCATATGTGTGGCTGCTCTGCTGTATCCAGAAGACACTCTTTTCCTGTGTTCCACTGTTTCATGTTCTTATGATCTTTCCACTGCCTCTTCTGCAATGATATATGAACCATGAGTGGGGTGTAGGCACGTGTGTGTATGAGTGGGTGTGTCTTTGTGTGCATGTCTGTGTCTTTTCTGCATGTGTGTGTGAGTGGGTGTGTCTTTGTGTGCATGTCTGTGTCTTTTTGTATGTGTGTGTGTGTCTGTGTGTGTGTCTGTGTGCACTCAGTCGATATGCTTTCTTTAAGACTGCACATTCTTTTTTTTATAAAGTGTTTTTAAAAGTTTATTCATTTTATGTATGTGAGTACACTGTCACTGTCTTCAGGCACACCAGAAGAAGGCATTAGAACCCATTACAGATGGTTGTGAGCTACCATATGGGTTCTGGGAATTGAACTCAGGACCTCTGGAAGAGTAGTCAGTGCTCTTAATTGCTGAGCCATCCTTCCAGCCCTAGGACTGAATATTCTTTAGTCTTTTATTTTTGCACATGTTTATTATTGTATTAGTAATTATCCTTTGGAAATAGAGTCATTGATCTAGGGCCTAATGAATGTTAGGTCATTAAGAGTCAGTTTAGTAATATGTCCACTTAGTTGCATAATACTACTCTCCTAGGGCTCATGACTTATCTGGCTATAGATTCTTAGCTTCTACTAGACCTCAGAAGCTAACTAATAAATATCCTGATGCTAATAATCTATTACATCTTTTGGAGTTGTTGGCCAGTCATGTTCCATGAACTCCCAAACATTAAAAGCTTGGTTACCCTTTAGAACTTGATGGTATAATCCCATTTCTGAAGCCACCTTTTCTATTGGTGTATATTTATTATAAATGATGTCAAGTTTCCTAAAGATATTTTAATATAGGTATATCATGTACATTGCCCTGCTGTACCCTCCTCTCCCTCCAGCCAGTCCCTTTCATTAATTGATAGTCCCAATTTTATTTACACATCGCATGTGTACACATATCACAAATGCACAGACATATTTTGTATATATCTATGTATAACATGGAGTTCATACATGATAGAAATCATTCCATATTTATATTTGTGAATTTGACCTAATCACATAATTCCATGATTTCCAGTAGCATTCACCTTCTTGCAGATGACATAATTTTAGTTTTTTATGGTTAAATAAGATTCCTAAAATGGTTGTTATTTAATATTTTCCTATCACAAGCTTTTATGTTGCTCATATTAAGTAAAACACTAATGCATACTTGTAGATTAATAACTCATGACAGGTTCCTTGTTTGCTTAGTAAGGGGAGACCAATTTCATGGCATATTTATATTTAATGAGAAAATACAGACACATAGACATACAACTCACTTTATTAATTGGGATTTCTATTGTCTCTATGATTTTATATTTTTGGTTAAGTCATTTGCTACACCACGAAGTTATAGTATTATTGTAATACTTTAAACTACTTAATAAATATAATTAAAGTTTGGCCCTTTCAAAAATTATTCATGAAATACAATGACTGAGCATTCAACCTTAGTTGTCAGGAAATTCAGATTTATAGCGCTTGTTTCCTACCATCCTAAGTTTTCCTAAATTTATGCTTTCCTTTGGCAATAATTCATACTACCTGCAGAGAATATATGGTATCTCTCTCTCTGCAAAACACTGATATTTCTAAAAATACCTGTGGAGTGGATGAAGTATTTGACTTTCCGATGTTATTGGGATCATGGTCTATTGGTCCATTGGTCCATTTCTTACCTCATTTGCACTTTGCTGTCCACCAATAACTTTACATTAATATGAGGCTTATTGCAGCATCCTTTAGGGTTATTTTATTATTTGTAAAACACAAGTATTGCTATAAATATTGTAATGTTTGGAAGACAATAACTTAGTGAGATTCAGCTTTCTTCATAAACAAATTTTACTTGCAAACTGTGTTGGCCACAACTTCACTCTCCATCTTTGGCTACATTTTTCCTCACAAATAAATTTCTTAGTATTCTGTAATATTTGCATATATATGTATCAATCTATGTTTTATTAAGCTGTAAGTTAAAGAATCAAACCATTATAAATTCTGGAGTTTTATTTTCACAGCTTCTTATTTTGTTACCAGATTGTTTGACAGTTAACATGTCTTATTTTTCAAATTTGAAATGGAGTG
Source organism: Mus pahari (assembly GCF_900095145.1). Classification (NCBI taxonomy): domain Eukaryota; kingdom Metazoa; phylum Chordata; class Mammalia; order Rodentia; family Muridae; genus Mus; species Mus pahari. The sequence continues at coordinate 64,228,077 of NC_034604.1, forward strand.
GTATACGAGATAATACATAAATATTGCCAGCCATCTGAAAATTGGACATAGTCTCCATCATTGTCCTAGGTCCCTCCTCTGGAGATAGAAGCATTGGTGATAGGTTTCAACATCACTCTGAGAAGGAACAGAACATTTAAACCATACTATGCTTCTCCTTTTCCTAGAAATAAATTTATGAGGCAGGTCCTGGACATTCTAGGTTAAAGAATGGGCAAAAATACATTTGAGCATTTGTACAGCTAAGCCTAGATTGATCACTTTAGTTGTTATAAATTAATTGATTACAGAATTTCTTAGAGATGCAAAAGCATATGCATGCTTATTCAGTTAAATATGCCAGAAAACAAACAGTCAACAAGTCAAACAAACAAACAAAGGAAAACATAGCACTAGGTCCATCACAACAGGATAAATTCAGCCTAGATGGGATTCTTACTTTTTCTGAGATATTTATCAAGCTGATTAAAGTTGAGAATCATTTCACTTAAAATAAAGGAACTATTCTAATGATAACTTTTAGGGAACACGTATTTTTCTGATGGTAAGATGATTCACAATCAGTTTATGGGGATTTTCATTTAGAGTGGAGACATGAAGACTTAGAAATCAGTTTTCAAGGACGATGGAGTTGCTCATTTCTTTCTTATAGTTTCCAGATCAATTTACCAAGCGCAAGTCTAAATGCAAATGTAGTGTGATCCAATTAATTAATTAGGATGTGGTTTAATTCAACTGTGAGATTGTTAATTTGGTTGCATGAGGGTTTTAGGACTTTTCTTATCATGAATAATAACCATTTTGGGCTGTTGTGTTTGTCAGGAGAGTTTTTTTTTTTTTTAAATGACCTAACATTTGAGAATAATAAATTTTCTGGACACTCATCAGAGAACTTCTTTAGGGTGCTGACTGGCTAGCTAGAGGTCCAATACATCTTTCTTGGTGAGACTCACCTTGGTAAAGTGAAAAATGTCTTTGTGCCTTAACTTCAAGTTTTGTCCAACTCAAAATTCTAGCTCAGGCCACAGACATGAGGGAATTCATTTAGAGAGAACATGGGAAGCTTTCTCTAGTATTTATCGAAGAATATTGTACTCGAGTCAAAATAATTAGCTTTATTGTACATGAACAGAGCCTCAGGCCACAATCAAAATGTTAACTGTACCAACAACAATAACAGCAAAATAATGCAATATTTAAATTTTCAGTTGTGTTTTATGAAAAAAAAAAGTCATGCTATCAACTAAAATAAATCCCTGGGACATTTTCCTTCACATTGGCCCTAGTTGCTTGTTCTCAACTTTTCTCCACTCGATCCGCAGCTTCTTCCCTGTGTTTCCCTGAACTTTGATTGGAGTGATTTGATGGAGACATTTTATTTATCGCCCCCACTCTCTCTCTGTACAATGCTTGTCTGTGGGTCTCTGCATCTGGCCCCATCTGTTGCCGGAGATGCCTCTCTGATCACATCTGAATAAGGCACTGATCTCTGAATATAGCGCAGGATGTAATTAGAGGTCATTTTAGTGTTACTTTTTAAAAGTAGTCATTGGTTTTACCCTACCTAAGTTTCTGTGCTCTCTAGGACCTGGTTCTTGGTCATCCATGCAACATCAGGTATGTGTTCCATCTCATGGGGTGGGCCTGCAGTCAGGTCAGACATTGGCTTGCTGGTTACTCCCAAACTGTTGGCACAGCTGCTGCCCTAGCATATTTTTGCAGGTAGGACAGGTTGTCTATCAAAGAATTTTGTAGTTGGGTTGGGGTTTCTTCTTCTTTTTTGGTAGCCTTCAGAGTACCTTTCCATATCATAGACACCAGAACATGGAATGAAGGTTCTATGTAGGCACCAGAGCGACCTCTTTATGTTCAGGGAATTGTACAAGAATCGCCTTCCGTCTTTGGTGTCAGTATGTTGAGAACAACCTATTGTCTTGGCAACAGACTGGTTTGTTTGGGGATTTTTTCACTGAGTCCTTTTGGTCAAGAACTCAATTGGATGAAACCTAGACCTGGTACTGGAAGCTTCATTTGGTGATAAGAGATTGCCAATTGGGGTTCTATCTCCCTCTGTATTTGGAGACTTCATTAGGATCACTTTCATTCATTATAGGATGTTTCCGTAGTACTAGGTTTCCTTATCATTCCTCAAATACCCCCCAATTCTAGCTGTCTTTCCCCTCATTTCCTTCCTCAATTCCATCTCCCCTTCCCCTTCCTACCAGATTCTCCTATGCTTAACCACATTCTCTACTCTGGTTCACCTATAAAAATCTACCCTTTTTCCTCTCCCAGGGAGATCTCCATGTCCCTTCGAGTCTCTTCCTGTATGCCTAATCTCTTAGGGCCTGTGAATTGTGGCTTGGTTATTATTTTTTTAATGGCTAATATCCAGATATAAACAAATACAAATCATATATATTTATTTTTCTGGGTTGTGTTACCTCTCTGAGGATGATTTTTTTTTCTAGTTACAAATTTCACAGTGCCTGCAGATTTCACAGTGTCATTGCTTCTAAGAGCAATACTTCATTGTATGAATGTATTATATTTTTGTTTTTCATTATAATCTTGAGGAACATCAAGACTGTTCTCTATTTCATTTCTCTCTATTCTGCCAGCAGCAGATGTCAGTTATATATTGGTCTTACCCATTGCAACAGGCGTTAAGGTGGAATCTTGAAATAACTTTAATTCATATTTCCCCAATGGTTAAAGATATTAAACATTCCTTTAAGTTTTTCTCAGCCATTTGTGTTTCCTCTATTGAGAATTCTTTGTTTAGACCTGTACCCCATTTTTAAATTGGGTTATTTGTTCTTTGGATATCAAGTTTCTTGAGTTCTTTATATATTTTGTATATTATCCCTCTATAATATGTGGACTGGTAAAACCTTTTCCCCAGTAGGACGTTTTCTGTAGACTGCTGCTTTGTATGAATGATGCCATTCTTCCCTTATGGAAACTTTTCAGTTTCACAAGGTCTCATTTATTAATTATTGATCTTAGTATTTGTGTGAATAGTGTTGTGTTCAGGAATTGTTTTCTTGTGCCAATGAGTTCAAGGCTATCCACACTTTCTCTTCTGTCAGAGTCAGTGTATCTGGATTTATGTTGTAGTCTCTGATCCACTTGGAACTGAACTTTGTGCAGGGTATTAAATATGAATCTTCTGTGATCTTCTATATACAAATATCTAGTTTGGCCAGCACCATTTGTTGAAGATATTTTTCTGGCATGTGTGCATGTGTATTTCCATACAGAGTTGAGAATTGTCATAGCCTCTTTCAAGGTTTGTAAAGAACTGTGTTGTAATTTTGATGGGGATGGCATTGAATCTGTAGATAGCTTTTGGTAGAATAACCATGTTTACTATGGTAACCCTGGTGATTCACGAACATGGGAGAACTTTTCATTTTCTAGTTTCTTCATCAATTTCTTCAAAGATTTGAAATATTTATCTTACAAGTCTTTAACCTGCTTGGTTAGAGTTACCCCAAGATATTTTATATCTTTTGAGGTTATTGTGAAAGGTGTTGTTTCCCATATCTCTTTCTTTGTCCATTTGTCATTTATTCATTTGAGGGCTGAAAGACCTCCGAGGGGAGACCCCCCACTCAAGTCTCGAGATGGTACACACCCAAGAATCACAAGAGACCGTCTTGATGCAAACGCATGAGGCAGTTTATGATCGGAGCTCCGGTCCGACATGTATCTCATGCAGGAGACTGAGGAATCGACCACAAGGCTTGGAAGCTAGGGGCTTATATAGATAAAAGTTGGGGGGTGTGGGAGAAATTGGCGCAGTTACACATGATTGGTTAGTTTAAACATCAGCAAATAGTACATGCAGATCAGGGTAACAGCAATTGCTTTGAGTTTCTCTCCATTTAAGTTGATATTGGCTATGGGCTTGCTGTAAACTACCCTTTATATGTTTCAGTATGTCCCTTGTATCCCTAATCTCTCCATGACTCTTATCGTGAAGGGTTGTTGGATTTTCTCAAAGGTCATTTCTGCATCTAAGTAGATGATCATTTGTTTTTTTCCCACATAATCAGTTTGTTTATATAGTGGCTACATTTACTGATTTTCATATATTTAACAATTCCCGAGTCTCTGGGGTAAAGCCTACTTGATCACAGTGAATGATTTTTTGATATGTTCTTGAGTTTGCTTTGCAAGTATTTTATTGAATTTAAAAAAAAATTCATGTTTTATTTTCTTTATTTTATTATTTTTTATTAGATATTTTCTTTATTTACATTTAAAATGCTATCCTGAAAGTTCCCTAT
>NC_034604.1:64236056-64253620 GCF_900095145.1 Mus pahari
TATTGAATAGGTAGGGAGAAAGTGGGCAGCCTTGCCTAGTCCCAGATTTTAGTGGGATTGCTTCGAGTTTCTCTCCATTTACTTTGATGTTGGCTACCGGTTTTCTGTAGATTGCTTTTATTATGTTTAGGTAGGGGCCTTGAATTCCCAATCTTTCCAAGACTTTTATCATGAAGGGGGTGTTAGATTTTGTCAAATGCTTTCTCAGCATCTAACGAGATGATCATGTGGTTTTTGTCTTTGAGTTTGTTTATGTAGTGGATTACATTCATTGATTTCCTTATATTAAACCATCCCTGCATCCCTGGGACTTTGCTTTATTCTCTCTGTGGTCATGTTTATAAAAATCTAGGCACCAAATCTTCACTAAGATGAAGTTCGGAGCAGAAGTACAGACATTCTTTTATTTTCATCCCTGAGTGCAATGTTAATGTCTTCTGTATCACCAGGAACGCATATAGGAGACTGCTTTCTTCTTCCAGAGTGGGGAATGGTGTGTGCTTCATTACACAGGATCTTTGCAGACTGACTTGGTACCTGGACGGAGTCAAAACCCAAACCCAAACCCAAACCCAATCCCAAACCCAAACCCAAACCCAAACCAAAACCAAAACCCAAACCCAAACCAAAACCAAAACCTGGACACATTCCTGCAATGGAGAAAAGAGGACAGAACAAAGCACCTGAAGATGGCTACACTTTGAGATGACTAAGTTGCCACCTGCCAGAACAGGATCCGTATAATGGTCCTTTCTGTTCTGGAGATGCTGAGAAGTAGTTAATGATACTGAAAAGTAGAGCATGTGAATCAATTTCATCACTTCATACTCATCATTAATTATCTTCATTCACACGTCTAAAAGTAATTACACATGAAGAAAAGAATTGGGGAATTTAAATAATAACTACTTTAAGGGAGCTGAGAAGGTTAATTTTATGTTAAGCCATTTGCCTCTGATAATTAGTTTGATGATACTGAAGTTCATATAAAATAAATGAGGTTGAAATATATTTAATTCAAGTTAAAAATAAGATATAGTATGCTAGAATAAAGCAGTGATGATTATATGTTAGATTTGGGGAAAGGGGGAAGGAAGCTGACTTTAAAGGTGTTGCGTGTGGGTATGCACACAAATTATGGTGATTCTTTTATAATTAGAAACTGCTAGAAAATAACAAGCTTTGTTCTAAGAGAAAAGCCTGGAGCTCATTTATTAAGTCAGATTTTTGTTTTCATGTGAAAGCTTTTAGAGACCATCTTTGTACCAGATTAATAAAGACCTTTTGCAGTTAGGACATCACCCTTGTGCAAGCAATGAGCAGGGTACATACATTTTATTTTTATATTCTCTCTGTTTTAAAGGTTGTTATATCTTATTTACATAAGAAAGAGTTATGAAAGCTTGGGTACCATATCCTTATAGAACCTGCTAGATCTATCAGAAAATACATGCATGGCTTAGCCTCTTAGTAGAGTCAAAAATGTAATCCCTTCAGCAAACAGATTTATGTATTTTTTTTAAAAAATTAGGTTAGTTGAATTTTGTGTGATGACTTGATATTCAGTCATTTGATGTGTATATACATAGGAAAGATTTCTTCCTGGTTAGAGAGATTCTTTTATGATAAATCAGTATTCCTTTCTTATGTCTATTATGTCTATTCATGTTTTTTTTTTTTTTTTTGCCTTAAGGTAGACTTCGTTTAATCTTAAGGGAGTCACAGTCGACTATTTATGCTTCATGTCTACATGCTGTAGTACAGGACTGTAGTACAGGATGGTGGATCAAGCTGCTGCCATTTTCAGGACTTCTTCTGGGCTAGCTCATGAAAAAGCATTACATTACTATTGATTGTCTAGCTTCCCTCAAAGGAGAGAGCAGGAGGGTGTCGGGACCCTCCCTGTAGTATCCAGCCAACCCTTCCCAACAGTTGTATGCAGTTCTAGCCTAATTGCACATGGCCCAGTGGTCTTGGGAAAGAGGCTAGAGGACATACAGGTAGGAAAGGTGACATGAGGAAGTCATCATTCCTGCTGGGTGTAGACCTTCCAGGATGCCTGTTTTAAGGTCGCCTTGTTCCTGCTCGGGAAGCCCAATACATTTATTGGTTTCCTACAGTGAACTTTGGTGGAAACTGTTTCTCAGTTTGTGAGTGGGAATTAGTAGGAGTAGTAGAGACTGTGTTTCCCCCAGGGAAGGGATGTTAATACAGATGGTGTATTTTCTTTCTCACTATTTACATTGAGTATGTTGTGTTTTTATATTTAAAGTAGATCCTTTTTTGATCAACATAGAGTTAGTTGATATTTTTAAACTAATTTGACACTTTCTAATTGGAATATATTTAGTATATTATATTTATATATAAATTACACATGCACACATAAATATATAATTGCTGGCATAAGTGAATTTGTCTTACTGGCTTACATACTTGGCTCATACACTCTTTGTTTCCTCTTTTGTGCTGGTTGCATGTTTTGCAGTCTTTCATTTTAACCATTCTGTTGGCATTTCTCTAAATTCCCTTGGGCTACATTTCAGTTATTGCTTTCAGGATTGTAACACATGTCATTTTATCACAATGATCCTTGAACAGGTATACTTCTTACAAGAGAAACTTTCCATAGTATATTTCACATGTTTCTCAGAGGCCCATGTGCTAAGTTTTGGTCATCAGAGTAATGCTCTTAGGAGGCAGTGAAATATTTTAGAAGATTGCAGCGTGAGGGGTTTTGGTTACTGGGGAAGAAAGCTGTAGAGCTTCTCTTATGGCTCCTTTCTTGCTCTCTCCCATTTTGGCCATGATAGAAGCAGTTGTGGTCGATCACATGCTCCCACCATGATGCCCATCCTTGTCTCTCAACTGTAGCGATGCTACAGCAGATCCTGGACCAGAATCTCTGCAAAGGTGGATGAGGACGCAGCTTTTATCATTGTAGGTTAGGTCACACACTGCTATTGTCAGGAAGCTATTATACTCCTCTTGACCTTTCTTGTGACAATCTGTTTTATGTATCCAAATACTATGTTTACCTGATGTCATTGCTTTTGCTGTGTGAGGTCCTTTACTTCTCATAGAAATCATTAAATATACTTACCTACCACTTAATAATTCTAGCCTCACTAAATTATTCTGTTCTGGATATTACAAATTTAATATGATACCTTACTTTGGACATTAAGAGGTTTGTTTTTAACTTCTTATAATATACATCTGCTGAAAATGAATTATCTTCACTTTTAAGTGGCCCTGAAAATGCCCCTATTTCGCCTTTGGTTTTAAAGTTTATATTTGTGAGGTGTAGAGTTCTAGGATTTTTTTCAAACTAAAGTGTCTTGCTTTCTGGATTCTGTTATTGGAAGATAAATTGTTTATAACTTATGTTATTATATTTATAATTTTCTGAGCCCCCTTTAGCTCTGACCTGTGTTCGGATTTTATTTCTCGTTACAGCTCAACACTTTGAGTATGATATATAGAGATGCAGTACATCTTCCTGTCCTTACTTAATCTTTTTTTCACATATTCTAATTGATATTTTCAATGAAATATAGAAACATTTAGGTTTATTCCATAGACCAGTGAAGCACTGTTAATTATTCTTAGTTTTTTTGGTGTGTGTGTTTGAGAGAGGATCTGGAAGGACGTAGGGGATAATCACAGGAATAATGTGATAAAATATATTTAAATTTAAGAATGATTTTTAAATAATAAAAAGAGAGTAGAACAGAAAAAATCACAATAAAAAGATATAGAATTAAAAATTAAGAAATAAGGTCATTTTGAAATAGAAACAACCTGTCTCCTAAATTCCATGTGTAATTCTGTTCATCTATTAATATTCAGCCAAAAGGGTGATCTGTCACGACATTTTCCCATATTACTTAGTTTGGAAGAACAATCTGCAACAGCAATGTGTGTATGACATTTGTTCCTTCATGAGTTACATGTTCTTTCTTTCTCTTTTACAAGGTTGTGAACTAGTTCACACAACATCGAATCTCATGCTTTGGTCTTTCTTAGGTCAAATTCCCTTGAAAAATAAACCAAACTGAAGATTCCTGTTTTACTAATATATTAAAGTAGAACACCTTGTTGACCCTGAAAATAAGAGTCTATAAAAAATAAAATGAGAAAAACTATATTCACTGAGGCATTCTCTCAAGTTGTAAGCTATAAATTCTATCCCATGAAATGTCTATTTCATATAAATGTGTACATATTTTTTTGTGTGTATATATATAGATATGTGTGTGTATATGTATGTGTATGTGTGTGTGCGTGCGTGCATGTGTGTGTGTGTGTGTGTGTGTGTGTGTGTATGTGGTTTCTGGATTTATTTGGCTCACATTGAATGCATTTCTTTGTACAAAAATTTTCTGTGCTCCTTTGAACTAATCAGCTGATAGGCATACATACAAGTTTACCTTAAAAAATAGCATCTGTTTGGAAGGGGACTCCTAACTTGTAATTATTCTTTGTTCTTCCTCTTCATTTAAAATATGTAAGAAACTGCACAGGACCGAAAAAAATGAGTAGAGAATATTTCATTATCTCTTCCAACAAAGGGTAGTTTTTCCAGAAGTTGCATTTTCAAGTGCTGTGTCAATCATTTTCCTCTTTTATACAATTGTTTAAGACAATTGTTTATACAATTGTCTTTAGAGCAATGGTTCTCGCCCTTCCTAATGTGATGACCCTTTAATACAGCTCCTCATGTTTTGGTGACTCCCAACCATAAAATTATTTTCATTGCTACCTTATAACTTTAATTTTTGCCACTGATATGAATCATAATGTAAATATCTAATATGCAGGCTATCTGATACATGACCCCTGTGAAAAGGGCCGTTCGACTCTCGAAGGGGTTATGATTCATGGTTGAGAGCCACTGCTCTACAGGAACTTGGAGATGTATACTACTTTTGGTCATTTTATAATCAAGAACAAGAAAAAAGGGAACTCTTTTTCTGGACATCAGAACCCCAAAGGGCTGAATTTTCATAGTAAACTCATACAGTGGAGAAGTTTTGGTATTGTTAAGCTTTAACAATGCTTTAGGATGTGTGGCTAAAGCCAAGCATGGAGAAGTTCAGGAAAGAACCAAGCCCAGAAGACCCACATTTGGTGATGATGAAGTTAAGATGAATAATGAAAGGTCTGGTAATTAAGTGGTAATCACTCTTAGAGGGGGCATGTAATGACAGTAGATAATTGAAACGAGGCAAATCTGTAGGCATATGTATATAAAATGCTGAGAAAGTTTTTTTTTTTTTTCTGAAAGGATATGGTGAATGGCTTTGAACTTGGAATAAGAAACTAAGGGAATGTTGATTCTGTGATGTAGACGTAGAAGACAGAAGAGACTTCAATTTAGAGACTTTCAGGTGACCATTAGGACAATGTCAGAACTCAGCTGTGTCAGAGAGAGAGTGGCATTCCTCCACAGAGACAGGAGACATAGTGAATGAATTGACAGGGAAATCGCTTTGAAAGGGTTCAGTGGAAGCAGAAGTTGAGAGTTTCCATGGGCGGCCAAAACTGGGGCTGAGCACAGGGCAGACAGATCACACTCCTTCAACTGCAGGGGCGGAGGTGGGGGATGGCTAATGTCAGAGAAGAGAAGGTACAAGTAACTGTCCTACAATATCCCCTTGCTATTGCCTTAGTAAGTATGTTGAGTGGTTTTATGTCATCTTGACACGAGCTAGAGTCATCCCAAAGGAGGGAATCGCGATTGAGACAATGCTTTATACTATCTGGCTGTAAAGCAGGTTCTTAATAAGTGATTGATGGAGGAGGGCCCAGCCCATTGTGGGTGGTGCCATTCCTGTGATGGTGGTGGTCCTGAGTTGTATAAGAAAAGAGGCTGAGTAAGCCATGAGAAGAAAGACAGTAAGTAGTACTCTTCTATGGCCTCTGAGTTAGCCCTTGCCTCCAGGTTTCTGCCTTGCTTAAGTTCCAGTCCTGATTTCCTTCAGTGATACACTACAATGTAGAAACATAAGAAAAACAAGCCCTTTCCCCCACAGCTTGCTTTTGCTCCTAGTGTTTCACCACCACAACAGAAACCCTAAGTAAGACAGTTTGGTGATTTGAATAGGAATGACCCCAATAGGCTCATGTATGTGAATGCTTGGTTATGAGGGAGCTATGCTTCTTGTGAGGGATTAAGAGGTGTGGCCTTGTTAAAGTAGGTGTGGTCTTATTGGAGGAAATGCATCACTGGGGGTGGGCTTTAGGGTTTCAAAAGCCCAAGTCAGTCCCAGTCTCTCTCCCCACTGCCTTTGCATCTGGATGCAGAACTTTCAGCACCACATCTGCCTGCATACCACTACACTCTCCACCATGAAGATAGCAAACTAAACTAAGCTGTAAGCAAGCCCCAGTTAAATGCTTCCTTTTAATACGAGTTGCCATGGTCATGGTGTCTCTTCACAGCAATAGAACACTTACTAAGGTAGACACTAAGGGTTTCTCTAGCTGGGCTAAATGCCATGACCAAAAGCACACAGATGAAGCATTTGGCTTACACTTTCATATCATAGTGATCACTGTGGGCAGATAGGCAGGAACCTGGAGGTAGGAACTGAAGAAGCCTCAGAGGGAGGAGGTCTGCTTACTGGCTTCTTCTCAATGGCTTGCTCAGGCTCCTTTCTTACAACCCAAGACCACCTGCTAGAAGTGATGCCACCCTAACCTCCCATGGGTCTGATCTCCAGTCACATCAGTCATTAATCAAGAAAATGCCCACCCCATACTTGCCTCCAGGACAATATAATGAAGAAATTTTCTCAGTAACCTTAATATTTTTCTGCATGTATGTTAAATGTGCCACATGTGTGCAGTGCCAAGAGGCCAGAAGAGCACATTGGATTCTCTGGAATTAGAGGTAGAAGCAATTTTGAACTGCTAGGTGGGTGATAGAAAGTGAACTCAGGTCCTTGGTGAGAGCAAAAAGCACCTCTCAATCATTGAACCATCTCCACAGCACCCATTTATTTTTAACTTTTGTTTTTTTGTGAGGATGGTGGTTAATATATTTTCTGAGTTTTAAAGTTTCAATTAAAATACACCATTCACCCCATTCTTTTCCTTTCCTTCCACTAGATTTCTACATGTCACCTCCTTCTAACTTCTCCCTCTTAAATCCATGGCCTAGGGTCTGGACAGATGGCTCAGTGGCTAAGAGCACTGGCTTCTCTTCCAGAGGTCCTGATTTCAATTCTCAGCAACCACATGGCTCACAACCATCTGCAATGGGATCAGATGCCCTCTTCTGGTAGATCTGAAGTTGTGACAGTCTACTCATATACTTAAATTAAATACAATCTTTTAAAAACATAATCCATCGCCTATTTTTCTTTGATTATAACTGTTATGTGTAGATATATAATTGTACCCCATTGGGTCCTTTTAGAATTGGTTTCATTCTCATGACCACTTGTTATTTAGACAACCAGGGCCTCATTCTTGGGAAAGACTAATTCTTTTTTTCAGAAGTCATTAGTTGTCTGCCTATTTTTTTATGCTCTAAAAACTTTTTTTTAAAAAATAAAATTAAGGAGATAAAATAATCTTTATAGTTTCAAGAATTTTTTGTGCATGTATTTCATATGTCTTGTGTAGTGTTCATATACTCGTGAAATCTGTAATTTTAAGTGAGAATGTGATGATATTTATCAGGGGCAGGAAACACATCATCTCACTACATGAATCTTTAGATTCTACTCCCTTTGTAATGTTTGAGACAAATGTTTATTCCGAGAAAAGCCCACTTAGAAGACATATTGCATATGTCTGGTGGGGCTTTGCATGAGAAACATGGTATGCTGACACTAGGCTCAGGTTTGAGGAGTCTCCGAAAGTCTAGACTGTTAAGCAGGACTTGAAAGTAACATACACAAGGTGACTTTGGGCATTTGAGCCTTCATAGAGGCAACTGATGAGAATCTGTATGAATCTGATCCCTGTAACATTAGGCCGTGTATCTATGAGCAAGTCAATTCACTTGTTTAATCCCAGTTTCTCTAGCAAAAAGAATGAGATAGCTGGAGTACACAATCTCCTAAATTCTAATCAGTTTCTTCAAAAGGCAATTCTGTTTCTGTTTTTGTTTTTTTGTTTTTGGTAATTATCAGAGTGATCAGGGAAACAGATGTTATCCTGAAATATACATTTCACATCTGACCCAAGGTTGGGCTTCACCTAAATCATTGTGGATGGATGCTTTGTATACTGTTCTGACAGATTGTCCTGGAAAATTCCTTCAGTCTCACCTCACTGTACATCCTGTCACCGTTTCTGGTTTCACTGATCTTGAATCCTCTAATTGTTCCTAAGTACCTGCAGCTGGTGCTGTTGCCCCAGATTACAGCTCATTCAAGGGTTTCTCCGTAGATGCAGACATTAAAGATGGCTACTAATGGCCTGTATTCACAGCTGCAAACACAGTGGATTGATTCCCTGTCTCTTCCACAATTCTCGAAGGAGTTTTGGTTATGTCTGTATGTCTCAAAAAAGTCAGATGTATAAGATAATGCAAAGGATGTGTTGTGGAATGTTTGGTGGAGTCTATCAGGATTTTGCATCCTTTGTTTGTTTCAATTGCTTTCTTGGTTGTGAAGGTCAGTTGTAATTTAAATATTCTTAAATGTGATTCAGTATTATTTCCAGAGATATTGATACACTTGAGATGATTTATAGCATAATTTTAATCCTTGACATCTTGACCAATAAGTTGACTGTGTAAAATACCCTTTACCTGTTCTATACATTAGCCATAAAAAATCTCATAAAATGTTTTCATCAATTCAAATGTTAACTGAAAATATAATACGGAGAAACAACAACAAAAAAGAAATATTAATATTGTCTTGTCTGGTTCCAGAGGTTTTGGATTCAGGAGAACAATGGCTCCTTCACAAAATTCTTCCATAAAAGCTATCATATGTGATGTAGTATTCAGTCTCTCTGGCTAAGTTGGTCATGTCTACATGTTCCAGTGACTTCTGATGCTCCCCCCTCTCTTCAGATTTTATTTTATGTATATGCATACACTGTAGGTGTCTTTAGACATACTAGAAGAAGGCATTGGATGCCATTACAGATGGTTGTAAGGTACTATGTGGTCCTGAATTGAACTCAAGACCTCTGGAAGAGCACCTAGTACCCTTAACCACTGAGTCATCTCTCCATCCCTTCTCTTAATATTACACTTCATTCTTTAAGTGGTCATTATGTTTATCTGAACCAAAGGCTATAGGGAGCTAATATTAGAATTCATGTTTATGCATTTCTGTGTTTCTTTCTTAGATAAGTTCTATTTTGTATATTTTGTAATATTTATGCTATAACATTTCAGTTGGAAATATTTATAATCTAATGTGATAGATTAAGTCAGCTTCAGAAAACAATTAAATTCCTCTTTGAGTTGTGGGGCTCTTTGTCCCCTTCCTTTGAATCTGTGTTGGTATTGTGACTACTTTGATCATGAAATATAGGGAAAGTGACACTATGTGGTATCTGAGTGTAGTCATGATGAGACTGGAAGCTTTCTCAGAGATATTTTTGTAACTATATTATGTATGAATGCATGTATGTATGTACGTATGTATGTATGCATGCATTCATGTATCTGATTGTATTGGCTATCAAACTTAAGGCTTTGTGCATGTTAGGCAAATATTGAGCCAGTGGGCTACATGCCCAGCCTTAAAAGACTACAAGCCACCACTTCATCTTTTAGAGAATAGTTATCTTTCAATTCCTGTGTTATCCAAGAGTATGGTCATCTAACTGAGTGTACCTTGTGCAGAGTTCCTGTGTTCTCACTGGCAGATGGAGAAGCCAGTGAAGTCTAAGGTATCCACTGTCTTTTGTGAAGTAGTATACATGTGAGTGAATCTCATATGGCTGAGCCAATAGATGAAAACCTTTCTGAGATCATGTTAAAAGAGATGATTCTCCCATCCAAACCCCATCTTAGTTTAGAACCAAAAAGATTTTGGCTATAATAGCTCACTTATAGCAGTTGTTACAGGATGGTGCATTTTGTTGTCATTTGTCAGAAAATGTATGTGTAGTAGTGTATGTATGTATGTATGCATGTATGTATGTATGTATGTATGTATCCATCCATCCATCCATCTATCCATCCATTCATCCATTTTTTTCCAGGATGGTGTTTTTCTGTGTAGCCCTGGCTCTCTTGGAACTAACTCTGTAGACCAGGGTAGCCTCGAACTCAGAGATCCTCCTGCCTCTATTCTGGGATTAAAGGTGTTCACCACCACCATATGGTGTTTATTTTTATTTATTTTTAACCAGAAAGAGTGTCTGTTTGAAAATACTTTGTGACCATTGACTTTAAAGCAACAGGAAATTAATGCGGTCAAACTGTTTGGAAACGACTCTGCTAAGTTTGGCAAAGATGACAAAGATGTCTCTATAAGGTTGTCATTTCTACAATTTCTACAATGGCTCCATTTAACATCTATTTTCCATTTTCAATGCATAGGTGTTTATTGATATAATTACAGAATATTAAGCATTACTTTAAGTTCTCTGTTTCTAATTCACTATACACGATTCCAAGTTGACGTCTCTGTGTACAGGGCTGTGAAGTGGACGGGCAGGTTTTGAGGTCAGGCAGCTTGAGCTTTCACAATTGCTTTGAGTCTCAGTTCCTTCCAGTAGAATAGAATCATTTCTTTCAAGAACTGAGTAATTTTTCTTTAATATTTATTTCTATGAAATTTATTGACATATTAAGGCTCCTAGGTCAGAGTATTTGAATTTTGCAGATGGTGAAGTCTATCAGGTATAAAACCATAGGTCACTCAGATTATTCCTATGTCCTTAGTTTCCACATATTTTTGGTTTATTGTATGAATATATCAAAGAGCCAGGGCATATTTTTCAATTCAGATGTCATTTTCAAGTGGGAATATGGTGCTTAATTAGAGTGGCCTTTTGTACATATGAACTTAAACTGCTTTCTCAACAATTTCAGCCACACACATAGTTAATGAAGACTTAAAATATCATATAAATAAATACTTCTTAGGAAGGAAAATTACCTATCAAATATTATACACATGATATCACTACATATATGCTCCTTTTTGTGGATGCTCAATATATCTATAAATGAAGATGAACTTAGATTTTGTGTGTGCACATTGTTGGTTACAGTGATATTATATATTTGTTTGGAGCAGTATTGTAAAGTTAAGCTTTATCTTTGGAATATTGTTATGGGGAAACAGAATGTCCATAGAATGACACATATCCTGGGCCTTAATCCAAACTGAATCAGTACAGGAATACTTTTATTGTTGTTGTTGTTCTTGTTTTCTATCTACACATTTACCATCTTAGTGTTTTTTGATGTATACACTACAGTAATGCTAGCATTATGTACTTGGCTGTGCAACAGATACCCAAAATTTTTTTAGGATGCAAAACTGAATATAATTCTTGAGTGGAAGACTTCCCTTTCCTTAGATTCTGGTTTCTGACTACTAACATTTTGTAGTTTTTCTATACAAGCTTATTATTTTCTACCTGGCCATATGTACCTGTTGCTCAGCTCAAATGTCTGCAGTGTCTTTGGCTCCTACATTGATCCCATCATGCATCATAAGCAATTGTGCCAATATGCATGCTCTGTATATTCCTGTCATTGTGAATTTCTGAACAGTATATGCTATGCTGCCCACAGCTTTGTTCTCAGTGGCAAGCCTTCCCAGAGATTTAGAACATTTTCCCTTGTTATCTTTCAAAATTTCCCTTTGGAGCTCTGAGCTGTCAGGACCCTTCGTCCATTTGGAACTCTGAGCTGTCCGGACCCTTAGCTGCAGTTTGAGGCTATTTCTCACAGCACACATGCACAGACAAATGGCTCTCCCTAGCAGTTAGAAGTGGTTAAGCCTAGCAGAAGGTTAAGCATATGGAATCCTGTCTGACTACACGCTTGATGGAGAATAATATGGTCTCAGCACCATTTCAGGGTTTTCAATCACCTAAAATAGATGCTAGGTTTGATATGGTAGTCAATCTCTATCAAGCTATTCAGGAAACCTTGAATCACTCAATCCAGCAAAGCTCTGCTTATTATCATTCCATTCCACAAACCACCGCTCATGTGGCACTCATGATAGCTATTTGAATGATGAGAGAGCTTTAGAATGGCTTTGCTCCTATCGAGAACATTTCCCTTGGATGTTTGAAGGTTGATGAACTTGGCCCACATCATAGGGAGGCATGTCAGCTACCTGTGGTCATGTTGTTGATAATTTATGTTGCAATTTTATTTTATAGGGCTTTATACTTCTTCCAGGATTCTTCATAAACTCTTTATGAACTAGATAATATATAGAGAAAGGTTTTTCTTTATAAAAGGCTATTAAAATAGGGCATTATAAATAGGTAACATTTCGAGGTAGTAGAGGCATCACTCCCCCCCACCTCCATTTAGACCTTTACTTAGTCTTCTAAACCCCTTGGCTTTATGAGTCAACATTGTATATAATCAAGATACAGGTTCAAGTGCCCAATAGTCCATAATATAAGTGCACAGCTGGTACTTATTGACTGTCTAATGTGATAGTATTTCAAACCAGGCTTCATAAATAATACTTGGTGAGGAATTATGAAAATGCTAATTCTCAGGCACCATATCCTGGACCCTTATTGATTGATCCATTGAATGTAATAATCTGTTTTGAAATATATTTATTATTTTTTATAGTGGTAAAAAACCTGCATAAACAAAATTATTTCAACATTATCATTACTTGCTATGCCCATACTACCATAAGCTTTCAGCATTGTCTTTCAACAGACCTGAATACTATGTTTCCGAACACCTTTGGTGAATGAATATGAAGTGAGGCATTTCAACCTTATTTGGTTAAACATGGACATTATGTGAACTTGTATTTTTGTTAAACATCATAGGAAAAACAAGACATGTGAGAAATGATTGCTAGATTCATCATGACAGAGGACTAATAAAATCAATGCATATGGAATAATGAGAGTATGTTCAAAAGAATGAAAATAGGCAAGACACTGAAGGGGGTGTATCACTACTCTTGCATGCAAACCTGTTACAGGGTTAGCTGGTGTAAGAAAGATTGAGATAAGTAGATAGGTATACCTGAAAATAGAAGTCGTGAAGGCTGGTTCTAGAAAGGCCATGACAACAGGATTTTATACAAAGATGTTCAAGAGGTCAGTAAGGATCTCAGAAAAATTTCTCTGATGACCATATGGTAGTTGATGTGGATCAGAAATTCATGTTTACATCAGATATATTACCCACATGAACAGATTAAATTCTATTTTTTAAAAAGCAATGACTAAATATAAAAGGACAAGTTACATCATGTGCTCTTCAGTGCAGTGACTTGCACCCAGGGCCTCACATACACTGTATTAGCTCTGGGCCCATGCTCTCATCTGTATGGCTTTTGTCACATGGTTGCAGTGAAACAACATAGCTCATAGCATTTAATGCATGACTGCATGAGAGTGTTGTTTGCTAAGTATTCCTCCATGCGATGCAAGCATTAACAGGACATCTTCAAAAAGGATGAGAGTGCCTTGCCTACTCTGGTATTCTCAAGTCAACAGACCCATATCTGCATTTTAAGCTTTCTAACCTCATCCAGGATAAGGAAGGTTCTTTATCCTTCTCCCAATTCCTTCTGGGCATCTTCGCCCATCACCTCCAGGAACAAAGTCTTTGACAGAGCTATATGAGGAATATTTGTTTGACTTACTATTTGTTTAGGATTCAGATTTCGTTTTCTCTGGTGTGGGAGTAGAGTCTATGTATATACCCTGGGCAGGCTTGAGACTACATAGCTTAGGTTAGCCTTGAACTTGTGATCTCTCTCTTAGCCTCCTAAGTGCAAAGACAGAGGAGAGGTGTGCACCACCAATGACGAGTTTGACTTTTTTTGTTAATTCAGTTTCTTCATTTCCTCAGGTTTTATGGTGTATATATGTTTGGGAAATTTATTTACGCTGAAAAAGTATCTCAGCGCTGAGGAAACCTTGATGGTTTGATTGCATTACGTTGTAAGATTCGGGTGTTGAAGCTATGGTATCAAAGGAGCGTTTGCAAGGGGATTAGTCGCTGTGGGCTTCTCCTTTGTGAGGTATACAGTGGCTTTTAAAACAGAGGCTTCTTAGGCACCTTGGAAGTGGACAATTGCCTTTAGATAATTGAACTCATTGAAGCCATTTCTTAGAACTGTGAGAAACATATTTCTGTTCTTTATAATTTTCTTAGCCTCGGGTACTATATTATAGCAGTGCAGTGATCCCAAGTAGCCACAGCAATTGAATGCAATGTGCTATACATGATAAGTAAAAATGCCAGTGAAATACTAATGAGGTATGTGGGCTAATTAGTCATAATGTGCCAATGTTAATTTGCTTGGACAAATGTGCCATGGCTATGTAAGATGTTAATGTTAGGGGAGACTGGATAAATAGGACAAAGAAACTATGTATTGACTTTTTAAATTAAAAAGTGTTGCAAAATAAATTACTTAATAAATCATCTTGCTACAGTTTTGATTGGCTTCCAGGAAGGGTATTAAATTAGATGCTTGTATTTGGACTGTTGTTGTAGCACAGAATTTGATGTTTAGTTATTAACTCCATTCCTAGATGAACGTGTGGACCTCTGCACATTATGTTCTTGTGTTAGTGTCCTCCCTATGAGCTCACTGATCTGGTGAACTGAGACCCTTCTCAGTGTTGCATCCTAGAATGAGTGCAAATCCTTCAGGGCTGTAACAGATGCTCTGGTTGAGGGCTGGTTTGGAAAACCAGGCTCTCTGCTCCATTGCTGTCCTTGCATTTCCTTTAGATAGGAAAAATTTGGGTCAAGAATTTTAAACATGGGTGGGTGGCCCCATGCCTCAAATGGGGACCATGGCTATCCACTTGAGGTGTTCTCTTTAAGGTCTGCCTCCCCACTGTTGGCTAATGTCATCCCCATTGGGTCCTGGGAGTCTTTCACATCCCTGATGTCTGAGAATTTCTAGAGGTTCCCCCCACCCTCCATCCCTTCACTGCTGCATATTTCTATTCACTATTCTGACCCTCTGTGCTTCTTCCCTGTATCCTCCCATACCTGATCCTGCACCCTTCCCCCTCCCCCCTCCTGTTTCCAACTCAGGTCCCTCTCTCCCTCTGCCTCTCATGATTATTTTGTTCCCCCTTCTAAGTGGGATTGAAGTATTCATACTTGGGCCTTCCTTCTTGTTAAGTTTCATTTACTCTGAGTTGTATCATGGGTATTCTGAACTTTTTGGCTAAATATTAACTTATCAGTGAGTATATACCACATATGTTCTTTCGGGTCTGGGTTACCTCACTCAGAATGGTATTTTCTAATTCCATCCATTTCCTGCAAAATTCATGATGTCCTGATTTTCAATAACTGAATTGTATTCCATTGTGTAAATGAACCATATTTTCTGTATCCATTCTTCAGTTGAGGGACATCTGAATTGTTTCCAGCTCCTGACTATTATAAGTAAGGCTGCTATGAACATAGTGGAACACATGATCTTGTGATACATATGGTAAAGCATCTTTTGGGTTTATGCTCAGGAGTGTTATAGCTGTGTTTTCATGTAGAACTATTTCCAGTGTTTGGAGGAACTGCCAGATTGATTTCCAGAGTGGTTGTACCAGTTTGCAATCCCACCAGCAATGGAGGAGTGTTCCTCTTTCTTCACCTCCTTCCCAGCATGCGCTGTTGCTTGAGCTTTTGATCTTAGCTTGATTGGTGTAAAGTGGAAACTGGAGCAGAGACTAAAGGAAAGGCCATCCAGTGACTAGCCCAACTTGGCATCCACCTCATGTGCAGGCACCAAACCCTAACACTATTACAGATGCCATGTTGTACTTGCAGACAGGAGCCTAGCATGGTTGCCCTCTGAGAGGCCCTACCAGCAGCTGACTGAGACCGATGCAGATACATACACCCAACCATTGGGCTGAGGTCAGGGACCTCTATGGAAGAGTTCAAGGAAGGACTGAAAGAGCTGAAGGGGATTGCAACTCCTTAGGAAGAACAACAGTATTAATTAATCTGGATCCATCAGAACTCCCAGAAGCTAACCAACCAACCAAGGAGCATACATAGGCTGTTCTGTCCCCCCCCCCCCACTACATATGTAGCAGAGGACTACTTTGTCTGACCTCAGTGGGAAAGGATGTGCTTAACCCTGTAGAGACTTGACCCAGGGAAGATGGATGCTATTGGGGTGAGGTGGGAGTGGGGGAGTGGGTGGGTGGGGGAACACTCTCCCAGAAGCAAAGGGGAGGGGGCGTGGGGGTGAAGAACTTGGGGAGGGGGCCAGGAAGGGAGGCAACATTTGGAATTTAAATAAATTAATTAAAAACAAAACAAAACGAAGCAAACAAACCTCCACCTCCACCAAACCCCAGTCTCTCCTTTGAAGTCTAAAGGTAGTCATGGAGGTACGAATCGTTTCTTTTAAATCACCACACAACAGATATAGAAAATCTATTGTAAGCTTTTAGATCATGTATCTTGGGCAAAGTTACATCTCAACAACTAGTTTGTACTGTTATTTCAAGTTATACTAGTGAGATGGACAGATCTTTATCTTTACGTTATCTGTATTCCTGTTAGTGGTCACCTTTTTAGTTGTGTTCAAGTGGAACTGAGTTCCTAGAAATTTTAGACCTGCGTAGGTATAACCAGGCTCACGTAGGCATATATAGTCTACTATTCCAGACAGGGTTTGAAGCATCGCAGCCTTCTTGCAAAATGAAGTTTGTAGTAGTGGCTGTCACAATAGTGTGATATTTGGAGACCTTTCTTTCCAGTATTAAATTAACTACTTCTCACTTTGAATTTCCTTTTTGTGCCCTTTGCTCTCTACTGACTTGGAAATGTCTTTGGGATTACAATCATTTTACTGAGTATGAAGTAATATATATTTTTTGTTTTTATCTTTAAATTTTAAAGATAACTTGTAGTGGCTTTTAAAACAACACCATTATATATCATTATTATTTTGTTCTGTTCCATTCCCTTTCTTCATTGCCCTTGCCATTTCCAATGTTCTTTTCTTGCTGGTCCCCTGTGTCCTGCAAGTAGTCTCCTCATTTTGCTTTTGTATCTTTTTTTTCTGTCCTTTCAAGATTTCTTCTTCATCCATTCTTATGGTCTCAGTCCTTTCATGACACACACACACAAACACACACACATTCACATGCACACTCACACACAGTCTGCATATGAGATAAAACAGACAGGATCTTTCTATATGGCTGCTTAATCCTGCATTGTGTATATGTACCCGGATTTTATTATTCATTCATTTATTGATGTCTATCAGGCTGGGTTTTAAAGCTATTGCGAATAGAGAAACAATGGGCCTGAGTGGACAACTATCTCTGTGAAGTGTTGACATAAAAACTTTTCTGGTATATAGACCAAGTTTGTATAGGGTATATATATATATATATATATATATATATATATATATATATAT
>NC_034604.1:64254041-64308256 GCF_900095145.1 Mus pahari
CCTCCCCTCCCCTCCCCTCTCCTCCCCTTCCTTTCTCTTTGTGCTAGAACTCATACTGCTTATGTTATTGTGGCTCTTTCATAATAGTTCAAGATCAACTGTAATACCTCTACCATTGCTCTGAATGCTTAGGATTGCTTTGGCCTTTTGAGTTTTGTGGTTCTGTATGAATTTTAGGATTATTCCTAGTTTTGTGAAGAATATCACCGGAGTTTTGATGGAAATTGTATTAAATCTGTAGATTATCTTTACCAATACAGCCATTTTTACAAGACGGATTCTGTCCATGAACATAGAAAACAGTTCCCTTATCTAATATCACTTCCACTCTTTCTTTGTGTGTGTGTGTGTGTGTGTGTGTGTGTGTGTGTGTTGGTGTGTTCATGCATGGTCACATGTTAATGGGGGCGCTGCTCAGTCTCCAAGTATTTGTCTAGTTCATATACCTTTGATACTAAGTTTTATTCTACCGTGATCTGATAGGATATTGGAAGTTAGTTTGATTCTTTTGGACCTGAGTGATTGGCTTTGTGACCCACAATGTGACCTATTTTAGAGAAGGTCCCATGGACTGCTGAGAAAGTTTATTCTGCTTTTCTTGAATGGGATATTGTATAAGTATCTGTTTGATCCATTAGATCTATGGTATTATTTATGTCTGATGATTCTTTGGTGATTTTTTTGGGGGAGGAGTCTGGGTGACCAAAATCAGGATGAAGATTGACTGAGAATGAAGGACTGACTGAACCTACCATTACTGTGTTATCCTTCTGATCTTTTGTGTTCATTAGTGCTTTATATGAAAATAGGAGCCCCAACACCCAGTACATATATGTTTAGCATCCTTACATCATTACATCTTGATGGATTAGTCATGCATTAGTATATAGTTTATCTTTTCATTTCTTTATCTTGTCTACTTAAGGCTTGAATTCTATGGCGCAAAACCATGTTAATAGCACATTTTGGAGTATAATTATATGCTGTGCTATTTATTTTATTTCTTGTTTTTTTTTTCTCTAACTGTTAAGAGGCCTCCAGCTTAGGTCTGTGTCCCTTTGACCTAGTGTTTTAGGGACTATTATTTTTTATTTCTTTGATTTCTGTTTCTGTGAGAATTTTCAGAATTCTTTTGTGCTTTCTCTTTCTCGTCCTGGACAAAGCCACTTCCCCAGGAAGTTACATTTTTTTTTTTTAATGAGAGAATGGTATTTGAAACTTAGATTGAGTTACTTTCACAGCTACTCTGTGTCAACTGCTTCTGGGCCCTTTCGTTATTAGCCTTGTCTTTCTGTATGTATTCCCAAATGAGAGACTCCAAGAGAAACGGCTGCCAAATTTAGAGTTGCCTGAAGTGTGAACTGTGCTGAGTTAGGAGTCAGCCGCAAGCACCTGAGGTTAGACAGTTCCTGATGCTGCTAAGCTGGGACCAAGGGGCTGGAGGACAGAACGAGGAAGCTCAGCTTTTCTTAGACTCTTGAGCCTTCCTACCTGTGATCCTCCCCCGTGTGCAGTCTCTTGTCAGGTGGTGGCAGAGAAGGGCCAGGGAGAGCATGACGATGTCTACCGTAGATTTTTTTTTTGGTGGGGAATTTTGTAGTAGATCGCACAGGTCCACTAAGCAAGCATAAGAACACACCAAGAGCTAGTGTTTCACACGTACAGCATAGAGACAATACCCAGGGAGATTGAAGGTTGCTGCCACACTGTGGGAACAACATCAGAGGGAGCCCTACATATGTCCTTCCTTCTCTTTTTCAGTTCATATAGTAGAGCACAGAGAAGAGAGGGGAGAAGGGACTGAGGGGACACTAAGGGCGCCAGTCATGACTACTGGCATTTCAAGTCTAGGATACAGAAACAAATTGTTTGGAAGTGAGTTTACACATTAATTTTTTTGAGATGGTCTTGTCATGTTCAGCTAGGCTGGCTTAGAACTTGGACAGCTGAGGCTAGCTTCAAACTCATGATTTTGCTGCTTTACCCACCCAAAGTGCTGGCATTACACAGTTGTGGTACTTATTATATAGCTAAGCTTACAAATTTAAAGTGAGCACGGGTGGAACTTTCAGAAGTAGCACGTGACATTATTGTCAAGGAAGTGAAGAAGTCAGAGTGAGACCTTGGTGTGCTCCTTCAACACCCCACAGTAGGGCAGAATCCTATTAGTATAATAAGTTATTAGCAGAAAATAAAGTAAGCCTTCTTTCCCCACAACATACATGCACAGAAAAGCCAATAAGCAGTACCTCCGCCCCAAATCTCATTACTTAAATAGAGCGTGTGGCACAGAACCTGGTTCATGTTCATACAACAGATGCTGCCTTTTATTATGATTAATGATATTAATTTGTTGAGACTGGGTCTAATACCATTCTGTATATGATTAGCAAATCTGGAATTCTTTCCAGATTGCCTCTAAGTTATATACTGTATGGTAATAAAGGCAACACAAGGAGACTTTTCCCCCCGCTGGAGCCGAGACATGCTTAGAGTGTTGTATGTACAAGAAGGAGCAAAAGACAGCTCCAGATACTGTGTTTATGGGAGCCCCCCACCTTTTGGGGTTCCTGCTTTCAGTATAGGGTCTGAGGCAATGTCTTTTGGGAGAGATGCACACATAGACTCAGTACCAATCACACTGCTTCATATTATATCAAGTCTGAATTCCAGTGAAGCTTGAAGCTAGCCTCCCATTTTAAATAGAATGTGCTAGTGTAAACCAAAAGAAAATATGATACCATGGAGAGGAACTACAAAAGGTCAATACATGCATTTGCTTAATGTGTTGTAAAAAGCTGCTTTTCAGTTAATAAGCTGTGGGTCCTTTGTGAATCAGGGAATGAATATTATCACCTGATGGCTAAGCAGAACAGAAACAAAGAAGCCGTCAGGCTCTGCTTCCCTTGGTCCGGGGGACTAGGAAGGGTGAAGTGCCTCCAGCACTGTTTATGTTTGGTTGGATTTCCCAGGCTTCTTAGAATGTTAATTGTTTCTGGGAATCTTGACAAGAGAGGAATATAAAATCAAGACAAAGTGATTCTCAGGAAAACAAAACTGGAACATAAATCCAAATTGCCCGAGACAACGCTGGATTGAATTCTCGGCCTTGTTCTATCCAAACCCGAATCCACATCCCAGGCCTCCCCGAGGAATGTCTCACAGAAGCCTTCTGTCGCATGGTGGGGAAGGTTTTCACCAGTCTAGAAAGTCTAGTTATCTCTGGGCCACAGTCCTCTACTGTGCTAGAAAGTCTAGAGCGCCACAGGAAAACGAAACAGTGTGTACACCATCAGAGAGGCTCCCAACACGTGAGCAGGAAGGAGGAGATGCCTAAGAAGCTGAGGAACAAACCAGACCTGGACTTCCCTCTTGTTAGTGAATAGACCTCTGGAGTCTGTGGAATGGGAAGCAATCGAGCTTAGACTTTAGTTAGACAAGCAAGTCAAGGCTTTGTGGAAGCACACAAAGCTAGGGCACAGATTTACTTGTACGCAAAGTAAGAAAAATAACATATGTATGTATGTATGTATGTATGTATGTATGTATGTATGTATGCATGCATGTATTAAATGGAGGTCTCAGCAAACTTTGAGTTTTGAGTGATGAGGTCACTACAGTTCCTGAGCATTTGGTCCATCTGTTAAGAATGGAGAGGAACTGAATCATGACCCTCATGTGTGCCTCTCTCCTTGGAGCCTGTTCCCTATATGCATACGATACTATCCCTCTTTTAGGCATTAACATCTCAAGTGAAACTATCCATCTAAGGAATAAATTCCTCAGGGGCTCACAGGTACTCAGGCTCTGAGTTAAGAAAACTAATTCTCTTGTGTCTATGACATAGGGTAAGTTTTATTACTGAAGATTTTATTTTTGACATTTAACTAAGTGTGTATGTGTGTGGTTCTGTAGAAGTTTTAACTTCCCAGGGGCTGGAGTTACAGGCAGCTGTGAGACACTGTCTTAGTCAAGGTTTCTATTCCTGCACAAACATTACCAAGAAGCAAGTTGGGAAGGAAAGGGTTTATTCAGCTTACATTTCCATACTGCTGTTGGTCACCAAGGAAGTCAGGACTGGAACTCAAGCAGGTCAAGAAGCAGGAGCTGATGCAGAGGCCATGGAGGGATGTTCTTTACTGGCTTGCTTCCCCTGACTTGGTCAGCCTGCTCTCTTATAGAACCAAGACTACCAGCCCAGAGATGGTCCCACCCACAAGGGGCCTCTCCCCCTTGATCACTAATTGAGGAAATGCCCCACAGCTGGATCTCATGGGGGCATTTCCCCAACTAAAGCTCCTTTCTCTGTGATAACTCCAGCTGTGTCAAGTTGACACAAAGCTATCCAGNACAGACACCCCACATGGGTGCTAGGAACTGAACTCATGTCTAGTACATCCTCATGTTTGTACATGGAGTACTCTTAGACACAGGACCATCTTCCATTCCCAGGTGAATGTGTGTGTGTGTGTGTGTGTGTGTGTGTGTGTGTGTAAAGTATGCATACTGATGTGAAGTGAATAAATAAACAACTGAATAAATTAATTAAATTAATGGGAATCCCCCCCCCCAATCCATTCTTTCCTGGAGGGAAGCTCATTAAGACCCAGTAAATATGAGGCTGGGTTTTAGCTTAGTTGGTAAAATATTTGGTGTGTAAACATGAAGGCATGGCTACAGACCCCAAGTATCCACATCAAAAGGTAGGCATGGTAATGTACAACTGAGAAGGCATGGTAATGTCCAGATGCTGAGAAGGAAGGATGCGGATGGCAAAGTCTCTGAAACGAACTGATGGGATATCCCAAAAAATAAGACACACACACACACACACACACACACACACACACANAGAGAGAGAGAGAGAGAGAGAGAGAGAGAGAGAGAGAGACTGCTATAGACTCCTGACTTCTCTATACATATGTATATGACTATGTACTCTCCCCATCACATTCACACACACAAATGCATACATATGCAAACACTTCTCTCCACACATACCCATTAAAAGGCACAGGAAGAGCATGAAAGTTTACAAGGCTTAGGACTAAATAGAACTCACAGGTCTTAAGCTCCTGAAACTTACAAGTCACACTGCCTCTTCCCAAGCTCACATCAGCAGCAATAGCTGCTGGAGAAAGGAGCCTCTCTGCCTAGTCTAGACACAAGGAAGCTCCGGAAACTCAGCTTTTGTGAATCATCATCTCTACTGGGATGGTCTTTTTAATAATGTGGCTGCTTGGGAGTCACCCATGTTGTGGTAACTGCTCATCTATGCTCTTGTAAGTTAACCAAATAACTCACTGGCTCATTCATTTTTCTATCTATCTATCTATCTATCTATCTATCTATCTATCTATCTATCTATCTATCTATCTATCATCTATCTATCTACCCTACCCACACATCTCATTGGCTGTCTTCTTACTTCATATTATCCTTCAACCAATCCCTCACCAATCCTGCCATCTGTCTATCAGTCAATCATCTGTCTATGCACATTCACGTACTGAGGGAAATAACTTCTAAAATTTTGTTCCTAGAGGCCCAGAGATTTGGCTGTGATGTCTTTGTGGGAGTTGTAGGAGACAGAAGGGCTGGAAAAGGCTGGCTAGCTGGATAGAAAGGGTTTGCAGGCTCTTCTGTGATTAAAACTGCCTTGCCATTATATTTTATGTACTGCAGTCATGTATAGAACTTCACAGGCTTCTGCCCTTTAAACTCTGGAAAATGTCTCAGTTGGAGGAATTACAAAGCTCAGATTTCCAATGTTTTTGGCCACTAACTACATATGGCTGTTGACTCTTTGAAAAGTAGGTAGGTCTGATTTGACAAGTGCTGTAACTTAAAACAACTGTACTGAGTTTCAAAGATGCGGGATGACAAAAATACATAGAGGAGCTCATTAATAGTTTAACAGATCAGTAACATGTTAGAATAACAGTTTGATATATTGGTTTAAATAAAATATTTAGTTCAATCTAGTTTCCTTTTGAAAATTCAGCTTTTAGAAAAATCCGTGGGTGGGATGCATCTCATGATGCTTGAACAATGCGTCTGCCTTGAGTTGGGATCCCTAAATTCTTGTGCTGCTGAGTGTGAGTAAAATGGAGTCAATCTGGCGTACGATACCTTTTCTCCTTGCTGCATTTTGGTGGGGTTACAGCCAGACACAGAACCTTCTCTGAAAACTTCAAAGCCTCTGAGTCACAAACGCTCACATGCGAGGGATTTAAGGACAAACAACAACCCTAAGCCCCCTGCGTATCCTACCTTCTCTCTATGCCACTTCTGACCTGTGGATATTGCCAACCCACCTGCATACGGAGGCTCTCCTATGGTATCCATGAATTTTGTTAAATTTTTTTCATAAATAGTGTTTTATCAGCCTGAGTTTTGGTTCCCATTTATCATCACCATGATCCTTAGAGGACCATAAAAACTTCTCTCTAAGAATTTACAATATGAAAGCCACAGCCTTCAGTGATTTTTTAGGGTAGGGGGAGGGAGGGAGGATAGGCAGAGGTCAGATGGCTTTTAGTAGGCAAGAACTGCTATATCTTCCTTAGAAGTGGCATAAATGCCATGGATTTGCCAAAATATGCATAATGTAGAGTAAGAATGAATCCTGAAGAAAGCTAGGGATTTTGCATAACGAAGATTTTGCAATGTCGGTTCATCTAATGCATTAAATTAAAAGGAACAGTCTGTTGATGAGCTGGAGGAGACTTCATGTGTGTAAGATGTGGAAAGGACTACCCAAGGACACTGTACTTTCTGCTCAGTTTTGCTATGAACCCCAACCTTTTCTAAAAGTAGCCTGTTGGATATACATCCAACATGTATATTGGAGGTGTAAAGTCATACATAGAAAGCCCTGTTGAAAATGGCTGCTCAAATTAGAATGACAGCCCTGGGCTCTCTGGGTGCTCAGCTGTTCTCCACACTGCTTTGAATGGGAGAATGACCATCAACACTTTGCCAAGGTGTCCTGTCTCTCCATTTTAACATAAGAGGCAGGAAATGATAAATATGCTTGTTTTCTTGCCTTCAGATGGAGGTCTGATTGATAGAAACAGCCACTAAGTGACTTCACAAAGCAGGGGGAATCATTTGCGTTTTTCTTGGTGACCTTGTGAGGTCAACTTGCCTTTTAAGTCTGGCTGCAAGGAGCCTGTTGCTCCCTGAGAATGATGGGGCCTTTACCCATATAATCAAACTCACCTGGATGACAAATTGCTCGCTTTAAGTGTCTAGTGATACAGGACTTATATAATGAGATAGTGTACCAACACA
Source organism: Mus pahari (assembly GCF_900095145.1). NCBI lineage: Eukaryota > Metazoa > Chordata > Mammalia > Rodentia > Muridae > Mus > Mus pahari. Next base: position 64,261,338 of record NC_034604.1, read on the forward strand.
TCAAACCTAAATAAGCATTCACTTTCTCCTGACTTAAAGTCTGGAAGAGACTTTTCTAATTCTATGCTGTGTGTTGGGAGCTGTCCTTCCAGGTCCATTGTTATTTTGAGGAAAGTATAAACTTAGAAGAGTAGAATGAAGGTCTGTTAGGAAGGACTGTTAATTTTGTGCTGTACAAATACAGGCACCAGCCAGGGGTGTGAGGACCTGCAGTCAGTGGGGTTTGCTTTTGGCTTATAGCACATGACGTTAAGGGGTTTCTTTCTCCCTGAACCTCATCTTAGTCACACAAAGTTATTCTAAGTGGACAGAAGGACAGGTGCTCACCCCTGCCTTTTGTTATAGTAGAAATCATTTGGTATATGAGTGGCCTGTGTGTAATTTGCTAGAAGAAGGAGGGACTTTTAAAGCCCTTTCATGCTCCTTTCCAGGATGCCTTTGCTTTAGAGCTGGTGCACTTTTCATTAATGCGATGCAGAGGAAAGCATCCTTTCTGGGCCTCAAGCCTCTATAGGTTGGAGATGCAGTTTAAGCTTACTACCTTCTATTTTCATGCTCTTAGAAGTAACACACATCTGTGAGTCTATATTTTTCTTAAAGAACCTTACATTTAAGTTCCAAAGATACTATACAGACATTGTATAAAGCTAAAAAGTTTCACAAGTGTAGACAATCCAATTCGGAGACGCTTTATTTTCCCCAAATCCCCTGAGCTGGTGAGTTGGGGAGCTTTTCAGGAACCTCCGTGTTCCTATCAGTCTGGTCCACTCTCCCACGATATCCGTTCATGTCACTACCTAGCATAGTCCTTCACCTACTCTAGAATCTGTGCAAAGTCCCACTGCATGGCACATACTTTTAAAATCTTTTATTAATTAAGGAAGTCATTCATGCTTTAATACTTGTTACAGTTGTAGACAGATATGTGCCCACAAATAAGAAACATGAGCAATACAGAATGTTATTGTTTTTAATGCAAAAATCTTTTTTTTCTGACCAATTCATACCTTTCTCTCATTTCAAATTCTATAGGAGCACACATACTGAGTAGGTTTTTTTTTTTTTTTTTTTTTTTAAATCGGTTGGGCATCACTGGAGCTTTAAACAGAATCTTAACATCTCTATTTCATGACTTAACTCCTTAAGGCAATGTCTATTGATTGCTTGCTACGAAAAATAAACAGTGAGGACTGTAATACAGAGGCATGGGATGCGGCAGTCCCTCAGAGTTTTGTACGTGTCTGTGTGTGCCTATGTGTGCCTGTGTGTGTGTGTGTGTGTGTGTGTGTGTGTGTGTATGTGTGTGTGTGTGTTTCCTATGTAAGTATTTGTATATATTATTAAATTTATTAACCCAGGCCTGTGGCCGTGGGTATTTACCCATAATAAAAAATTCTAATGGTGGTAGAGCAACAGAGTTGGAGTATTTCCAGCCAGCCATTATTTCATCTCATTGAGCATCCAGGGTTGGGGAATTTATATGGTGTACATGGTATACACATGTGTGTACAATGACCTCATTTTCTGTTGGAGTTATTCAGGCTATTACTGAAGAGCCCATATTTTAGTCAGTATACCTCTGAGAGGACAGCAAAAAGAGGACTGGAAGCCTCACCACCATCTTTTGTCAGAAGACAGACTATATATGTGATGGTCTTGAGTAGGCCCTGAGGCACAGGAGGAATTTTCCACAAGGTCTGTGCATCTCACTCCTTTTACGATTTCTTCTGTCCCCATGAATGTACCTATGGCCTCTTGGGTGGTGTCCTGTGATTGGTTGGCTGAAGAAAAAAAAGTCTAAAGGATTGCTTTACAGATGCCCTGAATGCTATATAGGCATCATTTGGAAGTGAACAGCGGCAGCACTGTAATTCCTTTCTGGAACAACTCTGAAGGACACTTGTGAAGGCTGATCTTCTCACTGGGCAAGACTTTGAGCAGTGAATGCACTTAAGCATTTTGCGTGAATGGAGAAGTAGTCAGATGTGAGGTTCCATATTGATTAATGATCTCAACGGTATGGACTTCCACTCATCAAGACTTCTGCATGTTATTTCTGTCAGCCACTGAGACCAGTACTCACTCTGATATGCATCACCCCAGGGTGACCAGCCAGTGACTTGGTAGCAGATTGATTATATTGAAATGTTTCCATCTTGGAAAAGGTATCTCATTGTCCTTATACGAATAGATACTTATTTGAGTTATAAATTTGCCTTTCCTGCACATAGTACTTCTGTCCAAACTACTATCCATGGGTGTACACAATGCCATATCCACTGTCATGGTTTCCATGCAACATCAGTTCTAATCAAGGGACTCAATTCACAGCCAAAGAAGGGCAGCAATGGGCTCATGCTCACTGAATGCACTAGTTTTCCTGTGTTCCCACCATCCAAAAGAAGCTTGCTTGATAGGATGCTAGAATTATTAAAAATACAGTCACAGGACCAATTAGGTGGCAATAACCTGGGGGGGTCAGGGAAAGGCACGCTCTGTTGCAGGATATTTGTTCACAGTGTGAACCTCAAGATTGTATTACTTACTGAAAAACCCTCCACCTTATTGTGGTATGGCCCAGCACGTACCTATTATCCAAGAGCTAAATAAAGTCAACCCTAGGCCAAGAGGCAGAACAGACAACAGGGAGTGAACAGAAGTGAACAGAAAGGAAGGTGTTTGAGTTGAAGGGGTCGAAGACAGTGTGGAGAAGGAGAAAGAGCTTTCTACTTCTAGGATATTGGTGGACTAAGAAGGTCAGCTGGGTGCTTTCTTGGCCTCTCTGACTGGCTACTGAGTCTTCACTGGTAAAGTCAAGTGGCAGGAACTTTTTTTTAGTTATTTTTACAGCTCTAGAAGGCTAGCTATGCTTTGAATCAGTGTTGAATATTCTTGTGGTGGTTGGAATAGGTATGGCCCCCATAAACCCATGTGCTTGAATGTTTGGCACTATTAGGAGGCATAGCCTCATTGAAGCATGTCTTCTCTTGTTGGAGGAAGTGTGTCACTGTAGAGCTGGGCTTTGAGCTCATACATAGGTTCAAGCTCTGCCCAGTGTGGAACACTATAGAGAGAATTTCTTGTGCATTGTGTAAAAGCAATCACCTTTCAATAAAAAAATAAATAAAAAAAAGCCTATGGCTGAGGCAGGAAAGAGGAGGTAGGAGTTCCAACAGAGAGAGAGAGAGAGAGAGAGAGAGAGAGAGAGAGAGAGAGAGNAGAGAGAGAGAGAGAGAGAGAGAGAGAGAGAGAGAGAGAGAGAGAGAGAGAGAGAGAGAGAATAAATTTTGGGGGAAATAGTTGGATACTAGAAATTTACCCCAAACTCCGAGAAAGAGACAGATGCATAAAACTCAGAAAGTAACCAGCCATGTGGCATGCTTAGAATATAATAAGCTGGATTATTGACATCGAACTACTCAGGGAACAGAGCCAAGGTTATTGATCTAAGCATTTATTCATATAGATTAAATCCCAGAGTCATTATTTCAGGCGAACAAAGTAGGCAGGTTGGTAAAACCCCACAACTAGAAAACACAGCCTCTTTTAGCTGCCTGCAGTTTAAATGTAGAACTCTTGACTCCTCCAGCACCATATCTTCTTGTACACATGCAGTGTTTCCCACCATAATGATAATAGGCTAAATCTCTGGTCTGTAAACCAGCCCAAATTAAATGTTTTCTTTATAAGAGTTGCTACGGTCATGGAATATCTTCACAGCAGTGCAAACCCTAATGAAGAAACCCTATTCTTTCTTCTATTGGCAGGATTCATGAAACCTGGAATCAAGAGATGGAGATGAGAATGCCCATAGTGAAATGACTCAGAGAGTTTTTGCTTCCTGTTCCAGCATATTATGCTATGCTGGCCTAGAAGCTTTGAGTCCAAAAGAGAGACTCCTTCTTCCAGGAGGTACAGTAAGCATTCATTGAACTTGGAACTAAACCTTCTTTCGGGCCACTCTGGGCTTCTGTTGTCCTTGAATCAACTGGATAAGAAAGGAGTCAGTGACAGGGGGGTGATTGATTCAGATTACTAGGGAAAAATTGGATTGCTTGTTCACAGTGAAGGCAAGGAACAGATACCTGTAGTGCAGGAGATTCTTAAAGGCATTTCTTGGTGGTAACCTGTCCTCTGATTAAGGTCAATGGGAAACTATAACAATTCAATCCAGGCAGGATGATAAATGTCTCAGAACCCCCAGGAATGAAGGTATGACTCACCACTGCAGATAAGAACTGAGATCTGTTGAAATGCTTGTTGAGGGTGGAAGAAATAAGAAATGGGAAAGAGAGGAAGGTAGTTATAAATATCAGCTAAGGTGACTTTGAGCAGTTACAGGAAGGAGGTTTGTAATTGCCCTGACGGTTTCTGTTCTATCCTGTTAAGAATCCACTTGTGCAGAGCCTGCTCAGAGATATGGGAAGCAGAGAGCCCAGACCAGACCTGCTCACAGCCCAGGCAAAGGATGCTCATAGCCAGGACACAGCTTTACTCTAACAACTACTTCTGTGCTGCCATGTCTGGCTTGGTGTCTGGTACCTAGCCATCAATGGTGCTTGCTGCTGCTGATACTGGGACCCCCTGGTGGGGGTATCACACTTTCAAAGTTCTCAATGAAGAGAGAACTTTGAGTACCCAGATGGTATCAGCATGTGTATTGCTATACTGTTTCTATGGTCCTGATCCTGGTATGTATAATGACTATTACAAACAGCACACTGCTTGCTCACTCTGTCCTTCTGTTACTAGATGTTCAATGTTGCCTCAGACACCTTGGTTTCCATCACTATATTTGTTTCCCCAGATTCTACTCATGAATACACACAATGGCTACCTCACACCTACTCTTACAATGCTGATATAATGTTTGAGAACTCTACCTACTGGTACTTGTTCTTCTGTTTATCACAACATATAAGAGCTACTTGACTGGCTGTTTTTAGAACCTCTACCCAAGATCTCCTCTGGTGTTTTGCTTTACATTACCAGAAGTGATACCACAGTATTATTGCCTCTGTGCAAAGGTGTCGTTGCTGTTATTGACACTGCCAAAGAGCCACTGCCACCTCACATAACTCCCTGAGCCTAGCAGAAAAGAGGTAAGAGCAGCAGAAATTCTCTGTAGTTACCTGAAAGATCCTTCTGTGATTTTGCTCCCAGGCCTGGCTCTTTGAAACCGTTTATTGTCAAAATGTAATGTTTCAAAAATTTCATGTTTAGATTGAAGCTCTCAGTTGCTTAAAACACAATTTTGTCAGAGCACTGGAGTAGCAGAGCTATTGGTGTCCTTTGGTAGGAGTTGGGGTATACTGGGACCCCTTAGCTTTTCTTGAAACTATAGAAGGACTTTGAGTCCCCCAAATCAAGTACTGTATGTGCTTGACCAAAAACTTAGCAATCAGCCACCTTTCCTCTGTCTCTTTTGAAAATATAAAATGAAACAAAACTTAGATTAGATTGATTTTGCCAGCTTTTATTTTGAAGTAAATTTAATTAATTTATGCATGTTGTATTTACATCAGTTCCCCTTTCTCTAGTCTTTCCCATGTCCTTTCTCCTTATCAAATTCATGGCCTCTTTTAAAATTATTATAATATATATATATATATATATATACATATATATATACACACACATATATAATGAATAAATATATAAAAATCTTCTGAGTTCATTTTGTGTTGCTTATATGTATTTGCTTTTAGAGCTAACCACTTGGTATTTGAAATCCAGTTAGGGGGTTCATCTTTCGAGGAGGCTGATTTGGAAGCAGAGCAGAAAGATCATAAGAGCTAAAGGTCTGGGTGGTACTGTGATATTGTTTTTGCTATATATGACAGGGAAGCTGCACCCATGAACTCTCAATAATAAGCTCTCTAAACAAGACTTGAATCACTGACACCAGTGGATGTCCCAATGTAGATAGAAGAAACCTCATTAGAAAATACTTTTCTTAGCCACTCCAGTATTAAAACAAACTTTTATAAAATAATATGAATTGCTTTAGATAATTAAGAGTATTTATATATATGTAAAAATTTTCATAAAATTCTGTCCTAGGTTGATCTATTACATTATCAAGTAGAATAATCCAAGTGTTTTTGCCTAAAAAATGAGAAAGGGTTTCCACTCCCTTTTCTTTGGATTTCCAAGTGTGTTTAGTCATCTTTTAAAATGTTAAGCAGTTCCCACAAAGGTAAAGGAGGTTGTCTCCCTCATGGATGGTTTACTGTGATACAGATGGTCATATGATCACTAGATTTCCTCCCCCATATTTTTGAGAGACAGAGTCTTGCTTTACAGTCTCAAGGGAAACTTGCTGTGTAGCTCAGCCTGACCCTCCAACTAATAACCTTTTAGCCTTTTCCTCTCTAGTGCTGGGATTCGGGCATATGCCACTGCACCTGGCCACAGTGCATGCTTAATAAGCAATTGAGATATTACTGTGTTTCCTGGTGTCATGGTTAGTGTTAATTGTCAACTTGACAACTTTTGGAATCTCCTAAATGAGCTTCCGGGTGTGCCTGTGGAGATTATTTTGGTTACACTATTTGAGGTTGCAAAACCTGCCCACAGTGGGCAGGACCAATCCATGAGCAGTTAATACTGCAGTGCTTTAGTAGAGAAAATGAGCTGAACATTTAAGACACATCCACTGCTTTCTGTGGACTGCAGAGCTGCACACTAACATATTTCAGTCTCCCTCTTCTTCTGACGGTAGATGTAATTTTCCAGCTCTCTCAGCTTCCTTTTGCCTTAGCTTTCCTGCTATAAAGGACAGGGAACCAGAATAAACATTTTCTTCTTTAAAAAAATAAGACTATATTTGTGCTATAGATACACACACACACACACACACACACACACACACACACACACACACACACACATTAAGCTGATACTCATGTTTTATTCTCTGTATTTCTTTATCATGCAATGGAACATACATTGAGATAATATCAGTTTTTGAATCTTGCAAATAAACATTATTGTACTGGGAGGTACACTAAAAATTTAAGTATTTCTCAACGGAGAATGCCAGCTATTCTATGGGGAAAAATTATGAATAAGTACATTTTGTAGTTATATCATGTTAGGCAGAATTACAATCTTGCTATTTATTTCATTTGGAAATCAGACATGACAAAAGGAGATGTGGGTGATGGTTAAGTTGACAAGGGGTAGCTTTGTAATGGTTAATCTTCATTGTCAATTGGATCTGCAATCAACTAAAATGGAAACAGCTAGGTACTTGTATAAGGGGTTTTTCTTGATAAGATTGTTTTGAAGTTGCTAGACCACACCCTTAATATGAGTAGCACATTCTAGTGACAGTCCAGATAAAAGGAGGTCCAAGAAAAAAAAAGGTTTACTATTTGGTTACCTTCACTTTAGCACTAGGTTAGACCTGACTACTGAGGTACCATTTTTATGGACTAAGCAGTCACCCTCTCTAGTGTGAAGACAGCCATTTTGGGCGATTATGACAACATCATGTAAACCAATCTATAAATGTCATCTTAAAAATACATAGTTTTTATTGTTTGAAAGCTTTGCACATGGATAGAGTTTGACTTGGTCAAATCTACTTTCCAACCATCACCTACTATTCTTTCCTATCCATCCACTACTCCTTATTTCCAGCTTCATTTGTTTCAATTTTAACCCCACTGAGTACACTTGGTTCATACTCATGAGCATGCGTATAGAACTATATATTGATATCAATTCCTAAAGAAAATTACTCTTACTTCATCAGCAACCATGAGTTGTCAATAGTTGCTTAGCTGGAGGAGGGTTTTCATGAGCCCTTTCCCCATCCATGTTGGAGTATTGGCTGATTTGACTTGGTATAAATCTTGTATGTGCTGCCATGAGTGCTACAAGATTATATTTGCAATGATCCTGTCATATTAGCAAATACTGTTTTCCTATTATATCTTGTCCATTGCCTCTTGGTCTTACACGTTTTTACACCCCCTTCCACCATCATCCAATGATTCTAGTGCCTTGACATTGAGGGTAGGATATAAATGTCCCATTTATAGATGAACATTTCATAGACTCTTAGTCTCTGCACACTGACAAGTTGTGGGCCTCTGTGTTAAGTATCATTTACTACAAAATAAGCTTCTTTCACAAGGACATAGATGTATTAATCTATGGGCATAAAGGTAAAAACGTAGGGGCAGTTTATTATAATGTATGTTTATCAGACAGATAGTGTTATGTTTTCTCCTATGACTTGGCCCCTTGTGGATTTTGGCTCAATTAATGTACTAATCATGATTTGTGGAGCAGGCCTAAAATCTAAATGGAAAATGATTGGTTAGTCTCATAATATACATGCCACTACTTTACTACTGAGTACCTCTTACCAGACCAGTCATTGTTACAGCTCATAGGGTTTACAGTGGGGGTAAGAGTGTTGATGACATTTTGTTCCTGGTAGCGTACATAAAAGAGAGTTGAGCACTATGACGCTAGCTATTGGGCAGCTAGCGTCCAAGTCATTACCAGCTTGGTTTCTCCACGTTCCAGGACTAAAGGATGGGTGAAGGGTTTTGGTGGGTCTAGACTGAATGAGGAGACAGCATTTCTGTTTGGATGATGCAGAGTTTTGTGATGATCTCTGAAGGGTTGGTATGAATTACCTACCTGAATATCTTGTCCGTGTGGGACAGCAGGAGAGACCCAGTTGGGGAGTGGGCTGGAATATAGCACATCCAAAGGGAAGGAGAAGGTTTATGAAGAGACAGAACTTCCTGGAAGACACTTTTAGGACTTTGAGGTGATTCTAAAGGAGGGGCTCAGGCATGAGAGACAAGTCCCTACCTGGGTTTTCTGGCAATGTAGCACAAGTGTAGAGTTCCTGGTGAGGAGTGGAGTGTGATGTGGCAAGTCTAAATCCTCTCAATCTCTCTCTCTCTCTCTCTCTCTCTTAATGTGTTTCTATAGAGAACATTGACTGGTACAGATATGACATAGTTCAATGCCCAATGACTTGAAGTTCAAGCTGTACAAGAGATGTGAGTTAAAGGGTTAGACATACTTTACTGGGTATAAGGCTGTGTAGGATCCTTAATCAGATAGTTCTAGGTCAGAGACCACTGAAACATCTTTAATGCAATTCTGTTTTATAGTTGGAGGTGCTAAATCTGATTTGAGAAGATATGGGATGGTTTTGTAATACAGGAATTTAAGGACATTGAACTGAGATTTTCCAATAACGTTTTCTCTAGCAAAATTGCTTAATTAGACAATTAAAATGCTTGTGCATTAAAAAAATATTGTGCTTATGCTGAAGTTGGAGTTATTAAAATGTAAAAAATGGTTATTACTTTGTTTAGGATATAAGAAGTTGCTAATATTTTCTATTAAAGATTTTATTGAGGTTCAGGTCATACTATAAAGGCAGTGGTAGAGGAAAAAGTAATCAAAGATGTATTTGGAAGTCAGTGATTTTTCTGGATGAAAGTTGCCTGTTCCTAGATCACCAGGAAGTATAGGTAACTTGAGGGGTACAGGAACTGGCTTCTAACATGGCTCATAAGATCCCATCTCCAGTATCATTTAATAAACACCTTTAGCACTTAACCTAAGCAGCATTGATGGTAGCAGTCATGGTTGTGCATGTAGTGGGTTCAAGTCTACAGGCGACAAGAGGGATAATGACTTTTATCTAGTACTTGATTTTCAATACAGAAATCTTGAGGGCATGGTAGGATTATTTGACATAGGTTTGGACTGCCAAAAGTTAGGGTTTTAGGATGAGCTAGGAGAGAGCATGGACTATGGAAGAATTGAACTGTGTGAACCTGACATAGAATTTTGTGAAAAATTTGACATCTTATTCAAACTGTGAACAGGGGTCCGGAATGAGACAGACTAGAATGTTCTGAACTATCTTGAGTTTTTGGTAAAGAGGGCTGTAGAAAATATTTTCAAGTATGAACATGGATAGAGATAATTAGATAGAAATTATTCTCCATTAAGGTGTAGAGAAAAGCAGTGAAAGCAAAAAAAAAAAATGTGAAAGATCCAGCTCAAACAAAAGCAGGGTAGAATACTCCAGAAAGGGTAGAGTATTCCTGGCTTGGCTTTTGCTTTTCAGACTGGTGGAGAACTCCCTGTAATTCTTGTCTACCTCACTGGAGGAGATCAATTTATAGAGTTTGAAAGGAATGTTTATGGAAGACATCCCTGCTTCTGTGTGGCTGAAATATCCATGTCTTTTGGAGGCATTGAAAGGAAAAAGAAGATATGCAGAGACTGCAAACCAAAGGTCATCATGCTTAATCACTAACACCAAGGGAAATTGACAATCTCTGGACATTGCACAGGTCTACTCTTAATTGGCAAAGGCATGCATGCGTCTTGTGGAAGAATAGCATCTACAATGTCTGAAATCTCAATGAGATGTCATCACGATCACCCTGGGGATTGGTGGAGTATCAGAGGACGATTGCGTGGCAGGCTGACTGGGGGAACAGAAAGCAAGCAACTGACAAAACCCTCAGTGTAAACTTACTCTACTTATCTCCCTCATGTAAGATGCCAGATACCTGTTCACAAAAACTGCAGCAAAGAAACATGGATTCTTTTCTTGTATTTGGTCTGGGGGACACTGCACCAGGAAAGTTCAAGCCTATCCATTTTCCAGGCACATTGACTAGGAAGACCTATTGTAACTCTCTTTCATTCAATGTTTTCATGTTAGATATTTGTTGATGGCCCAAATGACTTAACTCTCAGGGAAGATATCATTAAAGTCTTTTGGGGTCTTATGTATGTAGTTCCAACAATATCTGAAAGTGGGAAAGGGAAGTTTTTCTTTGGCGCTCAAATCCTATCCACTGATTATTGTTAATCCACAAACATCCTTAGTCTAGCCACATTTTCTTCTAGGGACTTTTGGGAATGAGGTGCTTCTGCCAGCACAACCAGGCTCCAGATACCTGGAGAGTACCTGGTGGTAGCAACTGGATTAGAGTAAATGACTTAAAATATACAAGAAACCTTCAGCATCATTTCCAACCTGATAGCTGAGTTCTGAGTCACACAAAACCAAGCTTTTCCTATAGCCTCTAAATGGACAGAATACCCATGTATGAATCTATGACAATGTAATTGTTTTAATAAATTGAGACAAGATAAAAGAAGGAGAGAGGATGTTTGAACATCATACAACATGAAAGAAAAACAATGAAAACATCCAAAGTCACCTTCATTATCTGGAACCATTTCAATGGAAGGAAAAATAAACATGGATTAAAAAATCAGCAGTGTAAATAAAAGAGCCACCATACAAATCCTTAAGCAAAATAGTGTTGTGGAACAGTTAGTCACAGTGGTTGATAAGTGGTTCCTAGGGATATTATCTCAACCTTTGTAAGGTATTTTATGTTCATAGTTCCAAACTGACAGTATTAAGGACAGGATGTTGTTTTTGAATCATTGTTGAATTCTTATTGTGTTGAAGAAGGGTTATCCTTTCTCTAGGCCAATTATGAAATTGCTTGAATATCTTGCAACTAGGGAAAAATTAGCATTCAAGCTTGGTCAAATTATTTTCCAGAGATATGAAATAAAAGACAAAAGAAACTTAATTGGTATTTTAGGTGCAAACAATCTGAATGTTAAATATATATATATTCTTCAAAGAGATTTTTGAATCAGCTCATTATGGAAAACACGCCAAACTTTAAAATAGAAAATTATTGATTGGTGTGAAGAAAGCCAGCGTCTGTTTCTTTTCTTGATGAAATGAAATGCAAATGAGTCATAGTTTATAAACAACACTTTCATTTAGCACATCTGTGTGTGCATGTGAAATATGCCACATTGGCCTTCTTGTTAATAAAAATACCTAAGAGTAACTTGGATAAGAATACTAGAAAGTCAGGTTCTTTTAATCTACCATACGGTACCTTGGAAGTCTCCATATGGTAAAAAGTTTATCCAAGGAATAAGAGACTCAGCCAGAATTAAGGTAGATTGGCATTTGCTCTCTTAGTTCCCAGGCAGGTGAAGCTCTTTTGCTGAGGGAGCTGTATGAGCATAGGTTTAGTGAGGCCATGACCTAATGGATAATAGGTCCTGCCTCTGTGGGCTCAGAGCCCAGGCGAAGGAAAACAGAAAGTGCACTACATCATCCATTTCAACTAAGATACAGAATGGCATAGTATCTTTTAACCGATGAGAGTGACAGCCAGTCTCGAGAATGAGGCATGCAATACCGGGCTTTAATATAAAGAAGAATGTTGGGAGTGGTGATCAGGAAAAGAAGAGGATGTTTACGCCGGGGGTGAACCATTACAGACCATTGGCTATCCAGACGTTGTGTTCAGACTAGCAGCATCAGTATCACCCGAGTACTTGCTAGAACCAAAAATTGTCAGCCATGTCTCAGACCTAACGGTCAGAAACAGGAAGGGTGCAGACTGGTGATCTACATTGAGGGAGCTCAGTATGTGGCTTAAGAACTATGGTTATCCATTGGCTAATCAGCTGTTAACTGGAGTTTGTACTGGTCATGCTTATATAGGCAAGAACTACTGTAATTGGAGTAAAAACGTTAGATAAGTAGTTTCTCTGGATCTTTCAAACTTTTGCTATTGAAAAAAAATGCATATTACAGTTTGAAAAGTTCTGAGTGCATGGCTGTGTACTTGGTCTCTCTGCTATGTTATTTACTCATTCCTGTCAATCAGACTCTATTAATTAAGTGCTATTTTAATTTCCATTTTACAGATGAAGAGACAACGGGATTAAGAATCTTATTAAAGCCTTGGAAGCTAATAAGTAGTAGAGCTGAAATTTGAACCCAGGGAGTTTCACAAAAATGAACTAGTCCTTCTTAACCACCAAGCCGAACTGTGTGGATTCTTAATTTCCCATCACACCCTTTATGTGCAGAACACTGTGGACCACGAACTCTGGCCATGCTTTTTGATTACTAGTTTCCTACTTTGGGTATGATGTCAATGCAGCATGTCGTGCTAATTCATGGCTGGTGCATTGTGATAGTAAACAATGTCAACACATCAGTGTTCAGAAGAGCTGAGGACCTGTGAACTGGACTTTGTACATATTGTGTTTTAATCTTTCACTTGGTGAATTTATACCCCTTCTCTCCTCCCTATAAGCCTTCCGTTGTCACAATATGAATAGTTTCCCATTTTCCACTTGAGAGTTTCCTATGTCACATTGGCACCTTCTGCTGTTTTAGGACAAGGGTAAAACTAATGAGGTTCAACGATTTTAAATCAGCCAAAATATTGTTGTGGGATAAGCATCCAATTATTCTTTTTTCCCTCTCCTGTTGGCAAGTTTTCTGTAATTGGAAACATTGTGGTGACACTGTTTTAAATTCTAAGAGTGGAAGTATTTCTGTCGCATACACCTCCTGTCCCTGTGTGTATGACTGATTGGGTGTGGGTCAAAGAGACTTGAAACATTAATTTTAATTCAGAACTGGCTCCAGAGAGACAAGTTAATTTTCTAAATCAGTCTGGTGAGGGTTGGAGCTAGGAAATGTATTCAAAGAAAAATGTCTCGGACTCTGCTAAAACAATTATGAGGCAATAGACTCAGGAGTAAACTGGTCACCAAGGTTTCAGAACATTTCTGGGGTGTTGTGAGTCACTTGTCAAAAACCCTAGGCTCTAAATTTTGCTCATTCTAAGAGAAATGGATTCTTCATATTTCACTGTCTTTGATACAGTATATGTGTGTAATTGATGGATGCGTGCTAAGATGCCAACCTGCTAGTTTTCAACAAGGCAGGAATAGATACGGTATTTTCATAGACATTTGTAACAGAAGGAATCCTGACAATATGTTACATTTTGTGTTTAATTATAGGAAAACACTTATAGAGTTCCCTGTCTTAGTAACTTAAGTCTATGGATCAGGGGTGGGAAATTCACTCACCTTACTCTGTTATCAGCATTTCTCTATCTTCCCAAAATGAAACCCTGTACCTCGTAACCAACCAGTTACCCGTTGTCTCCTAGACTATTGCTAGTATTCACTACTCTAACCCACATTTCTAGAACTTTGCCCAAACACTTAGTAGGTCCCAAGCAGAATCATACAGTGTTTGGTAGTCATCAAGATCTCAGTCATATGTTCAAATACCCTTACTTTTAAAGACTGAACACATGCCACTGTATGCACCCATGTACATTCACAATTTTATTGACTTACTTACCTATTGGTACGTGAGTACCTGAGCTGCTTATGCCTTTTGGGTATTGTGCATAGTCCAGTCCCATGATGTACATGGATGTGCAACATGTGTGCAAGTCTCTGCTCACCTTCCTTTGGGTACATTCCCTGAAACAGAATTTTTGGATCATCTATGTTTAACATTTTTATGTGGGACTGGGGATTAAAGTCAGGTCATTGATATGGTAAGGCAGATCTATAACATTATGTTATACTTAGTGCTATAACACTAAGTCAAAAGCGTATCTGTCTGTCTGTGAGATGGAGCCTCACTAAGTTCCCTAGGCTGACCTCGAGCTTGGAAATATCCTGCCACTGTGCCCTTAGAAGATGTTTAGTTTTTTTTTTTCAAGAAGAAGCCATCCCTTTTAAAAGTTTTGCTTAATACAGAAGTGGATGCTCACAGTCATCTATAGGATGGAACACAGGGCCCCCAATAAAGGAGCTAGAGAAAGAACCCAAGGAGCTGAAGGAGGCTGCAACCCTGTAGGTGGAACAACAATATGAACTAGCCAGTACCCCTAGAGCTTGTGTCTCTAGCTGCATGTGTAGCAGAAGATGGTCTAATCGGCCATCATTGGGAAGAGAGGCCCCTTGGTCTTGCAAACTTTATATGCTCCAGTACAGGGGAACGCCAGGACCAAGAAGGGGGAGTGGGTGGGTAGGGAAGCAGGGTGGGGGGAGGGGAACTTTCGGGATAGCATTTGAAGTGTAAATAAAGAAAATATCTAATAAAAAAAGAAAAAAGAAATAAATTCTTATTTAGTGATCTAAAAAAATAACAGTTTTGCTTATCTTACTTTACACAGAGGAACATTTTGTCAGCATGTACATATGTACTCCATGCATGTACATGTGTACTCCATGCATACCTGGTGACCACTGAAGTCAGGTGAGGGGGTGGAATCGATTGGAAGTGGAGTTGCTGATGTTGTGAGTTGACATGTAGGCTCTGGGAGTCTAACTGCTGTCCTCGGCAAGAACAACAAACCCTCTTCTCAACCAAGGAGCCATTCCTCCAGTCCCGAGGAGCCATCTTTGTTTTACAGAACGGCTGACATATTTCACACTCAGGCTGGTGGTGTGCATGAGTCCCAGACTCACTGCATGTCGACCAATATTGGCTGTTCTGTGCTTGTTTTAATAGTAGCCATTCTAACCTCTCTGTCTTTCCATTTTCTCTCTCTGGAGTTTCCTTTACAGGGTTTATCCTATTCATGCAATCTCTATCCAATAAAGTAGGGATCCTATGAGAAAAGAGATCCTCCTCCTCCTCCTCCTCCTCCTCCTCCTCCTCCTCCTCCTTCTTCTTCGCAATTTTTTATTAGATATTTTCTTCATTTACATTTCAAATGCTATCCTCAAAGCCCCCTAAACCCTCCCCCCACCCTGCTCCCCAACCCACCCACTCCCGCTTCCTGGCCCTGGCATTCCCCTGTACTGGGGTATATGATCTTCACAATACCAAGGGCCTCTCCTCCCACTGAAGGCCAGCTAGGCCATCCTCTGCTACATATGCAACTAGAGACATAGCTCTGGGGGGGGGTACTGGTTAGTTCATATTGTTGTTCCTCCAATAGGGTTGCAGACCCCTTTAACTCCTTGGGTACTTTCTCTAGTTCCTTCATTAGGGGCCCTATGTTCCATCCAATAGCTGACTGTGAGCATCCACTTCTGTATTTGCCAGGCACTGGCATAGCCTCACAAGAGAGAGCTATGTCAGGGTCCTGTCAGCAAAGTCTTTCTGGCCTATGCAATAGTGTCTGGGTTTGATGCTTGTATATGGGATGGATCCCTGGGTAGGGCAGTCTCTGGATGATCTTTCCTTCCGTCTCAGCTCCAAACTTTGGAGACCCATAGCTTGTAACACTAGCATGTTCATGATGAGGTTTTTACATATGAACTCTGCAGGGACCAACTGAGATCACAGCACAACATAAGAACACTTATAGTAGTTGGGCATTGTGGCACACACCTTTAATCCCAGCACTCAGGAGGCAGAGGCAGGCGGATTTCTGAGTTCGAGGCCAGCTTGGTCTACAGAGTGAGTTCCAGGACAGCCAGGCCAATACAGAGAAACCGTCTCGAAAAACAAAACAAAACAAAACAACAACAACAACAATGAACACTTATAGTGTGTGTGTGTGTGTGTGTGTGTGTGTGTGTGTGTGTAGTGGTGGTGGTGGTGTTTATCTGAGAGGAATTGTGGAGTGAATATGGAGTTGGTGGGAGGAGTCGGGAATGAATATGATCAAGATACACTGTATGAAATTCTCAAAACCTAACAAAATACATTAATAAAAAGGAAAATATTAAGAAAAAGTACTGAGGAAAATAATCATAGGAGGCAGGGGGAGGGAGGGGCTTGGATAGGAGAGGAGAGGGGGGAGGGAAAAGGGGAACAGGATCAGGTATGGGGGAGGGCAGGAGAGAAGCCCAGAGGGCCAGGAGAATGAATGGAAATAAACAGCCTGGGAAGGGGAGGAGGTATGGGAACTCTCTAGAAAGTATCAGAGACCAGGGAGGTGAGAGACTCTCAGAACCCAATGGGGGTGGCTTACCCAAAATGCCCAACAATGGGTAGAGGGAGGTCTAAGAGTTCATCTCCTGTAGATAGATAGGGCCTCAAGTAGATGGATGGTGTTACCAACCCAGAGTTAAAATTTCCGACCCAGAATTGTTCCTATCTAATAGAACTACAGGGACAATAATCGAGAAGAGACTGAAGGAAAAGCAGTCCAATGACAGGTCCACCTTGGGATCCATCTCACGGGGGCAGGGGGGTGGGGCCGGGCACCAAGGCCTGAATCTATTACTGAATTTACGATGTGTTTATAGATAGGCACCTAGCATGGTTGTTCTCTGAGAAGCCTTGCCAGCCCCTGACTGAGACAGACTCAGATACACGAACCATTGGACCTAAGTCTTGAACCTTTATAGTTGAATTTGGGGAAGGACTGAAGAAGCTGAAGGGGAGGATGACCCCATAGGGAGGCCAGCATTCTCAACTAACCCAGACCCCAGGGAGCTCCCAGAGACTGAGCCACCAACTAGGCATCATACATGAGAGCTGGTCCGAGAAACCCTGTACATGTATAACAGAAGACCGTCTGGTCTGGCCTCAGTGGGAGATCAGGTGCCCAATCCTGAAGAGACTTAAGGCCCCAGGGAAGGGGGAGGCCTGGTTGGGGGGGAGTATCCTCTCATGTGCAAGGGGAAGGAGGAATGGGATGAGGAACTGTGGGAGGAGGGACTGGGAGGGAGGTAATGGCTGGAATGTAAATATATAAAATAACAATAATAAAATAAACCTAAAAAAGAAATACCTGACCCTCCCCCCAAAAAAGAAAACAGAAAAAAGAGGGAGACTTTTGAAGAAATTTCTATGACTTTTGAGAACTTAAAATGGTGTTTGTGTGTGTGTGTGTATGCCCGTATTTTAAAATTTAAAGCATTTTTAATTAAAATAAAAATAACATTACTTTTCCCTTCTCTTTCCTCCCTTTCATTCCTTCCATGCCTCCCCAGCTCTTAAACTGATAGTCACTTTTACTTTGATTGTTGTTTTTTCATATATGCATACATGTATGTATATGTATATAATGTATGCACAGATATTTAGATGCAGCAAGATTTTCTTTTTTTTGGTGTATATCATTTCAGAGATGACCAGTTTGTATTAGATAATCAATAAAAGACTCACTTTTAACAATGAAAACAATCTCTTTCATAATCCCCAAGCTCTTTAATATAGCAAAGCCAAAAGGAAGCTTTTGAGATGTCCAGTGTAAGCTCTTGATTTGGGAATGAAGGCTCAGCAAACAGGCGCTTAGCAGACGCTACAACAACAGATCCACGGACAGCCCTAATGAGATTACGATGACAATTTTCAGTCCTTGCAAAGCAAATCTCCTTTGATTATGATTAGCAGTTCTTTATTGTATAATGAAGCTGACGGTTAGAACGAGAGTTTCAGAAGTAGCTATTGCAGGCAGGGGTGTTACCTTCCTCGGCAGAGTGTCAGAGCATCTCTGCTTCAGACAATTTTTTTTTTTCAGTAAAATCCCTTAAGTAGCCCTAGGCAATGTGGGATAAGTGGGAGCAATGGGGTCCCACTTAACATTTATTTTGACAGGACCACTGTCTAGGCAGAATTTCTCCAGTGGCCTGTGATTTCCTGGCTTTGGTGATATTCGTCCTAAAGGCTGGTTTTCTGCTTGCCACTCCAACATGAAATGGTTTCGAGAAGGTCCGAAGATGCTGATCAGACTCCAGATTTTATACTTTTCTCCCACACCCCAAATCAAGGGCATGGTCTCCCACTTTGTTTGCATGATAAGAACTATTCCTTCTGCAGTCAATTTATCACAACAACCAACATGATCGGTGTATTAAGCTGATTCACAGCTGATTTCCCTGAGCAGATCGGCCAAACAGTCATTATGTGGCGTGTTCCTGCCAAGGCATAACCTTGATGTCCTTTAGACAGATACTTACACGTCCAGGAGCTAATCTAGCTGAACATCAGTTTACTGGTAATCTGCATCTTTTCATTGAGCCTAATATGAGAATATCCAATTAAATCATATTGTGGAGAGGGCACAGCTTGCCTTAGAATTAATTTAACCAAATAATTAGGAAAGTTCTGAAGTTGTTGCAAATACTGGCAACAGGGACTCATTTGCAAATTGCCTAAGCATTTTTATTTTGGGAGACACAGGTCATCTATTTTTGTCTGGGAAGTCACAGGATGGGTGTGTGTCCGAGAGTCTAAATAGAGGAAATGCAATTTGTATGGAGAGAAATGACTTTCAAACTCTCAGAAGTCAGAGCAGGGCCTCGTTTTGTTGGAGCAGTCACTGAGGAGAGCCTCAGGGGCTTTGCTTCCTGATACTGAGTTGTGTTCAACTTGAAGCTGACTTCCTCAATGACCATTTAAGTAGATTTTTAAAGTTTTCACCCATGGTGGGAGTTAAAATGATTTCACCTTGGTCTTTAAAAGCTTTTCTGCTCTCTCCGTTATCCCTATCCCATCCCCATTTCAGGGATTCCCTATTTTCTTCTCCATTTTCTTATAAACCCAGCAAAGACCAGACTTGTGTCCAGAACTGCTTTGGCTGTCTACTGGGAGAACAGACTCCATTTCTACAGCTCTCCTATGTTGTGCTTTTTGAACTGGGTTCAGGGATTAAGGAAAGGGGCCATCCTCCTTCATACCATAATTGTATAAGGACAAATACTTAGAAGGTTTGGTCCCCAGCTGGTGGATCCGATCACTGAAAGGATCTCACACTCCTAGATCTTCACTGGAACCATTCATCCATTGATTCATTCATCATTGCATAGCATTGATTCATTCATCATTGCATAGCATTGGGACGTGGTATGAGAGAACAGGAGGCCTTTGGTTGTTGTACTTCCTTCCTGTCTCTCTTCATTTCCTGTCTGCTGTGAAGTTCTCTACATTGCTCTTCACTCTCCTGCAAATGACATACTTTCTCATCATGGCCTCAAAAATAACCAAACAACGGACCAAGGAACAAAATCTTGGAAATTGTGAGCCAGATTTGAGCTCTTCCCACTTAAGGTGTTTTCTCAGCTATTTTATCACAGCGGTGAAAAGTTTAACTGACAGCTGCAGCTCAAGAACCAGGTGTCTTCAACATGGCATTTGCAATTATTGTTTCACTAAGTGAGAACGTTCATACTGGAAGTGGTGAGTTTATCCCGTCTGTCTACTGTCTGTGACTTCCTCCCAGCTCTTTGGACATTTGTCTATGGCTTCAGAGGGAATTGGATAAAAATGTGTATATGGGGGCTCTTCCAGAAGGCAGTCTTTGCTTCTTGAGCATCCTTAAAACTAGTTTCTCTTTCTGTGGGGTTTCTGACTGTGGCTTGGTGTCTTCTTTCCTATCTCAGAGGCCTCACTGTGGGCATTCTACCTGACATCTTGTTGCCACTGAGTCCTCCTTGAAAGGGATCCCGGCGAAGAACATCATATAAAAAACTATTATAAAACTATTCCATACTCTTAGTTATCACACTAGCTCTGCCCCTAAACACTGTTGAACGTGACTAGCCTATCATTGCTCTCTGCTTCTCAGTCCATGCACTTGTAAGAAGGGGTTAATCATTCCTCCACCCATCTGTTGACTTACTCAAACACTTTCTCATGGATCAGATAAAGAGCACTGGCTGAAACATACTGGTGGTGCCTTCTGGGGACATGTGCTCTTTTAGATTAAAAATCAAACAGACGGGCTAGTGTCGGGAACGTGAGGAACAATGGACAAGTTCAGGAGGTAGCATGAGCTTCAAGGTCCTTAGAGATGGCATCAGTAGGTAGGAAAAAAAAAAAGAAAAAGAAAAAGAAAAAGAAAAAGGAAAAAGAAAGTGATCCCAGCAGAAAGGCCTCGCTCCATAGATGTATAACCAGTAAAGTTATATGTAGCTTGTGCTTAGACATGCCCCATACTAGGGATTTAGTGCTCAGAGGTACCACAATAAATACCCTAAAAACTTCATCATTGAATTTAAATGAAGTCCAATGGGAAAACTCAGTGTGTACTAGAGGCTCAGTCTTTACTCCTCAACAAACCTGAATTCTACTGAGTCTTTACTACCCTGGATAGGTTCTTCCATGGTACTTTGTCACTTCCATAGCCAAACTTTTTGGCTACTTTATGGGTTCTTATTTCTACCATCCTTCTCCAACCCCCAACCCTAAGTAGGAGAGAAAGAAGGCTCGAGGGACTGCTGATTAGGGGCATCAATTACAGGCATCGAGTTCCTTGGGGGCAAATTTGCTCTTCATCTCAGGGTATCTCCAACCAGCAACCGACAATCAGTAATCAGCAACAGCAACAACAGCAGCAGCCAGCAGCAGCAACAGGAGTAGTAGTGGCTGCAGCCCCTCTTGGGGCTCTAGATTTTTATACCTTTTTATGAGACCCCAGAGTTCCGAACACACTCTTGCAGAAACTATCTGCAGCTGACAAAAATCACACTCCTTCGAGAGCATGAGGCAAATCATCATCAGCTGCCGTAGGCAATCTGAAGCAGCCCTATATTCCACACCTGGGAATAAAACAAAAACATATTCCTATAGCATTTCTATGTTTTTAAAGAAAGCAAAATTCTCACTACATACTTCTTTGTGTCATGGGCTTGACCTGCCTCTCTCTCATCCTGCCCTTGTTCTGTATCTATTCTCTGCCTGGGGCGGTGACTACTGGATGGGAACAGGACTGGCTGTGTAGAGACTTGGACAAGGGAGGCTTGGGATGAACACATGTTCTGCTGTATGTAGAAGCATACAAAAAGTGCTCTCTATTTGCCATTGGCTGGTTGGATTATAGAGTTTTAGTGGGCACTCAGTGATGGTCTCTTATTCCTTAATGCTTGGATCCTTGTCCAAGAATTAAGTTCATACTGGCAGCAGAGTTGCAATCCTTTGGGATGCAACATACTACGGAATGAAATAATGTCTCCATTGCAACAGGAGATTGAGTCCAGGGATCCTTGGCTAAAGTCTTACCTTTAAATTTTACATTAGGTCTCACTGAGTGAATAGCTAGAAGTACGTATGGGAAGGATTGAGGAGTGACAGCCCAACCCAGGCCCACAGTGATCACTTCTCCCATGGTAAGGCGGGTTTCTTGATATGTAAATGAGGGTTTGTGTGTATAGGTGTATCACTTAGTGTGTACCTTGAATGTGTGCATCTAGAGAACAACCTGAGCTATCATTCCTCAGGTGCTATCTATGTTTGTTTGTTTGTTTATTTATTTTTGAGATAGTGTCTTGTTGACCTGAATCTTGCCAACTGACAGAGATTCAACTCCTCCTCTGTCACTATCTCCTCAGTGCTGGGATGTCAAATATGTTTTTACCTCTGTTTTGCATATCTGTCCTCACAATTTTGTGATAAGCACTTTCTTGCCTGCTCTTTCCCCAGCCCAGAGGCATGCATTAGTACTAAAACTGGTGGGACCTGAGATGTTCCTTGCTGCTTTCTTTCTGCAGCCTACCATCTCATTCCTGAACCCTTTCTCTCAGTATCATCATTCCACCCTTCAACAAATCAGCAGGCCATGTGTTGTAAGGTATTTAGAAGATGCTCGCCCCAAGCATGTGGTGCTTACACATGGCACTTGTGAGAATTCAGTAACATTGTGATCATTATGCTCCTGGAATTCTTAGGTTCATAATCTGAGAAAATGATTATTTGAAACAAAGTAATTACAGCTCTTGACATCTTTGTTCTTCCCCGCCCCACCTTGGAAGTAGTTATTAATAAGAAGGGAAAACAAAAGTATCACACTTGGGTAAATGGGCCTCACAATTTAAAAGAGAAGTTTAATAAAAATGCCAACTGCATGCCCAAACTAGATCAAATCCTTGCATGGCCATGGGGGCTTTGCATAAATCCTCACCATTAGTTATGTAGCTACTGGCTGTACTTAGCTGTTAGTTAAGGGAGAAACCATCTTATCTAAGACTATATAGCTCTTGGTAAGTTGAGTAAGCTAAAGTGGAGACCATATGTCCAGGAATACTTGGGGAGCAAAAATTGATCCTGAAGGGTTTTTAAAAAATCATAAAAAGAGCATGAGATAGGGAAGTGGGATCTAGGAAGAGTTGGCAGACAGTACATACAATAAAGAACATATTGAATGAAACTCTCAAAGAATTAATTAAAATCAATCTGGCGTTCTCACAAAATACTGGAAAGAGTTCTACCTGAAGATCCAGCGATACTGCTCCTGAGCGTATAACCAAAAGATTCTCCATCATATCACAAAGACTCCACTATGTCCATAGCAGCTTTGTTCCTAATAGCCAAAAACTGGAAACCACCCAGAAGCCCCTCAACTGAAGAAAACTTGGCTCATTTACACAATGGAATGCTATTCAGTTATTAAAAACAAGGACATCACAGATTTTGCACGCAAATGGATGGAACTAGGAAATATCATTCTGAGCGACATAACCCAGACTCAAAAAGTGATATGTACTCATTTATAAGTGGATGTTAGCTGTAATGTACAGAATACCCACCATACAACTCACAGACCATAAGAAGCTAAACAAGAAGGAAGGGCCAAGTAAGGATGCCTGAATCCCACTTAGAAGGGAGAACAAAATAATCATGGGAGACAGAGGAAGAGAGGGACCTGGGTGGGAGAGGGGAGAGGGATAGAGGGAAAGAATCATGTGTGGGAAAAGACAGGAGAGGTCCAGAGGGACAGGAGAATGAACAGACATTTTCATCTGTCAGGGATGGGTGTTGGGGAAGAGGATTGATAGGAAGTTTCAGAGCCATAGGAAGAGGAGTCAATGCAGATGACCTTAGCCTAGATGCTTAACAGTGGTGACAAGGAACCTGAAGAGGCCACCTCCTGTAGCCAGGCAGGACCCCCCAGTAGAGGAGTAAGGACACCAGCCCACCCACAAAACTATCTACTGAAAATTTGTCCTTTCTAAAAAAATGCAGGGACAAAGATGGAGCAGAGACTAAAGGAATGGCCAACCAATAACTGGCCCAACTTGAGACCCATCCCATGGGCAAGCACTAATCCCTATTAATGATAAATGGTTATGCTTACAGACAGGAGCCTAGCATAACTGTTCTCTGAGAGGCTCTACCCAGCAGCTGACTGAAACAGATGCAGAAACCCACAGCCAAACATTGAACGGAGGTTGGGGACCTTTATGAAATAGGGTAAGGATTGAAGGCTCTGAAGGGAATAGGAACTCCACAGAAAGACTAATAGTGTCAACTAACCTGGACCCCTGGGAGATCTCAAGAGACTGAGCTACAAAAAGCTTACACAGGATGGACCAAGGACCCCAGGACATATGTAACAGAGGACTGCTTTGTCTTGCCTCAGTGGGAGAGGATATGCCTAACCCAGCAGAGACTTGATCCACCAGGAGAGGGGCAATAGGGGGAGGAGTACCCTCTCAGAGGTGAAGGGGATGTGGGATGTGGGAGGGACTCTGTGATGGGGGTGAGGGGAGGGGGGTCAGCGTTTGGGATGTAAATACATAAATGAATAAACAAGTTGAAAATATCCATTGCTTGGCAAAGTGGCTTTAGGGAGGTAGGGCTGGAATCAGTACCATTCTAGTAGGTTTTGTGGATCCATACAAGGCAGGGGACATTTATTTATTTTGATTCCTACATCTGAATGTAAATGTGTTTGAGAAATAGAACCAGATGCTTTTTATTCTAGGTCCAGGTGTGACTTATTGTTGATTCTTTGGTAACCACTGCCAAAAACCACTTGTCAGTTTCAAGTATCAATATTTTGTGACTTTGACCCCCCAGTTGTTGCTTCTTTAAGGGGTGCCTTCATTCTTATATTTTTTCCCCCTGTGAAAATGAATCTTCCGTTTCATTTCTCGCACGAAAAACTTAATCCTATCCCCTTGGTTCGCTGTTGTTTATGCTTCTGAATTAAAGAAGGTCCGTCCTGTCCATTGGATGACTGCCAAGCCTTCAGAGTTGAGAGTCTGGGATGATCTGATGACAACATCCGGCTGACTTTCGAGGACCTTACATCTCTGCTGTTGTTTACCCACTCCAAATTCCATCTGGTCTTGCCACCAGGAACCTTGACACCATCTGCAAAACTTTTAATAAAGCCGTTTTGTTCCGAAGAGAGGGAAAATAGCAAGCTGAAGCTTGCTAGGGAAATGTCAGATTTGTGCTTCCCCTGGAAGAGTGGAGCCAGCTCGGGATCCTGCATGCTCACGCTGTGGGTGAACTTCCTTAGAGCGCAGCTACAGAGAGGGCCTGTATGAGTCCCGTGTTGTTCCGTTACGTGGGCAGGCAAGGTTAGGAGCTTGGGGAGCTCACGAAATGCGATACTTCTCTGGTATCGCTTCAGAACTTTTGTTACATTTGTTTATTTTGCATGTGTTCATGTTTGTAAATGCATGCGTGCCCCAGAGAGCATATGGAACACAGGGTAGCTTACAAAAGTCAGTCCTCATCCGCAGTCTGGTTCCTAGCTTGGTAGCAAACACCTTTACCTTTTGAACTACCTCTCTATACCCCGTATAACTTGATGATGGCATTTAGTCTATGTTTGTGCAGATTAAAGCTGCCTTTTTGTTGTTGTTTGTTTTGTACAACTGGAGCCAATGCATTTTTCTTATATATAGGGCTTGTAAAGGTTGTGTCCTTGTCTTCTTCCTATTAAACAAAGTTTATTTGTACAGAGAAATAATAGTTAAAATCTAAAGAGTTAAATATCTTATACAGTTTGCCGTCTTCTGCAAATACTAACTTGTTTAGGGAAAATATCTAGAGCTAGCCCCTGCGCCAAGTGCTTGGTCTCTCAGTCCACCAACTTGCCAGCCCTGCTAGGCCACATGGCTCCCACCAGGCCATCTCCCAGACAGGGCCCCCAAGTTCTTCTTGCTTTCACACAATGCCCCATGCACCCTTGGCTAGCCATCTCAACACCTAATCACCCTGTAAAATCAAGATTCTTGATGCTTAATTAGCCAATCAGATTTATGTATCCATAAAAATACATATTTTACAAGATTTGAATACAATAATTTCAGAGCCAAATGATGATGATAAAGCTTTAACATAATTATTCTAACCTTCTGATAACACCCCATCAGCCTCCATTCTGGTTCTCCCTCTCGTCCTCAAACCTCTCTCTCTCTCTCTCTCTCTCTCTCTCTCTCTCTCTCTCTGTCTCCTCAACTCCTCACTCTGCCTCCCTTCTCCTGTCCAATCGCAAGCCTCCTACTGCCCTAATGTGATTGGACAGGGAAAATCCTGCCAACACCAACTCTTATAATTCTTACAAAAATTCTAGAAGACAAATATTGTACTATCTTACTTTAACAGATTGGGGGGGGGTTAGCCTTGTCTAGGGTACCACTATAGTAAGTGACAGAACAAGTGTTTGCCATAAAGTGGTTATGTGTTGATGAACAGATGACAATTAGTCATCGTGCTAAGGGAGATCTCTCCATATATTGCTGGTGGAATTTTAACCTGCTCTCGAGAATTGTGTACTGTGCACCGTCCATCTTCTGCATAAGGTCTCCTCTCTCTTCTCCAGCCCTGGGAAGCACACTTTCTATGCCTGTATCTCGGGTCTTGGGTTCTTGTCTTACAGTTAGCTTTGCCAAGAAGGAAGCAACAGGCATAGGTGAGAGGCTGACTGTTTCTGCACTCTAGGCTGTTCTCAGTCAAAGGTGTTTGACTTCTTCCATGGCTCTAGTCTTTTCAGGACTGGTAAGACTATCGTTCTCACCCTCTGTTAGTCTTTCGCTTGTACAAGTCTTCATTGGCTCTGGGGCTTCCTTGGAAATACTTCTTTCATTAAAAAGCAACACACTGATGTTCTTTTCTGTTTGTTTTTTTTATTCTATTCTATTCTATTTTATTTTTAAATCCAATGTGTGCAAGTTTTCAAGTTTGCGTGTAGTTTTCCTTACCAGAGTGTTTTTTCACTGATTAAAAAGTAACTCTATAGTTTTAGAACGATTTAGTAAATGATAAATAGAAAACAAACCCATAAAACTTAGGATCCATTGACTTTGTTTAGAACTGACAGCAGACAGTAATTATACAGCTACAAAAATTAAAGGTTTCGGTGTTTTGAAATGTGTATGTTAATAATTCTGGTGAACATGTGCAAGTATTTTGTTCTATGCAGCTCTGTGAGGACTTTATACAAATGATCTCACTTAATCCTCAGAGCCGTCCTAGGAGGTAAGAATGCTTATTATTTTTATATTACAGATGAAGCAAAAGAACTCAAAGATATTAAACAGCCTTCTCGAGACTGTACAGTTAATAACCATTCACATGGGGTTTGTAGTCAAGCAGTCAACCCTGGAATCCTTCTTTTTAAGCAATATGTTCATGGCTCCTCCATCTGCCTCTCAGTTTGCTCTGAGAGGAACTTTGGAAGCACGGCAGGTAGACATGCTTTTCTTTCCTTTACTGTGGTTGGGTATGAAGCAGAGTTGATTAACGTGGCTTCTTTAAGATGGCAGAGCTAATTAGTCTACACTTACAAGAAGCAGAGCTAGTGACTTATGAGAAATCTCATGGAAATCAAATAGCCTTCAGGGCATCACGGAGAGAGACAGGTAAGGGCTTAAATCAGGGCTGACGAGTGACTTAACCTTGAATAATTTAGCCTCTGAACTTCATTTGTGAAATGGGAGAAATGACTACCCCTTCACAGTGAAAATGAAGATGATATAAAGAAACTGCCTGATAATTACACTCAAACCCTTCTTTAAAGATTTTATCTTGAAATTAGCTCACTAACTAGCAGGTTTCCTTGAAGTTTTGTGTTTTTTTTCCCAGAAGGAATGGGTTATTTAATGAAAAATCACAGTACAAGGCACAGGACACATCCCTAAGCGTTATTGGTGAGGAAGGTCCCTGAGGTCTCTGAAACCACAGGCTTTTTGCACAGCCATTTTGTTACCCACCATAACTTACATGGAAAGACCCAAAGACCCTATTGGCGAGGACACCAAACACTTGTGCTGTAGTATGTGGAGAAATCAATCTAAAAGTAAAGAAGAAACATCCCCACCTCCAAGTAGCCTTCACAGGGTCAGAAGGGGACACTTCAGGATGCTGTGGGAGAAAGGTATCAATGGTTACAATCAGTGCTGGACCCTGTATGCTGCAGTGCCGACCTGTCAGGTAAGATGCATCCACTGATGGAACAGTGACCTGACTATAATGGGGTAACTAGCCATTTGCTTTCTGATTGGATTTGAAGCCTGAGTCACAGGATGCAACTTTATCCCTGGAGCCATACACCTGACCAAAAGCCCAAGGCTGGGAGGTCATAGGCCCTAGGATAGCCCTTTTATTGTTATGCTGTGGTCATGCTGCCAAGTTGCCTTCTAAACACATATGCTTATTATACCTATAGGCCTCAGCTGCTCTCAACCTGGGCAAGAGAAGCCTCTTCGCAGTGGGCACCAGCCAGTGGAGAGATGACTAACTGCTTAACGTGCTGAGAACAAGGAGCTGAGTGATCAGCCCTAAATCGGTCCTTCATATCAATTAAACATTGCCAAGGCTCGGGCAGCATCTCGGAGGGGAGGTGGACAGGATGTAAGAGCTGGAGGATAGGGAGGAGCCATGTGAAATTTTGCATTGTGGGTATGACATCTCTAATGCAATCACAAATCACAAGACCGAACCAGATAAAATTCCAGCCTAGATGAGGTAGACTTCTGCTCTCACTCAGGAGTTAGGGTTCAGTGGCTCCGGGAGGGAGAATCATTCTTCTCTTTTGAGGATGTGATCACCGATAAGTTTCCCTTTCTCCAGCAGATGTTTCTGCACTTGTGTACGTGAGCAACACTAAATAGACTAGAATAGACTAAAAAAATAAAGGACAGGTAGTTTGAAGAATGATGTGTTGTGGTTGGCATAGGGAATGGGATAGGAAGAATTAAAGGGGAAATATAGGGGTAGACCTGATCCTATTTTTATTGCATACTCATATGATATTCTCAAAATGAAAAAAAGAAATGAGAAATGACATGAAAATCCTTTCCCAAATACTTAATTTAAAAACATTCCCTCAAACCTCCAAAGGGTAGAGGCATGAACATAGATGTAGAAGAAGCTGAAGGTTCTTGGCTCCTGACAGCTTAGCTCTCACGAAAAGGTCAATTCCCCAAGGGATCATCACTTCTAGGCAAGCTTGACAGGGCTAGACAAAGTTTTATTTGTGCCCAAGTGTGTATTGGATGCCTGACACGGTAATAAAAATTTGAATTTTATATCAGTGTGAGGACACTTCTTTTGTGTTGTATTTTATTGTAGAAAGGATTTTAAAATTTAACTCTGGCTAGACCCATGTCCATAGTACATTCAGTATATTCATGTTCGAGCAGCAATTTAGAAAAAAGAACTGTCTGTTCTGCTGCAGCCTTGATGTGTGGTAGATTAATCCGTCTGCAAATGGCTTTGGGGTATGCTTTCATATGGCTTTGAAATGTTGGCCATTTCTTCCTCATCCCAACAGGAAGTAATTTCCCACCTCGTTTGAACTGGGGCAGAACTCATCAGCTAAGGAACTTTTCCAGATGTAGTATTTTTTGGCTTGAAAATCCTTATGTTCTTTTCTCTATCTCTAAATTGAGAGGTTGCATTCCATGACTGTGTTGTAAATGAATTAAAGGAATTTCACTCTGATCCATACCATGCTTTGGGGTTTCTGCTGCTCTTTAAAAGTATTGAGCATTTATAGGTTGTATACTTACCAGGACATTGGGAGAATAGAGATATTGTCCTTGTATTATAGTGCCTGATACACAAGCAGTAAGAATCCCAATACAATGTACTGAAGACTGCGAGAGATTTTGCACGCAGTACAGGGCATCTATTGATGGTAATACTGAAAACAAGTGTGATGTTTTTTAAAACCAAGAAATGATCCTAATAGGCTAGTTTCGTGACTAAGAATCAGAATAGGTGATTATAATATACACTTCCCACACCTAGATGGTGTGGGGAATGGATTATTTTGGTTACTTTCCAGTTAACAGACATGACACTGGTATATAAATGCAACATGAACATTGATTGTCCTTTCTGAATGTATCTCACAGCGCTACCCGACTTGGATCTGTCCCCAGAAATAAACAAAGATTTTAAGTCAAGCGTTAATCCAATTTGAATTCACTACCTTCTTTTCATAACAACGTTTGCTTCATTTAATCTTAGGGAGGGAGATATCTCAAGCATGTTTGTCACTCAGTTCATACTGTTATAACTGTTAAATGGAAAAGTTAGTTTTTAGGGTTTCAGTTGAATGGGAGAGGCACTCAGGGCTCACTCAGTGCACATCAACTGAAGCTTGTGAGACCGAGCCAAGTACATGTATGTATTTATTTTTTTTCAGAAAATAAAAAAAAATAGGTGGCTGAATAAGTAAATAGTCTCATCAAATTTTGCAAATGATCAATGGAGCTGAATGGCTTGTAATGCCTTTGCTTGAATATACTCTTTAATTTTTCTAAATTAAAAGCCACATGAGCTTTATAGATATGTATGTTTGTATATGTGTGTTTGTGCATCATGTGTGGTGTATATTGTATATTGTGTATGTGTTTGTATGTGTGTATTGTGTATATGTGTATGTATTGTGTGTGTTGGTGTGTTTGTGTGTGTACAGTGTTTGTGTGTGTATTTTATGTGTGTGTTTGTGTTTATTTTGCATGTGGGTATTATGTGTGTTTGTATGTATGTATTATATATGTGTGTATGTGTAGTGTGTGTATTATGTGTGTGAGTACTGTGTCTGTTTGTGTGTATATTGTGTATGTGTGTGTATTATGTGTGTTTGTGTGTATTTTGTGTGTGTCTATTGTGTGTGTATAGTGTTCATGTATACAGTGTATTTGTGTGTGTGTGTGTGTGTGTTTGTGTGTGTGTGTGTGTGTGTGTGTGTGTGTGTATTGTATGTGTGTAAAATAAAAATGAGTTCCTCTTTATCCTCATCTCTCACCGGCAGTCTATTGGGTACTTGCAGTTAACTGTAGTGCCTATTTCTTTTGCTCCACGTTTACAAGGATATTTATTGTGAGGCTGAATGTATGCTGGACAGTGGACAAGACATATATAAAAGTAAAACTCAGACCCACAACCTGCAACCCCCAGTGCAGGAAAGCAGCCCTTTATTTCCATTTGTCAGTGCAGAAGCCAGCTTGCTTTCTGTGCCAGACTTGTGGGGAGCTAGATACCATCTTTATCAGCTTGTCCATGAAGCAAGCAATCACCTCTGTTACAGTCATCCAAGATAGCTAGGGCTTGATTTCTAACTTTTATCTTCATTTCTGTTCCCGTTCCCAATTTGCTATAACTGGAGAAAGCCAATTGTTTATCCAACTTCAAAAAAATCACATAGAAATACCCAACTGACAGTACACATACAGTCTTCCTGTGTTAATGTCCTCCGATCAGAACATACTTGAAGTCTTCCTATTTTCAGCTTCTTGTAGTTTGAACATGACCATTTCCCCTCCAAAGTTCATGTATTAGAAACTTAATTCCAAAATCAATACATGAAGAACATTTGGAGGTGGAAATAATTAGGATTAGATGAGATGATGGTGGGGTGGTAGTGGATAAAGCCTTTAGTGGATTTATAAGAAGATGGAGAGATGAGGTAGGAAACTTGTTCGATCTCCCTGTCTGATGTCCCCCACCATAATAGGATGTGGCAATAAGGATGTTCAGTGGATGCTGGAAAGATGCAGTATGTATTCTTGGACTTCCCTGCCTCAAGGACAATGAATAAAATATACTTTAGTGATAAGATGCTCCAGCCTGTTTGAATTTATATGTGCCTTGCTTAGTTGATTCATAAGCTTCTATCTTTTCTGGTTCTTATTGTCCTTCTGTCTCCTCTTCTGTGGGCTTCCCTGACCTCTGAGGGGAGGAATTTGATGGAGGTATCTCATTTAGAGTTGTGTGTTCCAAGGACTCCTTTCTGTGTAGTGTCTGGCTGTGGGTCTCTCTAGGACTGTGAAATTGTCTAATGTTTAGTTTTTATTTCTTACACACACACACACACACACACACACACACTCACAAAATTGCATGATCTCTGAGGACAACCATTTACATCCTAGATATTATCTATATATTAAATGTGATTTTTCTAACATAATCATTTTACCATAATAATTTTATAGAGTGACATAAATTGCCTTGAGTATCAAAGACCTATTCTTTTCTTATTTATACCAAGTTGCTATATGGACAAATGGACTGAGAATCACTTCAACATCGCATTTTAAGTACATCGATAATATATGGTAAAATTGCTTCATTATTAAAAATAAAACTACAGAATTAAAATTAATTTCCAGAGAATTATTATCATATTATCATACCTCAAATTCTCTCTGCTCTCACTTTATTGATTCCCATGCTGCTCATCATTTAATAACATGGAAATGCTGCTTTGAAGTATACAGACTCAAAACACATGTGTACCAGTTTTACAGGCAGGAGGCAAACCACTGCAGTTTTTATTCAAACAAAACTTCTTATCTTTGTAGAATCTATAGGTATGTCAGCAGTAGAATTTGGACGGTTGACAGGATTTTGGAGGGAGTCAATGGATTGGGACAAGATTTTTCCTTTCAAAAATCTTATTCCGGGAAAATATCTCTACCAGTGTAAGTTCTTATTGTTGATAAGCAGGCCATGTATGTTTTACTATCTGGATGCAGCTTGGGAGATGTCATATATCTTTGTATCTACTTATATGCAGTTGGGAACTATAGCACTTTTCCATTTCTCCATCATTATATTCTACATGTTATGGAGGTATTATTCAAATTATTATTAGTGCTGTAGTTGTTTCTTAATGACATATATTTATTTATGTGTGTTTGGTAGATAAGGGTCTGAGTGTGCTAGGGCATTTGTGAGACAGACAGAGGGCAATTTGTTGGAGTCAGTTCCCTCCTTCCTCATGTGGGTCTTGGAGATTGAACTCTTGCTTGGTAGCATGAGCCTTTATCCTCTGAACCATCTTGCCAACCTTCAATTTTGTCTTAACCCCATTTTGATAACATTAGGAACAACAATATGCTTGCCCATCAGCTGGAAATTGTTCCAGTTTACCACATCAAATCCCGTAAGGTGATACCATTATTTAGTATCAAATCTTGGAAGGCAAAAATTATTATTTAGTTTCAAATCGTGTGTGTGTGTGTGTGTGTGTGTGTGTGTGTGTGTGCATGTGCACATTTATATGAAGGTATAGTGCATGTCATTCACATGTGTATGTATAGGTATGCCAGAAGTTGATTCCTAGTACCTTGTTCTGCTGCTTAGCATCTTGTTTTGTGACCCTCACCTATTTCACCAGACTGGTGCCAACAAACCCAAAGAATCTGTCATCAGCACCGGGATTACAGCATGCACTTGGTTTTTAATGTGGGTGCTGATTCTTGTTCTTATATAGCAAGTGCTTTAATCATTTAGCTATTTCCCTGGCCTTAAATCTACTTAAAGTAACAAGTTATGGTTGGTCTATCATGTTTGGAGACTGTTAATCGTCTTAGAGATACTTATGGTAAAAGGTTTGAAAGAAAGAATACCCAACCAGCCTCATTATGCTAATGTTAATTTTAAATGAGCATTAGGATAAGAGTTT
Source organism: Mus pahari (assembly GCF_900095145.1). NCBI lineage: Eukaryota > Metazoa > Chordata > Mammalia > Rodentia > Muridae > Mus > Mus pahari. The sequence goes on from NC_034604.1 coordinate 64,294,766, forward strand.
GGCATTTGTAACTAGAAGTTAAATTTCCAGTTGATTCAACTATATTAGCTTACACTAGAACCTCCATCCATTCTTCCTTGTAGTTTGAATTTTCCAGTGATAAAATTTCTATGTGTAACTGTGTATCATTTCTTTTATTCAGTATTTCCCCCATAGGAAGCCTGTATTCTTAAAATTGACCTGTTTGGATCAGTGTGGCACTTGTCAGTGAGGATCTCTCTGTGTACCCCATTCTCCTGCTTTATTGCAAAAATACTTTCAGAAAATCCCTTTACATACCAGGATATATAAAACAACTTCTTTATATATCCCGATAGCATGTAGTATAGTGCCTTATGCATAATATTCAGGTCCACATCTGATTGGATTCACACTTTCCTCTACCCAGAATGTAAATAGTTACTGCGACAGTGAATTTTGTCTCAAAAAAGAAATATCCAGTTCATAGTTGAAATTGTTTGCCTTCTCTTGCTCCATTTGGTCCTTTCTTCTTTTCTAAGCATGTATTTATAAACCAAGCTATTTCACAGTTTCCACTGTGCCTCTTTCCAGATGTGTAAATGTGCATATAAATAGATTTCCCTGTTATTTATTTCCAAATTTCTGTTTAAAAATTCTTCCAAAACTCTAATGACTATATTAAAACAGGTCACTCACTGACACTTCTATTTTATCATCTGCCCAGAGGAAGCCCACAGGGCTGGATGACAGCTCCCTCTAGCCATGTCAACTTCTGGGATTTATTTGCTATAATATGGGATGATGTAGATGATATGGGGTGACTTAGAAAAGGTCATCAAGGTTGAATAAAGTTATTTCTTATGTTAAGTCTTAGAAAGCAGTTTCGTCCTCCCATCTAATGAGGCTTAGCTTAAATAATTAGCAGCATCACAACAAATTAACCAGATGCAAAAATTTCTAAATATCGAGTAGACAGGGATGCTCTGACTGTCTCCCCAGCTTTCTGCTGCAGGGTCACCCAATACCCTCCATCGGTTGTCTTTTCTGCAAGACTTTCTCAGTGCTCTGCTTGTCAATGGAGCTGGAATTTTCTGCCTGAGTTTTCTGCCACCTTTCTATACTCTCCCATAGGTCTAGGTGTGCTGTTTTGCAAACTCTCACACCCAGACCCACACCCTCACTGCTCTTGATGACTCTGTGCCTTTGAGGAAACACGTTTTCATGTTGTGCTGACATTTTAACATGGGGATGTGATGGGCAGTACCAGAGATCGTATGAAAAGGACTGTGTAGTTGAAAGGTTGAGAAGACCTGAGGGAGAGGAGATTGATTCCTCATGAAAGTGTTGGAGAGGCAGCGCTTCACTACCAGTCGCACCAGTGATTCCTAGCCTCATCTATGCATAATTTATACACAGGTCCCAAGGGAGCTCCTCACTTCTGATCCATGTGAAATAAATCCTAATTTCTTTTTTTGAAAATCAATCTGTGATGTTTAGGGCCAGTGTTTCAGCAAGCCTTAAACTGCAGGTCTAATCAGTTTAACTTCTTGCATTGGTGTGCCCTTAAACATTTTATATTGGTTCATTAAGCAGGGTTAAAGGCAACTCCCCAAAGCTATTGCTGCTGAGACAGTTTTCTGTGTTTTTATTCTGGATGGATTTGCTGCATTCAGAATTTGGTACCCAGACTTCTCACCCGATTTAAAGTACCTATTGTGAATAATTTTATCCCTGTGTTTGAAATTATAAATTAATGTCAGCTAATAGACTCTGTGATTTATTGGACATAGCTCAGTAGCACCATCCCCTCTATTTTATTGAAGTTGGTTTCATTAAGCTCTGCTAACACTCATGGAGACCCTCTGGAGCATAGTATTACTCTAATTATAAATTCAGAGTAAACCCATTGAGCCACATTGCCCTGATTTGTTACTGAGCATAGAAAGAAACATAGTGAAAATGAATATTTTTGTCTGATACCTAATAGAGATTTTTACTGGGCTAATAGCAAAAAATCCTGTCCAAGTCTTGAGTAAGCCTTGTTCTCCCGTGAAGTTCTTCTGTGTTCCCGCCTTGTTCATTTCTCATTTCAAGTTAATGGGCAGGTATTCATCCTTCATATGTGCCGAGCGGGGTCAGATGTGAAAGGGCCTGTCCAAAGAACAGAAACATTCCTGTCCTAAGCCACTTGATGTTTACTAATGAGAATATATCTATCTCTTTAATATAAAATCATATTTTTACACTTGCTTTCTGATATTTCTCCAGTATCCAGAACAAGTCAGGTCCATGCTGGTGTCTCAAGAATAGTGTTAAACATATGTTAAAGGGTATTATTTAGGGTCCAACGAAGAGCACGGAGCACCTCTAAACCTGAAAATGTAGATCTTTGAAAATCACTGTAATTTTTGGATTCTTGGATTAGACATGTGTTGGGGTTGGAGTGGAGGAAGAATACCTCCGATACCCAGTGCTATATGGAATTGTAGACATAAGGTAGTTGAGTGCCCTTGGGGTTGGAGGTTGACTGGGAATGAGATTGAGTCTGGATACCTATGTGCAGAACATGCATGCGCTTTATCTATCCAGGCTTCAAGCACATCTCAGAAGACACTTCTATTGAACCTCACGATGGTGAAAAGCTTTCCTCAGGGGTCAAGCACTCTCAACAGACCTCTAAGGAGAAGGTGTTCCACTTTACCTGGGATGGTGACGAGTGAGATTTGGAACCCCACAGTGGAATTATTTCAACTATAAATATTATTTTTTACACTGTGATAAAATTTCCACATGTTATTTTTTCATTTTCATTTATACTATAAAAATTACTTATGGCTGTTTCTATCTTTATTCATATAGAACACTGTAATTTTAACATGGCTATCATGTTTCATCATCCCCATCTTCTGTATCTTTTTTTTTTTTTGGCCAATGAATACTTGAAAATAATATTTCCTACATCTTATGTTTCATGTAATCCATGATTAGATTCACTATCTGTTTGTAAACATAATCTCATTATTTTTTCTTAGAACATTCTACATAACAAGACACACAGATATCCTATATACAGTTTAATGAGTTGGAGAATAGCAATACCCTTGATAACAGCTACCTCAATAACATCACAAAGCATGCACAGCATCCCGAGAACCCCTGCGTGCCTTTCTAGACAACGCTCTTGGAGGTTAGGTGGTTCTGATTTGCATCCACATGTGTTGTCCTTTATTTGGATTTCTGGGGTCTAACACCATGGACTCCTTTGGGTGTGATTTCTTATGCTCAGTGTTACCTTATTTATTTTCCTCTTTTTGTTCTCTTGAGTGTTTGTTGTGTACCTTTCTCATTATATTTTCTTTCCCTTTTTCAATGATCTACGGATTATTTGATTTTCTTTCATTTCCTTTTTTTGTTGGTTATTTTATTTATTTACATTTCAAATGTTGTCCCCACCCAACCTCCCCTCCACAATTGAAAAACAAGACCTCCTGGCAAAACTGCCATGCCCAAACCCCAGATCTGCCTCTTGGCATCTTTAAGCAATAGAGGGAGGAGATTGTCTCTAAAATATGTAAAATTGAAATAATGACAATACCTGGGACCCATTGATGTTGGTATTAAACAATTTAGCAACTGCTTGCCTGCTTTCCAATGGATCCGCAGTCTTTGGGGGCACACTATATCCTTCTATCATTTCTCTTACATACTTAGATTTTTTTTTTTTAACAAATACACATGTCAGACCATTATATTTATCTCATATATTTTTATATAACCCAATCCATTTTTTACCTCCCATTTAAACCAACCAAATCTTTACTTGAGCAACCAGTAGAATTACTGTTGGCACTAGCTCTGTAATGCAAAAATTTGATAAGTGTACGATCCAGATCTACACCCATGACACTCCCAGTAGTTGGACAGAACAGCACCATGGACAGATTCCAGAATAAAATCAACAACTGTTCCTTCCTTTTAAATTCATCTACTAATCGGTTCTCCTTGGAAACCAGTATGCAGACATTTTCAGACCCATTGAACCTTATTATTTTTCTATCATCAAGACGGTAAGAACAGCGAACCCACAAGTCTATAGCATTCAGAGACTTTGGAGGGCTTGTAGAGACAAGGAAGGGTGCTCTTTTTTTTTTCTCTCTTTCCTCCTTCCCTTCCTCCCTCTCTCCCTTCCTCCTTCCCTTTCTTCCTTCCTCACCTGGGCTGCAATGACTCAGTCTTTATTTAGGATGGCTTTTGTCTTTTGGCAAATTTCCTGCCCTAGCCTCCCAAGGGCTGGGATTATAGTCATCATACACAGTACAATCACTCCTTTCAATGTCTTCAGTTTATCTACTAAAGTATCCTAGACTAGCCTTTTGATAACTGACCTTATAATCTCAAAAAGTTATAAATGAAATCAGTCCTTTAGCTCACAAGAATGTTACATATATTGTTCAAAACGATTCCTCGGGAGGTGGGTGGGAGGAGGGCAAATAAATGTCAGGGTGCTTACTATTTTCAGGTGAATATCTCCTTTTACTATTTTTACCTTCAAAATCAGTAACTTCTTGCTCTGTCTTTTCATGAATAACATTTCATTAGATCCTTTCATCACCTTAACTCTTCTAGAATATCCTTCAGTTTCAACGAAGTAAAGGCTAAATTGAATCGCATTTCTTTCTTCAAATATGTTAACTTAAGTTGGCTTCCCAGGTGGTTAGTTAGGCTGAGCTGTTCTAGATAACCTAGAGTCAAGCGCATGCTTAAGAATGCCTGGTTTATTTACCCTGCTTGTCATTTTTTTCACTCAAGAGCATGAGAATTGATTGTATGATTAATGAAGGTGTGATGTGAGAAGCATTGTTCACATTTTCTGCCTCCTTTGAAAATTAAAAGACTATTTGTCCTGTGTAAAAGAAAACCCGAAAGCAGGCTGATTTTGAGCATGGTTGAGGACATAGGCCAAGCACCTCCTTGCACATCTCCTTGCACATATTTGCTATTGTTTTTCTGTCACAGGGATGAGATGAAGGGTATTATGGGATAACGATTAAGCCAATTCTGGTAGGCTGTTCACACATGTAATATATATTCCATAAGCGGAAGCATGCTTGCAGTTGTTCAGTAGTCACTTGTTTTATTAATTATCTGCCTGCATATTACAGTGTTTTCAAAAGATCAAAGAACAGCCTGTCTTCACGTCTGCAGTTTTGTGAGGACTGATGCTCTGCTGTCTAAGGTCACTTAGAGGAGACCTCAGGAAGGCAGCATCTTTAAACACTTCTGAGTATTCCCCATGTGATCGGATTCTCTCAAAAGACAGTTAAGTGATTACCGATTCTTTTGTTTTCTAGCCAAATTTCATCCTAACAATTTTACGAACCATTTCAAAAGAAAAATCACAGCAGAGGTTAATACAGACATTTTCTCCATTTGTATTTCCGGAGAAGGTGAGGACAGATGAAGCATGTGCTTGGGCTGAGGCCCCGGTCTGCAGTCACCAGATTGTCATTATGCATTGGTTTGTTTATGCGACCTCACTGACACTCATGCTGATTGCTTCATCTTCCCATTTGAAGGCAATTACCACACATATCCACGCAGAAAGCCCTAGCTTGTCTTGGAAATGACTCCAAAACGGGGCCCTTCTCTGGTTTCTACTTGCACATATTGGTTCTCTGTCAAGGGCACAAAACAACTGCCAACATTTCTTCCACCTTCTCTTCCTTCTCTTCTTCCTCTTACTGTTGTCTCTAATGTCAGTACAAAATCCTCAAGGTGCAGGCTTTAAGCACACAGCCTAGAGTACCTCAGGACGGACTCTTCTTTCAGGCTTTAAGTTTGCAGTAGTTAAAAGAGAGATGTCTATTTACATGTGAGTTAGCCTAGCAGATAAATCAAAACTCCTAACAGCAAATTTAATACCAAAGAGTATAATAAGGATTTGTGATGCTTCCTAGAGGACCTGAGGACCATAAACCAATGAACAGTTTACAATGAGACATAAATATAGCATATAAAACATCCACCCGTTTCATAGAGGAAAATCATAATGATTTTGAGGCTTGGTGGAGAAAAAAAAGTACTTGTTCTTACAAATTTGATGTGAATTTTATTTTTAAGTGCTAACTAGGAATACTCCCACAGCCTTCACTGGGTTGAAGGTACCTCTAGCCTGGGAGGAGGACAAGAAGTGAGGGTCAGGATCTCTTCAGCTAAGCAGGACAATTGTCATGGCCTCTGTGTCCGATCTGGTTTTGGCACTGAGAGCTGTCTGCATTATAAATGATGAGCCCAGGGAGAAATTCACTTACGAAATGACCAGGACTCCATTCTAAAGTAAAATGAAAAAAAAAAAAAAAGGTTATAAATGAATAATTTATGATCGGATCTCATCCTAAATTCTCATTTTCTTAAGGAACACATGAGCAATCTGTCAGAGAGGAGCCAGTCTTCTGAGGTGCCAATCTCAGCTTGTGTTGACATGACAGAAGCATTTGCCAGCCTAGTGCATTTTTCATGCTCAACTTTATTCATTCATTTCTCTGCAGATCTGCATAGTAAGTCATGGCTGATTTGCTCAGCAATAGAGATACTTTATGCATGTTCCTCTCTCCCAAGAGACCTGACTTCGGCAGAGTCAGCTCCATAAGAGCCTTTAACGTGGCCTCAGATTCTTGATATGTGCCACTAATCACCATAGGCTGTGCTCTATTTCTTGCTGCCTCACAAGTTTGAGTTCATGAATAGAGTGTAGCATGCATGAAAGGCTTGGCTATGCGTATCAGTTCACAGGGCTTTAAGGCTTCCTTTAAAAACTGAGGGTGGTCAGAGGTGGGTAGAGATTTTGCCACGCTTTTCAATTGGAACAGGAAATTACTCTCTAGGAAACTAGTCACCAGTTGCTAGCTGTTATCCTAAGCCTGCCCATGGGCACCAACATTTCTGAGTGGTTTTTAAAATGCACAAAAAAACAATGGCATAAACCTTGGCAATGGAAATAGCAATAGTTTCCGAAAGATATTGCCCTTCAAAAACAGAAATGGGAATGTGTAGGGGAATACTATTTCTGTGTGTGGTTGAGAACAGAGTGGTCACAATTTAACTTTCTTTATTATCAACAAATGCAACCAAAGTCTTCACGTAAGGCTCTAATCAGAACCTTTGCTTTAAAACCATTTTTATTTTTCCCAAGTGTGAACTCTACATACGATGCTTGTGGTGGTTTGAATAAGCATGGCTCCCGACAGGCTCATAGATCTGAATTCTTGGTCACTGGGGAGTGGCATTATTTGAAGGGATTAGAAGGTGTGGCCTTGTTGGAGGAAGTATGTCATTGGGGATGGGCTTTGAGATTTCAGAAGACCAAGCTAGGCCCAGTGGCTCTCTCTCCTTCCTGTGGCCTACAGATCTGGGTATAGAATTCTCATCTGCTTCTCTAGCACCATGTGTGTGTGCCTGCCACCATGCTTCCCACCATGATGACAGTGGACTAAACCTCTGAAATTGTAAGAAGGCCCTAAAACTGTAAATGCTTTCTTTGTAAGAATTGTGATCATGATGTCTCTTCACAGCAACAGAGCACTAAGACAGAAGTTGATACTAGCAAGGGGGTATTGTTGCCTAACCATGCTGTTGGCAGAATGTAGACTTTGGATTAGGAAAGCAGTTGAAGACTTCAAGGCTTAGTAGGTCATACTAGTAGAAGTGTGGAAAACTGAGATCCTGAGAGCAAAGTAGATTATGATGGCCTGACTGAAGAGATGTTATAGAAATATTAGTATGTGGTCTAGAGATTATTTTTGTGATATTTTGGCAAAGAATGTGGCTGCTTTCTCCCTTGTCCAAAAACATCAGCCTAAGGTTAAATTGAAGAGTTTTTCCAATTAATAGTGTTGGTGGTTTCTACTAAATATAAACCAATGAGTTATAAGGGTGGAAAAGGTGTGGAAAGAGCCACTCTAAATGCTAAAGGTTGTTACTAAAGGACATGGGCTCAGAAAGAGAAGAGTGTTGATTTTTTTTTTAGAAAATGAATATCTGAATAGGTTGCAGAAGTTTCATTTCTAGGGTTTCAATGAAGGGCCACAAACTGGGTGCCTTGAGCTATTAGAATATTATTTTCTCCTAATTCTCAGGTCAGAAGTCTGAAACTGAGATATTGGCAGACCTGCTGGGTGGCTGAGACTGATGCAGCACGGATGTGTTCCATGGAAACATCTTGTTGCTGATGATACCACATGCTCCATTCCACGACATGGAGAAGTTAAGTGGGAACTGGATAAAGCTCCCTCCCTGACGTCTCATGCAAATATGCTGGAGGTTACCATGTAGGCTGCCAGGGAGACTTATCCTTAAAGGTCTCACTCAGCTGTGGGCCCTGTGTGCTGTACTACTGATGGACCATGCAAGACATGCTCATTGGCGCAATCCTGGCAAGTCAGCAATCAAGATAACCAACAGCTCTTTGACTTAATTTGCAGCCTTCTCCATAGGGATGGATCACATCTCCTACAGTAAGCCTAGTCAAAAGCCAAAGGCTGAGGGATCATAGACCTTAGTGAGGAGGCTACTGTTATTGGTTTGTACATCAGGCATCTAAACAATTTTGTCTATGCATGTTGCTTAGTTCCATTATCAGCTCTGGTCAGGGAAATTCCTTCCTGCTGTGGACAAAGGTAACTGCAGAGACTTTCAATTGGCCAAAGTGCTGAGAAGAAGGAACTGCTGAATGCTCAGCCAGAAGTGTGACTTCTGTGTCCTCCCTCCCCCGCAAGGCTCATGGAACACTGAGGAGCATGGAGCAGAAAGAATGCATGAGGCAGAGGTAGGAGTTAAATGAGATGTAACCTTGCCTTTAGAAAGTGACACCATCATCACACTCTTATTTTCATAAGAGTTGTGATAAGTGTTTTAAGATATGTGCAAGATTTTGCTTGTCCACACCCCGTCATGGGAAGGCAAAGATCCCATGGATTTCCACTTCTCTAAGACAGGGCTTTTAGGTAGCCACTGTAGCTAGAGGCTGGAGCTCCTAATGCCCTATACTTCACTAAGGATCTATAGGCAGGTTATAGTCACTATGGGTAAGACATTTTCTTCAGTGGTATAGCCAGTAGTAAGAAGCTCATGCTCCTACTGTGAATGTAATGTTAAGTAAACCCACAGAGTCCTCAGTCAATCAATCAATTAATCAATCAATCAATGAATAATCAATTAATAAATGAAGGTAGAAGGTACAATTAATAAATGAAGGTACAAAATGGAAAGACAAAGGAGAACATTAGGAGTGAAAGGAGAAGGTGAAGGCCCAATACAATCAATACATTTACATGTTTATGAAAATATAATGAAAGTGATAATTGTATATAATTATCATATGCTATAAAATCAATTTTACAAAGAAAGATCTATTCTAGTAGTGTAGAAAATACTGAATCCAAATCCAGGGTTTCTACCCCTTCTTTGACCATTCAGTTCCTGGATAAAAGACACGCATAACCTTTATATTTATAAACCATCAATCAGCACAAGAGCCGGGCAGATATCTATACTACATGCTATTACGTCAATTTCCCAAACAATAATCCCATTATATAATTTGCCATGTTTTGTCTGGGCTGCTCTTAACTTTAATTAGCCAAACCCCATGGCCATTATTTCGTGACTCACCTAACCCATGGTGGCTTCTCCTCCACTCATCTTCTTCCCTTTCCCCATGGTCTCCTCTGACTCCCAGGTTGGGAACACCAAGTACCTACTGCCTATCTCAATTCAGTCCAGCTATAGGCTGTGGGCATTTTTACTTAGCATTCAGAAATAATTAGGGGGCAAGGCAGTGTCACTTTGTGTGGATTCTCTTGTCTGTGGGGCAACCAGGTATTGGGGGCTATAGTTAGCATTACAGTACACAGCAACAGAGCAAACCTCAACATTCTAGATTGTATCTTTAGCTTGTTCTTGGCCCGGGTATGATTGTGTCATTTTCTATGATAAAAGTCATATTAGGCTAGGGTCCATTCTCATTCTAATGATCTTACTACAACTTAATTACCTCTTTATGATCTCATCTCTATTAAGGCCATATTATAGAATCCCAGGGGTTAGGATATTAAGACTTGAACTTGAAATGACAAAATTCAGCCTACAACTCAGTAGTATCTAGACAGCCAACAGAGAAGATTTTGAAATTTGGTGTTTCTGGTAACACTAATTCTCATGCTCATCTCTCTACAGTTTTGACATTTTACTTTTTAGATCTTTACAAGTGAAATTTCTCTACTTTCTTAGGTATTTACATCTATTGTTTTAGTATTTGTCTTTTTTGTTTTCTTTTGAGATAAAATCTCATATAGCCTGGGCTGGCCTCAAAGTCATTATGTAGCTGATGCTGATCCTCCTGTTTGTAGCTCCACTTCCCGAGTGTATGGATTTCATGTGTGCCCTTGCACTCTGACTTTGTTTTTGTGTGTGAGATGTGACTTCATCCCTGAGGTCTACCATCCCAGGTCACTATGTGGCCTTACTGAGATTTCTCATTCTTTGCCAGTGGTTCTATAGTAACACATCTTATACCATCACTGTGCCCTGACAACAGGAAAGCTCACATATTAGATTATTTTCCTTAAAAAAATAATTATCTCAATAGTCATGATGGATACTTTATAAACCATGTTTTAAAATATGGATATGTTGAATGGATAAAGAAAGCTTTTGACATGTGAGTTATATAACTTGCTTATTTGAGATGATTAAAAAATACTTAAATTTTAGTCTTATAGTGATTTTAAGTGAAGTATATTGTTATCAAATTTAGTTAATATGTGGTACAAGAGATTTTTTGAAGTTATTCGTTCTTTCTAATTGAAAATTTACAACCTTTGAAGAACATCTTACCAAGAATGTCTCTACCTGGTAACCACTCATTTGCTCTTTCCATGAGTTAAGTTTTTAGATATTCTTCATGTGAGTGATAACATCCACTTGCATGGTTTGTCTTTCTGGGTCTGGCTTATTTTGTTTACTATGATGGTCTTCTCTTTAACTGATGCTATCACAAATCAATCTAAAAAAAAATTCACAGTAAGTCAAAAATAATTTCTCCTAAACACTGAAATGGCAACCAAGTTACCTAGATGACTCAGTCACAACAAGAGGGACTAATAATTTCCCCACGACTAATTCCATGCATCTGTTTCTCTATCCCTCTCCCTGCAATTTTACCAAACTCCACGCAATAATCATCACAACCTGAGGATTCCCAGTGGCTGCTAGAATTCTCTAAAGATTTCTCGCCTTCAGTTCAGAACTTTATCAATAACTGGCTCATTTTATAATATGGTTTTCCCAGATGTGCTATTGCTCTGATCCAACTGACTTTGGGAGACAATAAACACCTCTTCCTCAGAGTAAGTGATGGGTCGGGGTTATCATTTGAGAAGAACAAATTCACCTCTTCTGCTTTTTTTTCCCGTTCCTTTCATGAAATCCCTCAGGGCACATTTTGCTGTACTCTCTTGGTTTGCTAATAGAGTGACTCTAAGGTTTCTTAAAATGATGGACCAATCTTTTTCTTTTTTGGCAATGAATGCACCCCTGCTGTCGTCTGGCAATGATGCTTTCTGAGAGGTGCCAGGGTTATTTATTTAACCAACAACTCAGATCTTTACAGTTGTTGGATGAGATGGTTATTTCAAAAAAGACGCAGAAAGAGTCTTCTCACAGAGTATGTTTTTATTATTTGTTCTGGTATTGTGAGGTACTGGATGGAGGGTTATGAGTACTTTCAATAAATCACTCCTGGGGAACATCAAGAGCTTTCCAGGACTTATATTTATACTTTAATCAGAGACTGTGAACAAGATGGTGTAATTTGGAAGGTGTGTTATAATTCATGGAAAGGTAGGTGGTCATTATAAGTATAACCACAATATATTTTGTACATGTTAAAGCATTACATGTTCATAGTGGGAATTTTCCTCCCGGTACAAATTTTATTTGATTTCACTGTTATTTCTTTCTAGCACTTCTAATTCCATCAATGACTTCTCTAGATTCCCAGTGTTAGAGTGTTTCTGACTTCTATTGATCAACTGGAAACTTTCGATTTTTACAGATGACTAACTGGCTACCATCAGTGGGTTTGCATGGCTGGTAATAACTCTTACTTCAGCAAGGTAGATTAAGACTACTGAGCTAGGATTACAGTTCATTTATCTTGTTGAATGGCTAACACCCTTCTTGTTAGTTTATTGTGGTACCTCTGTGTGGAGTCAGAACCTACCACTTGATTTGAGCATTTTATTATAGAGCATTTGTGTCTTATATGTAGTATCGCAGCTGGTTAAATGATTGCTTTTTGACTGCGATGTGTAAATGGAAAAGTTAATGTATTCCTTCAGTTTATGGTCTCCTTTTACAAAGGGATGGATTCTGTATAGTGAGAAGTCAATATTTGCATGGTAACAGCACAAGCTCTTATTATTCTTATTCAGAACATAAGCAAAATGACAAAATGTATGCAAATACTGGGCATAATGACAGTGCTATATTAGAGTTATATGGGAAGTTGTATATGGCTCAATGCTTGTGGTGGCCCCAGCTTTCCTATATTTTTGAGTTTCAAATGTTCTTTTGGCTTTTTATGTGACCAACATTTGCCATAAGTTGTACTGGAATCAATAAGCAGTACACTATAGGGGAAAAGAATCAGAGTTTGTAGGAGACGACAGTCCTTCTGGTTTTATGAGCCATCTTCAGCTTCTTTGATCTAGTTTAGTTAATATCACTCAAGACAGAGGTGTAGGCTTAGATTTTCAAAACCTACTTAATAAGGGTTCTCAAATGCTTCAATCTCCACTTCTAGCCTACCATCCAAAGGTAGGGGAGGAAAGATGGTCATTAGGACAAGGGGATGTGGACCTGTTTAGAAGTAGTTCTTTGGGGGTGAACCCAGTCTCCATTTGTCAGGACACCAGCAGTCCAATTCAGTAGTGTCAGGATGCCAACAGTCTAGTTCAAAAGGGTCAACAAACATGAATCAGCAGTGGTAGCATGATCCAGCAGAAACAGCCCAGCCTCCACCAAATCTGGAGTCAGCAGGAACTACCAGAACCAGCCGGAATGCCAAGAGTTCTCTGCCATGTCTCTCTCAATGAAGTAAAGACCAGTAAAGATGCGAGGCCAATGAAGTGTTGCTAGGCTATCTATGCAATGTCCTTAGTCACTGTCTGTTGAGTACTATTTATACTCTCTACACACATGATGTGTCCTCCCCTGGAACTGAGTCTAGCTCAGCAAAACATCATATGCGTCTGCATCACATGACACAACCAGGAACTTTGACTTCTCAGAGGTCTTTGAGGAAAGTGTCCACAGCAGTCATCTTTGTGTTCTCTGGTATGTTTGGGTAAGTATTTAGTGAGTGTTCTCAGAGTAGGTGAATTTAGTTATATTACTGGTTTCTTTCCTTCCTTCCTTCCTTCCTTCCTTCCTTCCTTCCTTCCTTCCTTCCTTCCTTCCTTCCTTCCTTCC
>NC_034604.1:64308266-64315239 GCF_900095145.1 Mus pahari
TTCCCCTCTTTCTTTCTTTCTTTCTTTCTTTCTTTCTTTCTTTCTTTCTTTCTTTCTTTCTTTCTTTCTTTCTTTCTTTCTTTCTTTCTCATTCATCCTTTCAGATATAATAAATTTCTTTCAAATTACCTCTGTGTTTTGATGTAGATCTTTGTTGTTGTTGTTAAATTGTATTTAATCTTCTTTTTTTTTTTTTTACACTCCAGATTTTATTCTTCTCCTGGTCCACCCCCCCTCCTGGACTGTTCCACATCCCATACTTCCTCCCTGCCCCCCTGTCTCCACAAGGATGTCCCCACCCCCTCCCCCACCCCACCAGACCTCTAAAGTCCCTGGAGCTTCCAGTTTCTTGAGGGTTAGGTGCATCTTCTCTGACTGAGGACCAACTTGGTGATGAACTGCAGCCATGACTCCCCATAGGGAGATCAGAACCCAGAGTAGGGAGGGTAATCAGCTCAGCTCAGTGGTACTAATATGTCATGGGAATCAAAGTCTCACTTGGTTTTACCCCGAAGATGGAAGATTCATTCTTTATCACACAGACTGTTGTGTCGGAATTGTACCATTTCTGCCTCCTTCTGCAGGGAATGCAAAACACCATTTTCCTGCTTGGGTTTGCTGATGTCTCAGCCTTCTGATCGGGAGATATTGGCAGCATATGGGATACAGAGAATGCAGTGAGCTTACTGCAGTGTTCTTCTATAAGTAATGAGAACTATGTCATCCACTATCTTCTTTCTGTTTTCCAGAAACGGTGTCATCCTAAGATCACGGTGGTCTATGTGGTATTTGCAACTGCAAGAGAGTTGAGAGTTGCAAGTGAGAGTGTTGCTACTCCGTCATAGATAGATCAGATGTCTGAGTTTTCACCTTGAAGAGGTGTATGTGTTTTTAACTCACTTTATGAGATATGAACTGGGACATAGGATAATAGTTTTCATTCTGCCTTTGACCTGTAATTTCTGCTGCTATTTGGAACATCTATTTCTCAAGTCAAGTGTCTACATTAAGCTCTATTTAAAATTAGACTTTTAACCAGATAAGTTTTAAGGGATGAATTGATTGATTAGTTAATGCAGAAAGTTATGCACGTGATTCCTTCAGAAATTGTCTTATAATTTAAAAGTGCTGTCCTACATATTTATTTTTCAAGTAGCCATGCTCAGTTTGTGAGAAGGAGACAGAATATCACTGTGGCATTCTAGAAGACTTTAAAGAGAATACTTAAGATTGTTGAGCAATTTTTTGATTATATTAGGCAGAAGGGGCTGTGATATATGATGGTCTAAAATAATCCATCGAAGTGTTTTTGATATTCAGATTGCACATTATTTTGCCTCTAGTTTTTAGATATCATTTCATTCCCTTCAAGCTTCAAGCTTCGTGAGCTCAGCTACCCCTGAACTGACACCACCTTACCTTCTGCACCTGTTGCAGCTTTAATGCTCCACCCTACACTTCCCATTACACCAATCCCCTTCAGCTTTCCAATCCCAGGCTATAGATGTTTCTCTGCTGTGATTACACTAGATTCTGCTCTGTTCAGCAGCAAATTGGGGAGGAAAGGCTTTCCTATTTCATTCAAACCTTTATTCAAATCAATAAGGGAAATTCTAGTGTATCCTCTATTCTTTCAGGATAAAGAAAATACTTTATACATGTTGAATACGACTGGCAAATATCACTATACTCTCAATTACCTGTATATGTTCTTACTTTTGTCCAATTTTATTTTTGTTTCCCTCATATTGATAACTCGATATGCTATGATATGCTCTGACGAGGCCACATTCTCTCTTTATATGCTATCCTAACACTGCACACTTCCTGATCAGAGCTGTAATTATCACAGTCCCACGTGACAGACAGCACCTCCTGAGTTCCCCATGTGCATCACCTGAAGATTCACACACACCAGCTAGTTGAGGTCACACTACTGATAATTAATGTGCTCTGATGTCGTTTAAAATTACATATTAATTTATTCTGCTCGTTCTATCAGTACCTGATTTCTTTTATGTCTCAGATAATGTTGCAGGACTACAGGTATATACAGATGGTCAAACGGACACAATACTCTACCATTACATGGAGACCAAAAACTTTAAAAATAAACAAGACAAAGGCAGCAATGATATTGTATTAATTAGTAATAGAACATGTAGTCCCCAGGATAGGTTAAATTATACTGTGGTAGCATGCAAGCATATAATTTCAGTGCCTGAAATTTAATTTTTCTTTTAAGCAAAAATAATGTACGGGTCTGGCTAAGTCTCTAGGGAAATGTTCTTATTTGCAGCACTTCTAAAGTCTGGGGCAATTTGATCTTACACACCTCCATCTGGAAATAAAGTCAGAACGACAACTGAAACGTTTGTGAAGGAGATCAGCTGAAAGCCTCGTATTTGCTGTTAGATGCATGGGCATAGGAATTGGTGCATGTCCACTCTGGTGACGATCAGTTCGCTAAAGCTAATCACATGACTCTATTCACATGAAAGGAATGAGGCTGACCAGTTCTATATGCTTTAAAAGAGAAAACACCCACAGAGAGTTAAGCTTCTAGAGTTTCTATGTGGAAAGACAGCAGAAAGCAGGAGTGCTTCGGAGTGTTACAGTTTAATCCCTATTCTTATAACAATAGGTGAGCAAATACTTCAAAGGAAGTGGTGTGAAGCATGGTAGCTAATTTGTCAGAGATCAAAATAATTCTGCATAAAGGCCTTGAGCAAATAGATGAGCAGGAGGGAGTAGGTGAATATGAGATTGGGGAGAGAGAGAGAGAGAGAGAGAGAGAGAGAGAGAGAGAGAGACCCTTTGACTCATGTCCACCTATATTCCTTACAATGCTTACAGATCAACCCGTTCAAGGACCAGATCAGTTGTATTTTTTTTTAACATATCATCACTGTAGAACATACTTATGATATAAGAAAACAAATGAAATAAGAAGTTACTAAACAAATCTAAGCACCATGCATCTTTGTTTAAACTGAAATTAGTACTGCCTTTTTATAACAGGAAGAACAAATGAACCATATACAATTTTAATATGCATCCATTTTCTTTTAGTTAATAATTTATATTTTATTCCATTTATTACAATTATGCTCAAGACCATGAACTTTATAGATAGATAGTCTTCTGTTTCTACATTCATAGTACTAGCATAACACTGGGCAAACTTTCTTAAGAGTTCTGATTCCTTTGCACATTCATTATATCAGTAGTCAACTCAAGAGATGACTATGAAATGAGATTTTAGCACAGAACTTGGCACATGAAAACCTGATATGAAAATGACTTCTCTCTATATATGTTTGTATATGTGTTCATATATGTACATAAACACATTTAAATATACAAAATGCATACTGAATGAAAGGCATCTTTGATATACTGAGTTTAAATGAAAAGATGTCTAATATAGTTTATAGACTTCTGAATCATGCATTACTAGAAACACAATGTTATTTTATTCTTAAATCAGGTGCAGAGGGAAATTTGGACTACAAATCCAAGATCTGATCTTTAGGTTGGCATTGTATTGTCTACCTGGTTCTTTTTTTTCCATGAGTCTATCTTCTTATAAGCAACATGCCTACATTTATCCAGCATATCTGACAGGTTAAGAGGGAATAAAAGGGAAATGGATACATACCAGTGCTACTGATATTAATTTCAAATGTAAAAATATTTTAGTGTTTTTAAAAAATCTTTATAACCTGTTTTACTTTGGGGAGAGGCATGATAGAAGAGGATATTTTGCCAGTGAATCTTCAGATAATAGGAAAACTGTGGAGAGAACTTTTATTGGAAAATGCAGTATCCAATAATCTGTTAAAGTGTCTCCAGCAACAAAATAATAAAAACCGAAGACATGACTTTAATAGAAGCAACGGCATGGAACCTGCAGCATCTCTCCTAGGTTTTAGTCAATGACACGTCAGACTCATTATGTTTGATTCATTGGGTTTCAGTGTCTGAAGCTGAGGGCTGCACTTTCTGCAACCAGTCGTGGAAGAACAAATGATGCTCCAAAGAGACAGCTCAGCATCTTCACTGCTCAGGAGTTCAGGTCACTGAGAGAACATGAGTGCTTGGACGCTGACGATCTTGCTGTTCTGGCCTTGGAACTCATTTATTTGTATCTGATGTCTTCCACATGTCGTTTTGATAATACACATTGATAAGCATCACTTACTACTCTTTAGATGTTTGATCTGGGTCATGGGATATCATATGGGAAGAGTAAACCTTGGCAAAAAAAAAAAAAAGATGAAGTAGACCCACCACATAAATGCCAACAGCTTACTTTGAAAAATATCAAACCATAAAAGGCACACCGAAGATGTTAGTATGGGACAAATGGATTTAAAATAGATGATAAAGTAAATACTGTAAAATGTTAACTGTCCTGGGTATACATATGTCCATTGTATAATTTTATAAATATTTGAGCTTTTCTTTTAGTAAAAATATTTATGAAAGGAAAATGAAAGTAGAAATAAGACTATCAGAAAGCAAATCTAGGCGGGTTCTGTAGCTTTAAGATAAAAATAAGACAAATAAGACAGCCACAGGGGATACGTTAGGTTCTTCTAATAATTAGAGAGAATAGTGTTTGTGAGGGTCTGGAGATATAAAGATAAGTGAATTACTTACCCAAGGGTTAAATCATATTGATTGTAGTTAATTATATTGTATTACAGGTTTGCAATTCAATAAATGTTCTTATGTAAAAATGTTTTCATCACAGAAATCAATTAATAAATCAATAAATCAATAAGAATGCGGGGGAGATTTTTGAAACTGATGATGTTCTTGGTATTGATTATGTTGATGGCTCATGGGCATTTTATCTACAAACATCATATTACACATGTACAACTTTTTAGAGTGTCAGCTATGATTCAATAAAGTAGTTTTCAAAACTATGAACACTACAAAACATCATGGTAGAACAAAATCCTTGCCAAGCAAATAATAAGTGTTGAAACCATTGAGTGCTGAAAACCATTATCAGTATTTTTCTCTTCCTTCCTTGTACACTCTGCTGTGGTATTTTTTTTATTAGATGTTTCTTCATTTACATTTCAAATGTTATCCCCTTTCCTAGTTTCCTCTCTGAAAATCTCCTACACCCTCCCCCTCCCTCTGCTTCCTGACCCAAACCAATTCCTGGCCCTGGCATTTCCCTATACTGGGGCCTAGAAACTTTGCAAGACCAAGGGGCCTCTCTTCCCAATGATGGCCGATTAGGCCATCTTCTGCTACATATGCAGCTAGAGACACAAACTCAGTGGGTACTGGTTAGTTCATATTGTTTCTGCTATAGGGCTGCATTCCCCTTCAGCTCCTTGGGTACTTTCTCTAGCTCCTTCATTGGGGACCCTGTGTTCCATCCAATAGATGACTGTGAGCATCCACTTCTGTATTTGCCAGGCACTGTCATAGCCTCACAGGAGGCAGCTATATCAGGGTCCTGTCACACTGCTGTGGTATTAAACTCAACATCCAACTCACTGAATTCCCTACTTCTCTCTCTGTCTTAATGTGAAACAATCTAACTTCGCCTTGTGAAGTCCAGGCCAAATTGATCTTGGCTTTGGACTTTCTGTAAATTGTCTTTTTTATATTTAGATATGTCTCTTGTTTGCCAAATCTCTCCAGAGTTTTTTTCATGAAGGGTTCAAATCCATTATATGAACATGTTCCTTCTTTTGTTGGATTTTTACAGGTTGTTTATGTGGTGGATCACATTTATCGATTTTGATATATTGAACAATCCCTATGTCTCTGGGATGAAGCCTACTTGGTCTTGGGGATGAGCTCTTTGGTGTGTTCTTGGATTTGGTTTGCAAGTATTTTATTTAGTCTTTTTGTTTCAGTGTTCATAAGGAAAATTGGCCTATAATTCATTCTCTCTCTCTCTCTCTCTCTCTCTCTCTCTCTCTCTCTCTCTCTCTCTCTCCCACTTCCCTGTCCTGGAATTTCCCTATACTGGAGCACTGAGCCTTCACAGGGCCAAGGCCCTCTCCTGTGACTGATGACCAACAAGGCCATCCTCTGCTACATATGCATCTGGAGCCATGAATCCCACCAGTTGTACTCTTTGGTTGGTGATTTAGTCCCTGGGAGCTCTGGGGTTACTTCTTGGTTCATATTGTTGTTCTTCCTATGGGGCTGCAAACCCCTTTAGCCCCTTGAATCCTTTTTCTAGCTTCTCCATTGGGACCCTGTTCTCAGTCCAATGATTAGATGAGAGCATCCACCTCTTCATTTGTCAGGCACTGGCAGAGCCTCTCAGGAGAGAACTGTATCAGGCTCCTGTCAGCAACTTGGCATCCACAATATTGTCTGGATTTGGTAACTGTATATGGGATGGATCCCCAGGTGGTGCAGTCTCTGGATGGCCTTTCCTTCAGTCTCTATAATGCATTCCATGGGTATTTTGTTCCCGCTTTTAAGAAGGACTAAAGTTTCCACACTTTAGTCTTCCTTCTTCTTGAGTTTCATGTGTTTTGCGAATTATATCTTGGGTATTCTGAGCTTCTGGGCTAATATCCACTTATCAGTGAGTGCATATCATTTGTGTTCTTTTGTGTTTGGGTTACCTCACTCAGGATGATTTTTCTAGTTCCATCCATTTGTCTAAGAATTTCATGAGTTCATTGTTTTTAATAGCCGAGTAGTACTCCATTTTGTAAATGTACCACATTTTCTGTATCCATTCCTCTGTTGAGGGAACATGAACTCTTCTTTAAAGGTTTGGTAGAATTCTGCACAATCCAGCCCAAGACTCTTTAGCACATTGTCAAGTTCCCTATATATAAATTTTCATTTTTTACTTCCAGTCTTATTTTTTATATTGTTTTATTTCAATCAGATAATTTTGCTTCATGGTCCATCTCTACTTTCCTTTGAGTAGTTGTACATTCTTATGTGTGTGCGTGTGTGTGTGTGTGTGTGT
>NC_034604.1:64315509-64352514 GCF_900095145.1 Mus pahari
TGTGTGTGTGTGTGTGCGTGTGTGTATGTGTGTGTGTGTACATATTCCATGGAGTCCGTATGGAGGTTACTTGCAGGAGATATCTCCTTCCTCCACAGTGGTCATCGGGATTGAACCTAGGTGGTTTTGCTTACCCCAGGGCCTTTATCCACTGAGCCATCTCAGAAACCCTTTCTATTTAAATTATTATTTTAGGGTAGAGGTCTGAAAACTTTTATTTTTTTTTCCTGGAAAAGTCTACATAATTAATGGCTTGGGCTTTGAACCTATAATGGATGATACAGAAAGTAGCTCATCCTGCATTTGGCATATGAAACCATAGTAAAAAAAAATAAACAGAACCTTGGCTGTAAGCCAATAAAACCTTATAAAGAAAGCCAAATGGCTAGCCAGAATTGGTCCACAGGCTGCTATTTGAAGGCCCTTGTTTCACAGATGAAAATGTGCTTAACTAGCAACAGCTTATTACATTAGACATTCTATGACATCCTTCCCCAAAGGCAAAAACCTCACAACACTTCCAATATAATTACCCTGTTCATCTGTTGGACTCTTTTGATGTAATAGTATTTACTTATGATTTTGTTAACAATATCATGGTGATTATTAATGTTATGGATTTAAGTAACAATATCCTTCATATTTATGTCAATGTGAGTATTGGTCTACTGTTCTTCATACTTCTGTTATACTTCTATCTGGATTTATCATATTGCACTTCAGGGGACTTTTTTTTGTGTTTACTCCAGTGACAGGGAACTAAACGTGGTGTCATTTACTTTTTATGTCTGCAAGTCTCCATAGTACGTCTGCTTTTGAAAGATATTTTCCTAGAGAGATGATGCTAAACCCAAAAGGCCTGACACTACCCTATCCCTTAATTCTATCATGGTACTGTCCATGCCTTTGCTGATCTTAGTAAAGAACTAATTGATTGAATAGTTTTTTTAATCAGCTGGCTTAATTTTTTCCTTAAAATTTTGCCTTCAATATCTACAATTATATGATTATATGTGCAGGCAGGTGCAATTTTCTTAGTTTTCCCCACTTGGAATACCTAACACATATGGGATCTGTGGATGTGATCTTTTTTATCAGTTTTGGAAAAATTTCAGCTGGTGTGGCTAAAACTATTGCCTAAGTCCCATTTTATTGGTCTTCTGTGATGACAATTACATGTAAACATTCTCTCTCTCTCTCTCTCTCTCTCTCTCTCTCTCTCTCTCTCTCTCTCTCTCTCTTTTATTATTTTTATTTGTCAGCGAACTTCCAATCTAGCATGAGTATTTACCAGACGTAGAACACATATTTGGTTCTCTTTCTTTTAAATAGGTTCCAGTATTGTGTTGAAAATGCCTGTTTTGTCACTCACTCATCATCCCTCTGACTCTTTTGAACTTGATTATCAGTGTTGGAATATTGTCAGTGGGTTTAATGGTAGGCAGTTAGGTCATAAGGGTAAAGAACTCACAGATGGATTTATGTTATTCTGAGACTTAGTTATCGAAGCAGTAACAGTTGTTTCCATTATTGTGTCTTGTTGGCTCTTTTTGTTTGCCCAAACTCGTGCTTCAGGCTATAATACAGCATGAAGGAAGCAACCCAGACTATGGCTTAGTGACCCAGCACATCATTTGGGGTCTTTCCAAGCTTTAGAATGATAAACCGAATGAGCTTCTTTCCTTTATTAATATAATATCCCATTTAGTTGCCTTTCTTCACCTGGTTGTTTGTAGTCACTTTCTAACTTGTGTACCCATTTTCCATGAAACACTTGTGCATGTGTTTGTATGTTGAGTATAAAGGCTGATTAAAAAATATGCTCCATAGATCGGCTAAACAAATAATAGTGCACTGTGAGCTTTGAATTGAATAATACATGTCCCCAGTCTTGGATTATTCTATTTCAGAAGAGTTTTGTATATGAAATATATATTTTTAGAAGGTTAAAAATGGACTAATACAGTCAGGAAGAAATCGTTTTCTATGTTTTCTTTTAAAATGATAAATACTGTTGTAGGTCATTGTGTGAGGACTAAGATTAGTTCTATTGTGATTGAAATTTGGAACAATTTAAGAAAATCATTAGTGTCTTATGATATGATTATCAACTACATTTACAGCCCTCTTTAAGCCTATTATATGTTTTAAAAATGATCAAAGTAGAATTACTTTAACACTAAATCTTAGGCAACCATATAACACTAGTGAGAGTGATAAATCTTTCTGAGAATTCTCAGACTGCAACTTGGCTGAGGAGAGCAAATTGACTGTGACAAACTTTGGGTGGCAATACAAATTTACCAATGCTTCTTGAGAACCTGCTATGATTCCGACACTGATCTGAGCCTGTTAGCTACCCATGTGCCCCAAGTCAGGCATCGTTGTAGCCTGTTTTGTCCTGTCTACTTCCTCCTTTGTGATTTTTCTTTTATGCTGTCTCTTAGAGTTCATCCTTGCCTATTCCAAATAGTTATTTCTGTATTGTTGCTTTTATAAGTCAAATTCGGTGAGTTGGATATTTTAAAATTAAAATGAAATTAGGTATGTAAGTCTTTGACCTGTATGTATATCTGTGTTCCACATGGTACCTATGGATACCAGGAGAGGTCACTGGATAACCTAAAACTGGAGTTACAGAGGGTTGTGATGGTCATGTGGGTGCTGATAATCAAACATAAGTTCACTGGAGGAACATCTAGTGTTTATATACATACATATATATTTGTGTGTGGACAACATTAAATGAACTCAGTAGTTTGCATTGCATTTATAAATTTATAAATACTCTCTCTCTCTCTCTCTCTCTATATATATATATATATATATATATATATATATATATGAATTTATAAATAGAATTCAAGCGAGCTAGGATTATAGGAATGCACCCCCATGGCTAGCCTATATGACTCCCATGCACAATATTTAATAATTGATGGTAAGTTAACATAAACTGGTGAAAACCACAATTAGATTCTAGTATTATCTCATTACCCCACTAATGCAAATGGAGGAGGGAAAGGCATTTGTAAAGTGGTAATGCTTTATCACTACATTCCAGGCTAAAACATTTTCAATAGTCTCCATTCTTCAATCACTGCCATAAAGCTTATATTTTAAAATAAAGAGTGTTTGATCTTAGCCATTCTGACTACTGGTGTGAAGTGGAATCTCGGGATTATTTTGATTTGCATTTCCCTGATGACTAAGGATGTTGAACATTTCTTTAGGTGCTTCTTGGCCATTCGGTATTCCTCAGTTGAGAATACTTTGTTTAGCTCTGTACCCCATTTTTAATAAGGTCATTTGGTTCTCTGGAGTCTAACTGCGTGAGTTCTTTGTATATATTGGATATTAGTCCTCTATCAGATGTATAGGATTGGTAACGATCTTTTCCATAAAAACAAAAACTCAGGTGACAGCAGATTCTGGAAAGGATTTGAAGAAAGAGGAACACTCCTCCATTGTTGATGGGATTGGAAGCTGGTACAACCATTCTGGAAATCAGTCTGGCAGTTCCTCAGAAAATTGGACCCAGCCATACCACTCCTGGCCATATACACACACAAAAAATGCTCCAACATATAACAAGGACACATGTTCCACTATGTACATAGCAGCCTTATTTATAGTAAGCAGAAGCTGGAAAGAACTCAGATGTCCTTCAACAGAGGAATGGATACAGAAAATGGAGTACTACTCATTTATTAAAAACAACGAATTCATGAAATTCTTAGGCAAAAGGATGGAACTAGAAAATATCCTGAGTGAGGTAACCCAGTTACAAAAAAATACATGGTATGTACTTGTTGATAATTGGATATTCGCCCAAAAGCTCAGAATACCTAAGATACAATTCACAGACCACATGAAGCTCAAGAAGAAGGAAGACCAAACTGTGGATGTTTCAGTCCTTCTTAGAAGGTGGAACAAAATACTCAAGGGAGGAAATATGGAGACAAAGCGTGGAGCAGAGACTGAAGGAAAGGCCGTCCAGAGACTGCCCTACCTGGGGATCCGTCCTATATGTAGCCAATAAACCCAGATACTATTGCTGATGCCAAGAAATGCTTGCTGACAGGAGCCTGATATAGCTGTCTCCTGAGATGCTCTGCCAGATTCTGGCACATACAGAGGTGGATACTCACAGCCAACCATTGGACTGAGCTCAGGGTCGCCAATGGAGGAGTTACTGAAAAGACTAATGGAACAGAAGGGCTTTGCAACCCCATAGGAAGAACAGCAATAATATCAACCAAGCAGACCCCACAGAGCTCCCAGGAGTTAAACCACCAGTCAAAGACTACAACTGGAGGGACCCATGGCTCCAGGTGCGTATGTAGCGGAGGATGGCTTTGTTGGGTATCAGTGGGAAGAGAGGCCCTTGGTCCTGTGAAGGCTTGATACCCCAGTGTAGGGGAATGCCTGGGCAGATGGGAGTGGGTGGGTGGGGGGAGCACTCTCATAGAAGCACGGGAATGGGGGAAGGGATAGGTGCCTTCTGGAGGGGAAACCGGAAAAGGGGAGAACATTTGAAATGTAAATAAATAAAATATTCAATAACTAAATACATACATAAATAAATAATAAAAAAATAAAATAAGGACTGTGATGCTGTGAAAAAAAATCAACGTCAGATTCATCTTTCTGTGGAGTTTTTCTAACTAGTGTGAGCACTCTTCCTTGGTCATTATTGATGGTCCCCTGCTTAACTGACTGACTAGTTTACTTTCCCCAGTGCCCATATTTGTTTTACCTGTATGTATGTCTTTGCACCACATATGGGCAGTGCCCAGAAAGGCCAGAGGAAGGAGGATGATCGCCGAGTGCTGTGGCTTGCTTTTATTTTTGTGGTTTTTTTTTTATTATTATTATTTTCTTTATTTACATTTCAAATGCTATCCCGAATGTTCCCTATACCCGCCCCCCCCCCTGCCGCCCCTGCTCCCCTACCCACCCACTCCCACTACTTGNCCCTGGCCTTCCCCTGTGCTGGGTCATATAAAGTTTNCAAGACCAAGGGGCCTCTCTTCNCAANGATGGCNNATTAGGCCATCTTCTGCTACATATGCAGCTAGAGACACAAGCTCAGGGGGTACTGGTTAGTTCATATTGTTGTTGCACCTACAGGGTTGCAGCCCCCTACAGCTCCTTGGGTACTTTTTGTGGTGTTTTAGCTTTTATTTATCAGTTAACCTTTTCAGGGATGATTTTTATTGGATGCTTATCTCCATTTCACAATATAGGAATGAAAGATTTGGAGGCAGAATTATTATGCCTAAATTTACTTTCTGAGTTGAGATGTGGACACCAAAAGAGGATAAATTTACCTTAACAATGTAAAAGAAATATGCAGTTCACAGTTCACTTAAGTCTTTCATAATTATTGACTAGGTCAAACTTCTTTATAGATTGTTCAGATCTGCCAGGCTCTCACGGACATGCCATGTATCTTTTCACTCAGGTACAAGCAAGGCAGTCTCAACTCTCCAACTATGCCTGTTCATGCAGTCATTCTCTGTGCAGACCTGGCTATGTATATTTTTATATGCATAGTCAATATTGTTTTGTTTTCCTGTTGAAATTACCATCTTTAATGATATTCTTGCCTTGAGTGCATTATGCTCAATACTATATTTGATTATGTATCTATATACATTTCTTACATACATATTTCTTGAGAATATTAGCAAGACATATGTATTACCATGGTAGGAAAATATTTAAATAATTTATGAATAAATCATTTACAAAAATTATTAGTTCTAGTTTAAATTTTTCTTTTATTTCTAGAATACCATCAGCCAACTTTCAACCCAATCCAGTTGAGAATAGAAACTCACTGTGAAGAGCCAAAGTATAATTGGAAAATTAATTTGCTCATTCTTAAACCCACACAATGAATACCAAATCCAAATTACTTTTGTATTATCCTGCATTTTCACTTGTTATCCTCTTGATCCCCTTATTAATATGGATGTTTAAGAGTTGAATATTGTGAGTACTAAACTAATATCCATCTTCGTCTTGTCAAGTGCAGCCATTTGTCTGTACCCATCTTTGAGAAAGCATCCATCATGCATGTAGAACAGGGCATGTATCCATCATATGTGAAGAACAGGACATCAGAGTGTGCTGGGAGGTGGGTACTGAATATTTAGAGTGGGTTTTTGGGACATTTGAGGACTGAAGTATTGCTGAAGACTGAGGAAACTGTTTGAAAGAGAATATTAAGCGCGTGCTAAGAATTTATGCTGTGGGATTTCCGAGTCTGCATTTAGGCCAAGCAAAGACAAAGAAACCAAATACTGTTTAGGGAATGTCCCCCCTAGAAGAGCAGTGGGTATCATGGTTTTACTTGGCATTATCTCAAGACAAATGTGCTTTATTCAAGTCCTAAGTGGCCAGAAAGAATAGCAGAAAAATGATCACATCTTTCTTTCTTTAATGAGGTCAAAGACTAAAACCTTATATTCACCTTTATTCAAAAACTCAGTGTCCTCAGACATGTATACACCAACTCCTCTGCCCTATACATCTTTAAACTGCATTGGAGGAGAGCGAAAGCAGCGCTAACTGAGAGAAACATTAGGAAAATGGAACCTAAATGATGACAAAATGGATTGTTATCATTTAGGTTCAAATACATTTGCTCTGTATTTGTCTTGATTTGATATATCATTTCCAAATTAAAATATTCATTGAATATCAATTATTGATTTTCATATTTTTGTTTCTAGCTTTTGAAAATCCAACAAATAATCTTGTTGATTTTCTTTAAATACATAATCTTCATTAAACAGCAGTTTGAATAGAACTTCTATTAAGAGAATGAAGCCTTCCTAGAATCCATTTCCCCATTCTAAAAACAAACAAAACCAAAAAACACAATGGTAGCTTTAAAAATATACAATTGTGGCCATAATTTCTATCTAAGAATAAAAGTCAAAGAAAATATGTATTTGAATTTTTCAATACACATAGAACCTGGGAGTGAGAATGAATTTCCTAGTGCATGCATTCATTTGCATTCTTTAACTGAGTGGAATCTTATGGGGATTTTCTAAAGATTAATGTTTTAGCTTAGCATACAAAGTAATGGGTCTCATTATGTCATTTTCATACACATGTGCCATTAACTTTGTGCCCATTTGTTCCTTATGGAGATTTTTATGTATGCTCAGATTGGAGTGGAAATTTATAGCTTCTCCTTGTACATCACATGCACTACGTTGTCCATGAGTTAACGGAGGGCCAAATTCCACAGTGATTTACTAGTAATCTATTCAGTTGGACTCTGGTGGCCATATCTATGACAGATATATGCAACAAGGATCCTCCCCTGTTTAATGTTAAATATCCCATGAATGTGTCTTACTATCACATTCAGTGGTGGATTTTCTACAATTTACATGCTTTTCCCATAGCAACCAGGTGTTTGGTCTTTACAATTCAAGACTTCACCAAGCTGACTGACTTGGGGACTTCTGAGAAGTGTACAAGGCCAGTTGTGGCTATGTTTATATTCTAACCAGTCTTCTCCTAGAAAATGTTTCTGCTTTTCCACATCTTAATGAAATCAGGCACTCTCAGAATATTAATGTTAGGCAAAAGTTAATCTCCTGTATTTCTATTTGGGTCATTGCTTCCAGTAATTTATGACTGTAATTTATAAACTTGGAGCTCTAGAGTATGTTTGTCAAACACACTCTTTAACATCCTCATTCTCAACAAAGGGTCATCTTAATTCAAATTCATTATTACCTCATATACTTATCTTTACCATAGCATCTTTTGTACACTTAATTGTTTATCTTTAACTGATTATGTTCCCCTTTATCATTATTCACTAATTCAACAAACATTTATGGAACATCTACTGTCCCAGGCATTTCCCCATGAATTGGTAAATGGAAAGTTCAATCTTTGACAGATTTTTTTTTTAAATTTCAAATAAGTATTGTTTGAGCTAGACCATAGTCATTTGTTAAGTCCC
This sequence comes from Mus pahari, assembly GCF_900095145.1. Taxonomy (NCBI): domain Eukaryota; kingdom Metazoa; phylum Chordata; class Mammalia; order Rodentia; family Muridae; genus Mus; species Mus pahari. Next base: position 64,323,509 of record NC_034604.1, read on the forward strand.
TCCCTCCACCTGGTTATCATCCAATGACCATCACACTGCTTTCTTAGAAAGTATGATAATCTTCTGCCAATATATTCAGAGGTTTCACTTAATGGTCTTTCAGCCCAGCTGTGTCTAAATGTGAGACAAAGAATCATGGTGGAAATGTTGGGCCAGAAAGCATCCATGAACCCCAAAAGACCACTAAGGAGCCAACTCAGATGTAATCTCAATAGGGTCTCTTTATTACAAACTAGAGTTTGGGCTTACTCACCACCAACCCACAGGACTGTTTGGTGAAGCAGCCCCGAATTCTCATTATGGCAAGGTTTTATAGGAAATGGGAAGCAAGGGATGGCATGGGTAATGGAGGGGGTATCCAACCTGGCAAGCATCTAACCGAATATCTATTGTAGGCCAAGAGGTGGGTGCTTTGAAGCTGAAACTACATCTGAAACAATCAGACTAATCTTTGATTAACTGTTGCTAGGAAGTAGCTAGTGAGTAGTAATTCTGGCCAAGGACAAGCTGTGAGGTCCTTCCTAGTACTTGGTTTTAGCTGCAGGTCAAATTCTAAGGCTTTGGTTTTTATTTTTCCTTTTTCTTTTAAGTTGGAGACTGGTCCCAAGATGCAGTAGGCTTGGCCTCTCAGAAGCATGTTGTAGAGAAAGTTACTCGCCTCACTGTGGCAAGAAACAGAGAGTTCACTTTAATAGCTGAGCTCCTAACCAATTCGATTAATCTGAATATTCATAAATAAATTAATTCACTCCTGACATCAAAGAGCTCCTGATCCAGTCATATCTCAAATGACCCATCTCTAAATATAACTTCCTGGGAACCACGACTTTAACATATGAACTTCTGGATCACACTTTTTAAGTCCCAGTTATTAATCCTTAACTACTTACCATTGTTCTTAAACAAAATAATGCTTCAACTGTGCCATATTAGTCCTTGTCTATCCTTCCAGTCAGAGTGTGTCTCAATCCCCATTGTCTCTGGGCTTGGTCACTGGACCTTATATTGCGTTCCTTCTAGTTTCATAGTTTTTGAGCTTGCTATTCCTCTCCACTCAAATGATCCTTTCATTTCTGACTATCATCTCTGTTCTTGACTTCCCTTGTCAGAGACTCGAAGAATCTTTCTAAAATCTTCATCAGGCCAAACTCTTCTTCGCTCTCACAACCCTCTGACTGCCTTTATGTAATTTTCATAGAATTCTTATTCTACATCCGTTTCCCTGTCATTTTACATCTCTGTTTTCTGAGATGGCGCTCCCCAGGAGCACAAAGGCCAGAGATAAGTGTCTTTCCTCCTGTCCTTCTAGGCTCCAGCCTAGTCTTCGACATTTTATGGAGACTACACAAACTTACCAACTTATAAATATTTAATGCCGCGAGAATTGTAATCTGAATGTTAAGGCAGGTTTTAATGTTGAGTATGTGAACTCAAAGAGGGCAGGTAAATGTTGGCATAAGGAGGTACCTAAGACTTCTGGGATTTTTATTCAAAATTTTTGTGATTATAGATTTTGAAGGAAAGAGCCTTGAGCTCTCATGAGATCCTAAAATGAAAAAAAGTAAAATTTCAAGGTTAATAAGAACTTGAGGGAAGCTCTCAGGCTTGATTTTGTCCTTTTTTTTTTTTTTTTAATCACCTCTAACTCTGAAACACTTACAAAACTTGTATTTCATCAAAAACGTGGCAGGGTATTTATAAAGTCTGGAAAGAATGCGCTTAGTGATACATTAAGCAAATTCAGCAACACTAGGAGCCGATATGAATTTGAATGAGAATTCAGCTGGAGTTTCTCATCCTGATCTTTATTCTTTAAAGAGCAGAGACCTGGCCATAAACAGGCGAGGATTAAATTTCTGAAGGAGGATGATAGATGCAGGCTTGCGGCTGAGGTTCAGAGCTCCAGAGGGAATCTCTGAGGCAGGAAGTTAATGCAGAGTGACAGATTGATGCTTCCAGTGGATTTTACCCCATTACACAAACAACTCTCTAATTAAAGCATTTGCTGTTTATATAGTTGTCACATCTAATAACTTAAAATTATCCTAATTCAAAACAGCATCTAAGAAACTCTAATTAAAGAGTTAATGTGAATTTTCAAGTATCTGTACCACTTCTCTCCTTTATTATCCAGGCATTACCTAGTCTTGGGGGTTATAGGAGACTCAGAAAAACATTGGTATATAGGTCTATAGATGGAAGGAGAATCCTGAATCCTTCCCTTAGGTTCTCATTCATACTTGAGACCAAAGAATTCATCTTTGAAGTAGATTTTCTCATGTCAGAACATATGAAGAAAATATGGTTTCAAAGGTTCACAAGTATCAGAGGTTTCTAAGTAAGATGCTCATTAAAAATGTGTCCATCTTTAAAAAAAAAAAGTAGAAAATATTTCAGTCAAAAAGATCAGAATTAATTTGCTTTAATATTGTCTAGAATGCAAGTGGGAATATATTTGATGTCTGTGTGTATGGAGAAGTTTCTATCTTCCCTCCCCCCTCCCCCCCCCCCGCCTTTCAATTACAGCATCTAAAAGAAATGCATTTAACAGTCAGTTTAAACTCCATCATGCTGACTGACAAAAGTTGTGCCAATTAAAGATGTCTGTGGCTTTCCGTGCTGAGAATGATTGCCTTCAAATTTTTCTTCAATTATTCCGAGTCACTAACTGAAAAACCAAATGGGTTAGGTCACTATCAGACTGGACACACAAGAGCTGTCAGAAGGTCAATGACAAACAATTGCTGGTTTCCTGATCCAAGTTTGAGCTCACCATCCCCACAAAAAACATTTCTCACTAAGCAAGTGAATGTGAAACATGTGTTCCTTCTTCACGATGCCCCCAAGGGAAACCCTTCAGCTTGAAGAACTGGAGACATTTAAGGTCACTTATAACAGAATGATCACAATGAAACATGTCGAATATGTGGCAGAAGGTCCAGATAATGATGTCAGAGAGTCAGAACAACTAACCTAAGGGAGGAAGAGAGGATTCTTTTGACTTTCAATTCCTGAACGTTCTTTAGCCCGAGACTGATGGGAGGATGTGGCAAAGGACTGCTGTTCATGTCATGATGGACTGTAAACAGAACAAGAGTCAGGAAGGGACCAAGGACACAGTGTTCACCAGAACCATCACCCAGTGACTTAACTCCTTCAGCTAGATCCTATCTCTAAAGTTTTTAGGACTTACTAAAATGCCATCAGTTGAAGATTATGTTAGTCAAGGTTCTATAAAGAATGAATAAGATCAAAGGGGATTAATTAGAGTGGATTACAGGCGGTGATTCAGGGAGTGTGACAATGGCCATCTCATGATGGGCAGACTGAGAATCTGGTAGTTATTCAGGCTATAGGACTGGATGTGTCAGCATTCTGAACCTGATGCTAGCCAGAGTCCTAAAGGATTCCCGGAGAGTTGCTGACATTTAGTCTACATTGGAAAGGAGAAATGGGCTCTAAAATAAAGACATAAATCAGCAACAGGATAGATGAGAGAGAGAGAGAGAGAGAGAGAGAGAGAGAGAGAGAGAGAGAGAGAGAATAGGGAAAAAAGCTTTCTTCTTCCACATAATTTATGTGCCTTGTCACCAGAGGTGTGGCCCCGATTTAGGGTGGTTTTTCTCACCTCAAAGGATCCGGTCACAGGTGTGCACAGCTGCTTGGCTTTTAGCTGATTTCAGGCATAACTAAACAGACAAGCAACTAGCCTTCACAAAGATCAAAGACTTTAGTAGGCTAACCTGTGGGGAGTAGCTTGTGTTTATACTATAGCAATCCCAAGTAGGACATGTTGTTCATAGTCTGCTGCTGAAGCTATGGCTGAGTTGGGAAAGGGACTAGAGCAGTTCTGTCATGACTGTCTTTCATGAGACAACAGACTGAAAGGACAAGAAGCCTTCTCAACTTTACAGACTTAGAAAAAGAAAATCGATGTAATCATAATTACCACTCACCATAAGAACGATAGAGGGTGGTAATTGGAGCTTGGTTACCCTATTCTTTAGAGCCAACTCAGTATATCTCTTCTCCTGTGTAGATCTGTAATTTTCCAACTTAGTTTATGAAGAATTTTTAATATATAAAAGAATCAAACAGTGCAACGAACCCATGTGCCCTCATCAGCCTTTGCAGCAGTTACTGTCGTGTACCTTTTCGGTGACCTCATAACTTGCCTTCCCAGTTTTATTTTTGTAAAAGCAAATTCTCAATATATTGTTTTCATATGTTGGTGATTTTAGATTCTGGCATAACTAACTAACTTACACCTGCCGACCACCTATGGCCAGAGTAGTTATGAGTATGGTCCAATGCAAAGTTGTAAACTTGCCTAAATGAGATTTTTCTCACATTTGTTTCTGTAACTTGATTGTGAGGTTGGCCAGTGTGAACCTGGTCGATAACAATGCCATGTTGCAATGTCAGAAGTTTGGCCATCCCTCCGAGGCCTCTCCATAAGAGATGCCTCCATTTCTTTATTACACAGCCTGAAATGCCAGCAATAAGCTGCAAATACTTCTTAGCCAACTGACATTTATTGTTTCAAACTGGAATCAGGACCCAAAAAGTATCTTAATTTTTAAACTTGTGTTTCTGCTCCATTTCTCTTTCCATATTTTCATTCCCATTTTTTGTTGAAAAAGTCAAGTCTCTTCTCATTTAGGCTTTTCCAGCAATGCACTTATCCACAAAGTATGGTATAGTAGGGTTTTGGGTTTTTAAATTTCCTACATATTGATGATTGCTGATTCAATTTAGAAGATGAATTAGACTCAGGCTTCATTTCTTTTGGCAAAAATCATTTATATATTGATGTTGGTTTGTGCTGAATCCTTGGGTGGGTCCATGGACTTGACCTTCTTGGGAAGGCTAGGAAATGAAGAAAAAAATGCACATAGGAACAAAGAGAGAAAAACTGGGATCTGATAACCTTGCCCGTCTTTCTGTTGAAGAAGCTGAAATACCCCTGAAGTTTAATGTCTTTATTATATAGAGTTGAACAGAGAAGTAGGTTTACTCCATACAGATGAGCCATAGAATTTATGATCGCTGATGAATCACAAAGGCAGACAAACATGCAGATTAGCTAAAGCCAATCTCAGTAGGATAAGATTCTAAATGGAAGCAGTCTTCATGCTGTAAACACTTGGATGGAGTAGGGGGTTCTTTACTGTGGTCATCTTCATTACTCATTGTCAACACTTGTATGGAGCAGGAGGTAGTTATGATTGTCATCTTTATTGCACACTGTCAACATTGGTACATGGATAAGAGAAAGGTCTTGTCGCCCTCTGAGCCTTACCCCAGGTTGTGTTATGGGGGGGCTTTGTCAATTTTCATGTCTCTTAGGTTTTGGGGTCTTCAACATGTCAACATGCCACTGACACTCAGTCACAGACCGCATCCTTCCCCCAGTGCCTCCTTTGTTCTCCACAGTATTATTTCTTCTTCTGTAACATTTGTATCCATTGGTGATCACTAGTTAAATAAGTGAAGGATGAATCAATCATCCCCACTCTGTTTATTAGTTAGGTTGATTATATGACAAAGAGTTTATTAAATCAATTATGTTTATGTTTTATGCAAATAGCATAAGAGCATAATTCTGCCCATTATTTTCCTGACTAGTTTCCAGCATTTTGAGCATACTTCTTAAGATTCAGTAAATGAAATTAATGAGTTATTTAGCATTAGTTTGGATTAGTAGCTTTGTGTAGTTTTATGTGCATCAGTCCATTATGACTCTAACCCTTACTTACATTTAATTGTTTCAGTGTTGGCTAGTGGAACCACATTCAACTTGGCTTCTGAGTCCTTTGACATTATTGTAGTAGTCTTTCTACAGTTTCTTTCTCCTTTTTTTTTGTTTTAATGTTTTATTTTAAGCGTATTTTTCACACTTCCTTCACTATGTGTGGAACCAGCCATTTCTGATGAAGTTCCTTTGGTTGTTTTCAATGAGAGAAGATATTTAAGTAACATAGTCAGGACACCCTATAAGAAGTGTCCATTATTCCTTGTAACATTCTCAATAGAGAATAACCTGAGAGAGAGAGAGAGAGAGAGAGAGAGAGAGAGAGAGAGAGAGAGAGAGAGAGAATACATTGAGTTTGAGTTTATACTGCAATTTGAAATTGTAGTTCAGGGCTAGAGAAATTGCATGAGGATGTCTTTCCAATCACTGCTTATTTCCCATTTGTCCATTATTATCAGCAACCTTATTTACATTCTTCACCTCACACTGCACACTTATAATACTCATAGATAAACAAGCAGTCCTGTATTGATGACTAATGAAAAATGTTGAAGATGTATTAGATTTCTTTTCATCCATAACACATATGAATCTGAGAAGTGAGATGTGACCTCATCCCTCAACCCGGTGGGTGAGTGGGTGGGGGAGCACCCTCATAGAAGCAGGGGCATGGGGATGAGATAGGTGGTTTACAGAAGGGAAACCAGGAAAGGGGATAACATTTGAAATGTAAATAAATAAAATATCCAATAAGAATATATAAAAAAGTTAAAAAAGAAGTGAGATATGATCAATACATCACCTATGTATGAAATGATATCTCTGGTCAAGGTTCTGGCTTTCAGGTTTTAGTATAATTCCTATCTAGATTCAGAATTGTGCTTATTTGCTGCATTTAAATTTGACTGATATCGTGTGACTCTAGCTTAATTTTGCCCATCCTGTTTTGCAGCTTATGCCATTAAGGATGGTGGGGGTATGTGAATAACAGAGGAAAAAGAAAAAAATATAATTGTCTGAAAAGTCTATAATGAAATCCAATATTTGTATGCTAAGAAAAATAAAAAAGTTGTTCTGGGTTCGATAGTTTCTATGTAGCTCAATTAATTTGCAGGTGCTAGAATCTAGTAGTTTTTCTCTGAATTATTTGTACATACACATGTTCATCATGACACTCTTACTAAAATATTCACACCTCCACACTTGACAATACTGCAATTGCCACCAACAGTAGAATGAGTGTGTCGTGACGCAGTCACATTAGGGTCATTACAGGATGAGAATAAATTATTTTGAAGTGCACGAGAGGATTCCCATGCAATCCACAAACATATTTTCAAGAATAGAACAGAGACCAAGAAAGAATGGAGTGTCTCATTCTAGTTACATAAAAGACAAGAATAAGAAAAGGTGTGCATGCTGTCAGAGGTGAAAATACCTCACAGGGAAGTTTCTGGAAGGAAACACTGGGGCACTTCAGTGGGTGTTGATAGTTGATCATAAATGAGTGACAAGACATTAAAGAAGAAGTACAATTATCCATCCCATTTAAGCAAGGAGAGGTGGTGTATTGCTCCAGTGACTTGGGCTCTGGTGAGTACTTGGAGGGTCTCATACCATAGTGAGGACACATTGGTGCTAGAAGTTTTGTCTCAAGCCAAGGGAATGGAACATGCCTAACTCAAGGGATCATGTAAAAACAGCCTTCCAAGAACATTCAAGGTCTCATCTTCTAAAAGTTCTATTACCCACAGGCATCTGCTTTCTGTTGACCAAGATTCTGACTGTAATGACTCCTTGAGGGATATTGTCACACACTGAAACTACCCTGGGTAGCCGCAACAACTCTCAGAATAGCAACTGAACTATTTCCTACCAAGTCATTTACTTGCTGCCTATTGGCTATCGTTTCCTTCCATAACTCTCCCTGTAGCCTGTTCTTGGCTGCTATTGTGTTAATCTATACACTTTAAAATTTCTATTACGAACTGAAGTGTTAAGTGCCTTTATATATGTACATCAAGTGTTTTTCTACCTGAAATGTGAATAGAGCATGTGATGAATACAGGTCTAGACAAAAGTCCGGAGAGCCAACATCATCCTTCCATCATAGTGCCAAGATCTTCCATTGAGCAGGTGGCAGACTATTGACTCCCCAAAGATTTGTTTGATCAGAGTAGCCTGAGCTTCTAGGCAGGAGGATTTGGTGACTGTTCATTATTAAGTTTCTTGAGTGTGAGTAGGGATTTGCCCAAGAAGTTTAGTGTGAAGGGAGGAAAATGTCAAGTCTTTGAAAGGAGGCTTACCTGGCTGTCATCTTTATTTGTCTTTTAACTCACTGTGCTAAGCTTTTCAATATTAAAGTGCAGCTTATGTATGCAGGGATAGATGGCGGTTACCTCATATATCAGAGACGTAGTAATGACAGGAAACATCCCATACCTGTCTTTGATTACTTGGGTTAGTTTAACCTCAATTAAGAAAATGGAACATTCACCTGATGATTTCAAGGTGGGCAGATGGAGCTGATACAGCTGTCTGGGATGCCAGGTGGAGGGAGGGAATTTAAACCCGAGCGAGAGCAGCATATCCCCAGTCAGCAAATGTGCCATCTGCTCCTTCATGCTTGCAATTTAAAAGAGGCCCCTTAACTCTTTCACCAAGTACATTTCCAGAACTTCCATTGGTATTCACGAAAGCTGGAGTACGAATGGATTTACAGGACTATTGACTGGCAAGAGCAGAAAAAGAATTCAAGGTGTGAGTGTGTGTGTGAGAGTGTGTGTGTGTGCGTGTGTGTATGTGTGTGTTTATGTGTGTTTATGTATGTATCTTTGTGTGTGTTTGTGTCTGTGTGAGTCTGTGCACGCATGTGTATCTGTATCTCTCTCTGTTCCCTCTCTCTGTCTGTCTCTCTCTCTCTCTCTGCTCTGTGTATGTGTGTTTGTGTGTCTATGTTTGTATGTGTTTATGTGTGTATCTTTGTGTCTGTGCATGCATGTGTATCTGTGTCTGTTGTCTGTGTCTGTCTGTCTGTCTGTCTGTCTGTCTGTCTCTCTCTCTCTCTCTCTCTCTGTGTGTGTGTGTATTGTCATCAATGTTTACTTGACACCTGAGAGGAGGCTGGCATGAGTGGTATCTTTGATGGGGGAAATAATTCAGCTAAGTCAAGGACAGGAGTCTCTATAACATCAACCAGAATGCTGGAAGGCAGGCAGGCTGGGAGGGAGAGAAAGAAAAACACCCTAGTGGTTTTGGTTAACTCTGATAAAAATGGGTAAACAGTAGTCCAGTTTTCATCTGCTCTGTTACTGCATGTTCAGCTGTGGGGAGTGTAATTTTCCAGCCAAGCCGATAGCTGAACACATGTTTGTTCAGGGAATCCGTTGTCCCCTTTGTGTGTGTGTGTGTGTGTCACCTGCTATTCCATCCAGCAAATAGCTTGAGTAAATAAAGCTTCTGTCAGATAAGATTAATGTTACAAAGACAAAATAAAGTTTATGTTTGTCACTTGCATAGCTCAGATGAGGAAGCACATACAACATAAATAAGTTTAAAATGTGGACAGCTTGTGGCAAGTCCTGTGGAAGCTTCTTTGCTGGTTTTGGGCTTGTGTGAATCAGAACTGTAGCTAGGCACAGACTGTTGTTGTTTGCCTCACATTATTCCTGTCTTCCCATGTTGAACGCTTTATAAAACTTCAGCTTACCTGACTCCTAAGTTCCCTGATTTAGCACAGGGAAAATAGACAGGGAACTACACAGTTTCAACCCATTGTAGACCAGGGCAAAGGCTGATCTTGGTGATTGACATTGGAATCACTCCCTTCCAATGAGCAACTGAAGGCTGACCCGGGGTTCTTCTGCCTGTTTTGTATCTGACTAAAGGAGCGAGGTTCACTGCAGCCATACAGAACTCTCCTCCAGGGGATAATTTCATGCTGTTTGTACAACTGTTATATTCTCTACTTAGTATTCTGCTCCCAAGTGTGGTACATACTGCATGTGTTTTGGTCACAGAGGTGGGTTTAAAAAAACAAAACAAAACAAAAACCTCCTCTCTGTTCTGAGGCTGAGGGCTGAGCTGATGATAGATTTTACATTAGGCTGAAATATGAATGTATGTTACCTTTTAGAAAGCTCTTTTAAATCATTCTCCTGCCAACGACAGTTCCAGATTTGACTAGTTTACATACTCTGCCTACATTCTGAGCCATATTTGAAGAGCCAAAACTTTTATAGCTATAGGAAAACAATAATCATAGCAGAGAGTCAGGTCTTCTCTTCCTACTGTTACTCCTATGTTTTATACTCACACGTCCCTGGTGATGTTTAGACCATGCCAATCCATCAGATTCCCAGAAGTGCATCTCTTTAAACTTAGGACAAGGTGTTCACTTGGCAATCTCTCTTACAGTGCTGACCTTAACATCAGGACAGCTGAGGCACTTCCTCTCAAAGTAATTATCTACTAAAATAATAAACTATACCAAAAGGCTATGTCTTTGAACTATAACTATTGGTCTTTACACACAGGTAACATAAGGCCTTGCTCACAGTAGATTCTAAGATATATTAATATAAATATGAAAATAATAAATTATTAAAGATGGTAATAAAGTCACACTGAACTGTTCAGTAGACACAAGCTTAAAGTGGTGTCTCCCCAGAATACCTGCAGCAGTAAGAATGTATAACTAGACCAAATCATCTTTAATACTGTAGGCTAGACCCACAGAGCCACTGCTCTAATGTGTCCTTTGGGGGATTCTGGCACTTGCTGGGTTTTGAGAAACACTTACAGGTAGACAGATGCTAGAATATTCAGAAAACACAAGGAGAATCCTGAGGTCAGAGAGATCTGATAGGGGTTCAAGTTTCCTTATCCTGCTATAACAAATCATTGACCAAAAGAAGTTTATAAGAAGAAACATTTCTTTGGCTTATACTTGCAAATTACAATCCATTATTGAGGGAATTCAAGGCAGAAACATGCAAGAAGCATGGAAGAACCTCGCTAGTTCGGTCTCTGGCTCCCTCACAGGTTTGTGCTTAGCTATCCTTCTTACATAACCCAGAAGCACCTACACAGGGAATGGCAATGCTCACAGTGGGTTATGTCCTCCTACATCAATTAACCATCAAGGCAGTCCCCCAAAGACATGTCCACAGGCAAAGATAATCTGGACAATCCTTCAATAGATACTACCTTCACAGGTGACCCTAGGCTGTGCTGCGTTGACAACTAAAATTAACTGTGATAATATTCAACTCAGGCTACTCATTCTCATAATATAATTTCAATGCTTGGAAGATCTAAATCACTGTTATAATCACTATGATTTACTATATCAACACATGTTCTGCCTTCCCAGAGGTTGAGAAGGTCCAGTCACTCCTTCGACTGAGGTACCTCATTGGCAGGTTGATTGAAGAAATAGATGACAGTGGTAGATGAGGAAGGAGGAAAGGGAAGGGGGAAGATAGCCCCTGCAGTCTCCTTCCCAGCCCCACATACCCTCTCACCTGCATGCCCCTCATCTTTCATCAAAAACACTTATGGGGGCCTTCTTGGATTCTTCAGATCTGTTCCTTATCATCAGTCAGCCCACTAGATGTAAGCTATTTTTACCATATGGTCTTCTAGTCTACATCGTTTCTTTCTCAGGGGTTTTCTTTCTGCAGTGGGAGACTGTGAGTCCTTGGAATTCAGGCCCAGGGTGCTCAGTATGAATGAGCCATCGACATGCAAACTAATTGGATCTGGCTTGGATGTGTGACCATTACATTCAAGCAGAGCAATCAAAACCCTTTTTGGGTGAATTCTAAGGAGGTAAGTTATTGAGTTCGGAGTTGCCATTGGGAGGTAGACCAGAGCCAGTCACACCATCTTGCTTGTCATGTAAGAGGTTGTCCCTGAGTGTAAAGGCAAAAATGAAAACCAGAGGTTTGCAGTGGAGAAAATGACAAAATCCAGATACCCCATTATCAACCTCCAAGTTTTAGATCTCTGGCCATATCTAAAGTCTACCCCCATTTATGAATTTTCCAAATATAGGAACTCAATGTTATTCCCCAACCCCAGACTAAATTAGGTTTATATTATAAAACTAACACAACCAGTAGCTGAGGAATAGGAAGAACTTGATTTCACTCTCCTTAGGCTTACTAGAGATGCATTTCTGATTGTTACCAATACATCAGGAAAGCCATCAATATAATTAGAGTCAGATATCTCAAATACTATATGTATTGCTCCACGTAGATTTTTCCTAATCTTGCATCCAGTTCTAAGGATGTAATCATAAAATGCATGGTTACAATGGGAGGATAGGCCAGTGATATAGTTTTTGTTGAGCCTGTGCAAGGGCCTGATTGCTTCTCTTAGCACTTTGTGCACATATGCACATATACATGTGTATACACACACAAACACACAATATAAACCATGTATGCATTCACACTTGCATAGACAGTTTAAATAACTTTGTTTCCATGATGACTGCCTTTGTTGAAACGAGTACTAGTTTTTGACTTTTTATATTTAACACAGATTTTCTGTTAATACTCATGTCTATTTTTCTTCCTTTTAATATACAAGAGGCTAAAAGCCTGAATGCTTGGCCAATGAGTTCCAGTCACTTTTATATTACTGATGCATGAGAGTGTAAAAGTTTCAAGTATAAGCCAAAGAAATGTTTCTTCTTATAAACTTCTTTTGGTCAATGATTTGTTATAGCAGGATAAGGAAACTTGAACCCCTATCAGATCTCTCTGACCTCAGGATTCTCCTTGTGTTTTCTGAATATTCTAGCATCTGTCTACCTGTAAGTGTTTCTCAAAACCCAGCAAGTACCAGAATCCCCCAAGGGACTCATTAGAGCAGTGGCTCTGTGGGTCTAGCCTACAGTATTAAAGATGATTTGGTCTGGTTATACATTCTCACTGCTGCAGGTATTCTGGGGAGACACCACTTTAAGCTTGTGTCTACTGAACAGTTCAGTGTGACTTTATTACTATCTTTAATAATTTATTATATTTTCATATTTATATTAATATATCTTAGAATCTACTGTGAGCAAGGCCTTATGTTACCCGTGTGTAAAGACCAATAGTTGTAGTTCAAAGACATAGCCTTTTGGTATAGTTTATTATTTTAGTAGGTAATTACTCTAACTTATTAATTGGTATGAATCTACACAACCCACTTGAACTGTCGTTTCATGGCCTAAAACAAATGAATGATAATTACACTTATGATAGATCATGTGCAAATAAGATGATTTTTGACTGATTAAAAATTTTTGATAGTCTTTTGACCTCTCTGATTAACTTGTAGAAATGGATAGTCTTTCACTGTTAAGTTAACATCATTTTCAAGCAGTTCAATAAGTATGCCATCCAACTCACTCAATTTCATGACCTTGCTCATCCTTAGTCAAAGGCATTGCAAAAGCATTAGGTATGATTAGACTTGCTTCTTAATTAAAAGACATTTTGACTCTCCATAGATATTAATAGAACTGAACTGAAAATGCTCTGGACTACATTTCAATAACAGATAAAGAGACTCTAAGGTTTTAATTTTGCCTGGATGCTGCTTGCCCAAAGGTGAATTTTACTCTGGAGTATTGATTCTATTTTATTGCAATGTTCACTATGCTTGCAATGGGACACTTTGGCTCTACAAAGAGCCCATGAGTTGGAAGCCATGCAATGTTCTATAACAATAGCAGCTGCATAGGAACTATTTTTGTTGACGATATTTAAAATCTGGGGTAGTGTTTTCTGAAATACTTTACAACTTTTTTTTTTTTTACAAATTAGGGTTTTAGGCTATATTTATAGCTACATTAAAATCAATATTTTCTTTATATGGAGGAATAAAATAGGATTTTGAACTTTTTTGTTGTTTCTTTGGAAATCTTTTAAAGTTAAAGAACATATGACTTTTCTATTTATAGATTGTAGACAGTCAACTTTCACTTTCTTCCTCATCAATGACTGTTTTAATATTTAACATATCTAGCACCTTTATGGCCCAAATTGTAAAAGGATATTAGAAGTTGCTAAGGATAGGTCAGGAGAGGAAACTTTTCCTTTAATTTTATTCTATTTAGTTCAAGCTCTACGGAGGAAAAACCCCTGGCTCTTTCTTCAGCTCAGTAATTTTTTTTTTTTGTGCCTTAAATTAGGATGGCTTTTTGATCTTCCAGAGTTTTACAAGGAAATAAATACGCATGGTAATGAAAGAGAACACACAAATAAAATACGTTTAGATCTAAACGTATTTTAGATTTTGTAAAGCCCTTGACAGCATTTGCATGCAAACTTTATTAAGAGTCGAGTCACAGTAACATTGCCTATACTATTTTATCAAAGGTGGCAAACGGTTTAAAGAAGGGAAATGAAGAAAAAAGAGGCTTTTCTTTAAGAGAAGACATGATAATTCCTATGAGTCAACCCCAGGATAAATTAGAAGTAATGATCTCCAGCATCAGTTGGCAAGCTTTGATGGTAACAACGTGTTCTTCCAGATTCTGGGTTAGTTTGGATAATTTGAACCTACATGAATGCTGAGAAAATTGCATGTCCATCTATACTGTGATCTATTTGGGGGGTAAATTCTCAATCTCATTTAAAGGTGCTCCTTCATTAAACATTATACTGAGGACTCTATGTTTTCAATGTGTAAGATTTTGAATATGTAAGATAAAGATAAAATAAGTACTATTTCTGAGACTTAGTTGATCATAAAGCCCATTTGGATTAGCCCATTTAACTATTCATGAGATATTAGCCATGGCTCACAATTTTAGAACTGCTGACATTACTATTATTTGGAATACTGGCATTCTGAGATTAATTATAAAACATCTAGAGTAGTGGTACTGATCATTAAATGATAAAGCACTATTGAAAAAGGATATTAAAACAAAACAAATATACATTATTATCCAGCATTTAAAACATGTTATCATTTTCTCTCATTTTTTATATAATGCAAACACTCTTCTAACTTCCATCACTAGGTATAATATATTCTTCCTCAAGAGTTTTAGGGCTCCAGTGTTTCTTTTACCTTTCCTTCATCATATGCCTTGTGTCCCATCATATTCATTGGGCATGGTGAAAATGCCTTGGTATCACTGCAGCCGTCAGCTACCTAAGGCTTATTCACAAGTTAAGTCAGCTTTCTTGCCTCCCATTTGCACCCTACTCTTACTTCCTCAAACCACTCCTTCAAAACCGCTCTTATCAAAGTTTCCAATGGCCACGGAATTAACTGCCAAGACAATTTTGAAAGTGAATCGAGACCCTTTAAGTATTTTGCTTGGTTAACGGACATTATGTGTACTATTCAGAGACCACCTACACTAAGTGTGATCACCCTAGAAATGACTCTTATCACTCTTGAACCCACAGATAATCACCAACACCTGTTTTACTTCATTCCTCATTGGAGTGAACTGTAATTGGAATTCCCCGTACTGGTGTGAGATTTCCAAGGCTTAATTATGATTAGAGATTCTTCTCTTAGTTTCTTCCCATCACTGGCCATTCAGGCTTGGTCTGCTCTGCTTGCCTGTCTTGCTTTATCTGATATTTAAATGCTGGTGATACTCAGGGAGTTGCTTTTTCTTTGGAAATCTCTACCTATGCTTGCTCATTCAGTTCCCACAGTTTTATCCCAAGTCCAGATGTGAAATCCAGCTTATATAGCAACATGTTTTCTGACATCTCCCAGTAGATGTGGCATGAGTATTTAAGACTAAGTTTATCTATACTTGAACCCTGAATTTTCATTCAAATTTTTGCTCCTGGTTCTTTAAAAACATAAGACAGGTTAGTAGGGTTTTTATTTTTTATTTTTTGGGGGCAAAAACTATTCTTGCTTCTTTCATCTCCTTCTCTCTGTTCATTGTCATCATCATAACTAGAATGACTGCTTTACAAACAAGAAGTGGACAATAGCCTTTCTTACGTAAAATCCTAATACATCATATATTTACAATTCCACCTGGAAAAGAATCATTTTATGTGCCTTATAAAGCTCAGACTGACCTGAAGTTTACCTATATCTCTAGTTTTGTATTTATGTAGTTTTTCTTTGGCTCTCTAAATTCTTTTATTTCAGAACACAGCAAAAACCTACTAGAACGAACACTTAACTAGGTCGAAACCCAAAGAAAAATAATGATTAACAAAAATAAACTAGATTAACAAAAATATTACTAACTTAGGAATTACCTTCATTACTTAGGTAATGCCTTAATTACCTTAATTTTAGATGTTTCCTAAAAGTAGACCCCAAGACAAAAATATGGGGACACAGAGGTTATTTGAAGAGCATTCTAAGACTCATATTAAACAGGGAATGGTTAAAGGAAATGTGGAGGAAGGGCAGGCAGTAAGTAGTGGATTGCGGTGGTCAACTAGGCCTGTATACTTAGGAAAGTCACTGGGAGTCAGGACAGCATACAGTCATTATCACAGTTACAGAGAGAAGGAGGTGCCAGTGACCACGTACCATTGGTCAAAGTCTGCTCATGGTGTTAATTCTCTGGACCATCTGATCTACCATGTTCATTCCAGCGAGCTTCCATTGCCGATACTTGTGTGAAATATTAAAAAAGGCATCCCACGCTAATATCGGCTAGGGCCCAGCGGTCAAGCTGAGGGTCTGGTGGACAGGCCGAGACCGCATTTTTTCCTGTTATCCAGGGCCTGTCTCACTCACACTGCCTCTCTCCACCCAGCTTGCTAGGCTGGCAGCTGCCATGCCAGCCCCTCACTTCCAAATTCCGGCAGCTGGCAGGGGTGCACGCTTCCACGCCATGCTCTCTGCCGTTACCTTTCTCTGGAAACCCGTTGAGTCATTGTGTGAAGGAAAACACCACACAATCTTAGTTTAGAATCAACAGGTAACGCAATCGCTGGGCACAGAACCTAGCATCTTAGTTAGTAAACTAAACTATGTTTAAAAATTCTCCCATGGTGGATCCTAGAGGACCCGCCACTCAAACCCACAACCTCCAGCTCTCTACTTTGTGCTACCATGCTCTCTGCCATCAAAAGAGAAGTTCTTTTCTCCATATTTGCTCCTGTGAATGTTTTGTTCTCCTTCGAAGAATGACCGAAGTGCAGAGACTGAAGGAAAGGTCAGACTGCTCCACCCGGGGATCCATATAAGGTCACCAAACCCAGACACTATTGTGGATGCCAAGAAGTGCATGCTGAAAGGAGCCTGATACAGCTGTCTCCTGAGAGGCTCTGCCAGAGCCTTACAAATACAGAGGCAGATGCTCTCAGCCAGCCATTGGACAGAGCATGGGTTCCCCAATGGAAGAGTTAGAGAAAGAACTGAAGGATCTGAAGGGGCCCCATAGGAAGAACCAAAATATCAACCAGGGACTAAATCACCAACCAACGAATACACATGGTTCCACCTGCATATGTAGCAGAGGATGGACTTGTCATTCATGAGCAGGAGGAGAGGTCCTTGGTCCTATGAATTCTCGATAGATGACCCAGTGTAGGGGAATCAAGGGCAGGGAGTAGGAGTGGGTGGGTTGGTAGAGGAACAATGTCATAGAAGCAGGGGGAGGGAGGATGTGCTAGGGTGTTTCCGGGAGGGAGAGAAACTGGGAAAGGGGATAACATTTGAAATGTAAATAAATAAAATATCCAATAAAATAAAAGTAAAAGAAACCCTGTTCTGGGTTTTTTAAAATGAAAAAAAAAAAAAAAAGTTCCTTTCTCCTGCCTCCCCTCTCCCTCTCTCTCAGAAGTCCTGCCTCATTCTCACCCAGTGATTGGTCCCTTGAAATCTTTGTCCATTAGGGGAACGTTCTTCCACAGATACTTGTACTTAGAAGTCTGAGTTTGAGACACAGAACAGTATGTGATGAGGGTAAGTGAGTGGCCACCAGTGGTACCAGCTCCCTAGCCAAGCATCACTGCAAGTCTGGGCAATCTTCTGTCATGATGACTATGGACTTCTTGCTTTATAAGCTCTGTGTTCAGGTACTGAGTTCTATGTGTGTTAATGCATCATCTAGCCAAAGAGGATTAGCAAATACAACCTAGGAAGAATTATTTTTTTAAAATCCCCAAATGCAGGGGTGGGGGGAGGGTATAGGGAAATTTCAGGATAGCATTTGAAATGTAAATAAAGAAAATATCTGATAGAAGAAAAGAAAAAAAAAATCAAATTTCTGACTCAGTGAAGTGAGGGAGGTCAGCCATCTCTGTAACGATAGGACATAAAATCAGTGGTGCCCTTTTAGTTTCTGTTTATGCTTAAATGGAAACAAGGTGATTGGTATAGAACATATATGATATACATAACTATATATAAACATATATATTACTTACCCGTATGTATGAGGAACAAAAAGTCAAAAGCTGACAAAAAAATGTGATAAAGTTTAAATGTTTTGCTTTTCACTTGAAGTAGTTCTCTTCTTAATTTGTCATAATTTTCATGGTTTAATTTGTGTACTTTTCCCCAGTCCTTCACTGTGGTAGCTAAAGTTGCTTAGAGGTAACAGTAATCCTCCTTAGTATAAATTTTGTATTTCCTTCATAATTTACTATGGAGATTAAAACTCTGTACTCCACGTCCTAAGTGATCTAGTTATCTTTATACACACTCATATAAATGGGAGTAAAGCTCATTTTGCCAATTTCTAACTCACAATTGTCCCTACCTTTTACTTTGGCTTACAAATGTAAGTTGTAGTACATCACAGCAAGAAATTCAAAACAGGGTCTCCAAGCATCACATCCACAGTTAAGAGCAGAAAGAACATAATTACAGAAATCCTTGCTTGGTTGATGCTCAGATAGATTTCTTCTCTTACATGACTGAAAACTACTTGCTAGGGAATGGTACCTCCCACAATCGGCTAAATGGTTCTATATGGATAATCAACAAGGTCCCTTTCAGGCATGTACATAAGCCAACCTGATCTAGAAAATCCCTCATAAGTCTCTCCTTCAAGGTGCTTCTCAGTTGAGTTGTGTTGGCTACAAAAACCAACCTGAACAATGTGATGATCCTTTGGATGTTATACAAATTCTATTCCTAGTAAATCTGCCACTGTAGGACATGAGTTCTAATTTGGATAAATACAGAACTAAAATCTATAGAATATAATTAAAACCATTGTTCTATTTATCTTGTTCCTAATATTTTCTTAAACTTACTTGCATCTGAAAAAAATCCTCAAATAATCTTATGCGCATATCTGTAAACAAAAAGAAAACGGTCATTGTATGGTAAATTCTAATGGGAAGTAAATCCATGTGGGTTCTTGATAGAATCATCATGATATAATCAGTTTCTGAATAGCTGATCATGATGAAGAATTTACTCTACTAGCTGGCAGCTATGCCAAAGTATGCCACAGCTGTTGCCAAGCTGGCAAACATTAGCTCAATGCCACTAGTGCTCCATTTTACTTCTTTACTTGGCCAATGACTGTTCAAAGTATCCATGAGTCTGTGAAGCCATAGTCATTCTGCTTTGGCATCCTAGTTTCATACAGGTTTTGATACGTATCCACTGACTCTCAAGGCCTGACATAACTGATACTCCAAACTGATAACACTGATCACTCTATTGAGAAACACTTTGATGTTTAGCCTTTACCTTATTTCCGGTCTATGACCTTGGAGACATAACACTAGTGCCTAATTTTACCAAGATGCAGCTTATTTACCATGACCTTTTCATTGCCTGCTGTCTCATATGTTGCAGTCTTAGCATCAGGTAAAAAGTGCAGTGAAAGGAGTCTATTTGGTACTCAGAGTGCTTACATTTGTTCCAAGTAAGTTAACAGTATCTACTTCCACTCTAGTCTGTAGGGCAGACTTACCATAAACTAAATGTCTGGTATAGGCATAATGTAATTATGCAGTGTAAAGTTTATCCTTGTGTTATTCAAATGGTGATTTCTCCGACCTCATATCTTTTTGCAATCCAACATGACATTGTAATGATTATACAGAGAATCTCCCAACTCAAGTTTGTGTAAACAATACTCATCATTTATTATCTGCCTTGTCATTATTAGCTGGAAAAGCCCATAGGTAGGCATTAGAGAGAATAGGGCCGAACTTCTGCCAGTCATGGGAGGAGGGAGAGAAAGAAAAAGAGAGGAAGTAGGATTCACCTGGAGGTAGGGTTCCAGAGAGACATCAAAACAGAACACACTTGAAGCCTAGAGGGCCAGACCAATAAAAAAATGCAAGTATCTCAGGGACATTGTCTGGGAAGGAACAAGATTAGATTAGAAGATTATAATAGAATTATTAGGCCTAGTTATTTTACTTTAAATTGAAAATAAATCTTGGTCTTTCTGTGTTGTTACTAGGGAACTAGCTAGAATTAAAAAAATAAGCTGTTATATTATTAATTTATTCCATACATTTATATTAAAATTACCCTTACAGTGTGACATGCTAATAATAATGATAATAATATGGCAAGGAAGATGCATGTCACCTGCATGCTCTACGTTTTCAGTTATTTTTTGGAAAGTGATCAGATCAGGTTTAGATGAGTCCTTTCCTTCACACACACACACACACACACACACACACACACACACACACACACACGCACGTTTTTCTAAGGCTAAACAGAGATGGTGATGACCTGCTTAGAACTATCCCATTACATTTTATTTTTCAGAGAAGGGAATTCATCTGTTATGGTTTAATTCTTACAAAGCAGGATTATACAAGTCTTTACCTTTTCCCATTAAACAATAATTGCCTTTCAAAGATTACAATGAATAAAAGAAGCAAATGAATAGAATTTCCTTCTCATTATGGATTTCTTGTGTTAGAAAACTTACAGTCCTTTGGTTATTTAATTCAACCACCAGGTAGACAGGATTTGTGCAAGAGAGCCTAATATGATGCCCAGTGATTGAATTGTGTTTGTAGAGTGCCAAACAAATAAGCCAAAATGTAATTAAGAAATTGAAAAGCCTATCAAAAACCATTGAAGATCGAATTACATGAAGCTAGTATCTGCCCTGAACATGTCTTATGCGTGCTATTGGGCATCTGAAGGTTTCTGTGTCACCTGTGTAACTTCTCCTCCTTAGACCTCTGCTTTGAGGTTATATAAGAAGAAGTTACATAATATTGAATGTATTTTCCACCTCTGACATTGTACCTTTATGTAACTTGTCAGAAGGTGAAACAGAGACCATAATTATTTATGTAATACGATAGGATATGTTCTAAATCACCCTGGCTAAGTCAGAGACTGTCCAGATGTTCCTGTAAGTGAGGATGTGTCTTTATTAGGTCAGCATTTGACTCCATGGCAGTATGTGTGAATGATTTTCATCCAATTTGTGGATGATTTAAGTGAAACAAAAAGTGTAAAGAGGAGGAACCCACACTCTGCCTGCTTATGTGAAGACGTAGGTTGTCTCCTGTCTTTGCAGCAGGAGTTTATGCCATCGGATATTCTAACTCTCAAGCCTTCAGGCTACAGTAAATTTATGCTATCTACATTCCTGGGTCTCCATTTTGCAGTGGCTGATCTTGGGACTCTTCTGTCTCCATCGCTCCTTTTCTCTCCATGAATATTCACACCCAGTACCCACCCAAATTCACAGCACTTAATAGTTTTCCTTCTTGGAGAAATGTAATATAGATCCATAAAATGGGAATGCACCAGGGAACTTCGCTGCAGCTTCCAGAGCTCCCATTGACAGACCTTCCCAGTTGATTAGCTTGCAACACTGTTACCCCAAATGATTATCTTCTCTATCCTAGCATTTATTGCCTCAACTAGTATTGGTTACTCTAGTCATAAGAGTAGGATTCAATATCTGAGCATGGTTGGAGTTATTTAAACATGGGTGTGTTTGCACATTTTTTATTAATTAATTCTATTTATTTACATCTCAAATGCTGTTCCCCTCACCCCTCCCCCTCGAAGAGTTCTTCTCTGCCTCCTCTTTCCTCTTTGTCTCTACAAGGGTACCTTCCACATCCCCCACCTTGGAACATCAAGTCTCTACAGGATTAGGTGAATCCTCTCCCACTGAGGCCATACAAGGTAGCCCTGTGCTACACATGTGCTGGAGGTCTTGGGCCAGTTTGTGTGTGCTCTTTGATTCAGTCTCTTGGAGCTCCCATGGTTCCAGGTTAGTTGACAGTGTTGGTCTTCCTGTGGGGTTTTACTTTCGGTACTAGGAATGGAACCTCATGTCTCTTGCATGCTAATGATTGTTCAACCACTAAGCTATATCCATAAAATGAAACACACATGCGCACACACAAACACATACATACATACTTTGCATGCACATGCATACATGCATGCTCATATTGCATTCACATGTGCACACATACACACACATAATGTTAGGTCACTCAAAGTAAGGATATATATTTTCCTTATGAAACTGGACTATAACATGAAATAAAATGTGCTCTTTATGACCTCAAAGCCTGAGTTTGGCTAAGGGACATTGTAAATTAAGTAAGTAAATAACCTAAAATGTAGCAAGGAAAATATCTCTGCTTATGAGATTTTTGGGCCCATGAGAAAAATATTCAACTATGACCAAATCTTGGTGAATCTGTCAGGTCAAAGGGATTTGTAAGGAATCCATTTTCCATTCTTGTTACCTATTATGGTAATTCACAGGAAATGAGTTCATGAAATTGAGTTTATACTGAATAGTCATTTACATACATGTCCATTCAGGTCTGTTGGTCATCACTCTGCCTTTAGCTGTGATTTTATCCTTTAAGGGACACCTAATGTTGTAAGAACCCACTGTTAGGTATACCAGGAGGACTCTGGGAAGAAGAACATGCTGGTGAGGAAACAGGGACAACATTGGGTATAGCAGCTGAAGGATAGTGAACTCAGTGGCTCACACAGAAAAATGGCTTTAATTTGAGAAATTAACAATAAAATAATTAAATTGACAATTATTTCAATTGTCCTGTATAGTTATGCATTACAATCTACATTTTATATGTAAATAAAAGAAGTCATGTTTCAATAAACTTAGATACTTGCTCAAGGCTACTGTGATAGGATGATGACCTCTCCAAGGTATCTGTTATGATTTGGATGTGAAGTGTCTCTCATAGGTTACTGTACTGGGACACTTGGTCCTCACCTGCTAGTGTAGGTTGTAGGATCCTTTTATACAAGGCCTAACTAGTACAAGTGGGTCACTATGGCCTTGAAAGCTACATATTTCTTCAGCTAGGGCATCATTCTCTGCTTCTTGATCTTCCAAAAATCAAGAAGTAGCAACTTCAAGTATTTGCTGCAACAGGCAAAGTTACAACGCTGGTGCCTCCCTCATGATGAGTGGCTATACCTACTGTAGTTATCAACCAAAAGAAAGAAGCTTTCCTCCTTTAAGTTGGTTTTCTATCTCAATGATGAGAAAAGTAACCAAAATACAGTGTCTATATTTACTCATCCATGGAAATCAATATTTGCTCTTATTTGATAAAACATTATGTATGGAATTAAGGCTATAAATGAACTGACTTTAAAGTCAGGACACCATCTTGGGTTATCTGCATGTGCCCAATGTAGAGTACTTCAAAGATGAAGAAGGGAGGCAGCAGAGTAGTTTCAAGGTCAGAGAGAGATTAGATGTTGCACTTCTCATGTCTGTTAAGACAGAATAAGATTTATGGCCAACAATAAAGACTGTAAATGGCTTCTAGGATTTGGAACCAATAAAAAAAAAATATAACCAATCTAGAACTTGCCTAGAACCAGATTGGCCAGTGTCCTATCAGTAGTCCTTTGACACCCATTCTGAACTTGAGAGATATTGAGAATTGTTTTGTGTCACCAAATATACTGTAGGCTCTTGTACTAGTGATAAGAAATAAATATAGACGTGCAGTGATAATTGAACCCATCAAGATTCACCCGAAGTCTGAATCTTGAAAGGCAAATACCCGATTGATGTAAGAGACAGAGGAGCTAGAGCAGTCATCAGGGGATGCCAGGAGCTGATGATAGAAATCCCAAGAGACAAAATATAAAAACAACTATGAGGTTACCAAAGCATTGTTAGAAGCTGATAAAAACAATATCATTTTTGGCCCAGACAACCTATTATAACTAAGCTCCGTTTTGGGTCTGTACTGGCTAGTTTTGTGTCAACTTGACAGAGGCTGGAGTTATCACAGAGAAAGGAGCTTCAGTTAGGGAAGTGCCTCCACGAGATCCAGCTGTAGGGCATTTTCTCAATTAGTGATCAAGGGGGAAAGGTTCCTTGTGGGTGGAACCATTACTGGGCTGGTAGTCTTGGGTTCTATAAGAAAGAAAGCCGAGCAAGCCAAGGGAAGCAAGCCATTAAGAAACATCCCTTCATGGCCTCTGCATCAGCTCCTGCTTCCTGACCTGCTTGAGTTCCAGTCTCGACTTCCTTTAGTGATGAACAACAGTGTGGAAATGTAAGCTGAATAAACCCTTTCCTCCCAACTTGCTTCTTGGTCCTGATGTTTTGTCCAGGAATAGAAACCCTGACTAAGACAGGGTCTCCATTTTAAGGCAGTGAAGCAAAACAAAGTAGGAAGATACACTCTGTTTTGGTAATAATATCAGCACAATATGGGAGGAATCTTTGCCTTGCCCACTAGTTGATATTCAGAACAAACAATGAAACCTGGAGCAGAATATGTGGACCAAAATTCAGTTAGTGAGTAATTTTAATTTTTCAAACCCCATTTTTAAATGATGGTTCTTAAATGCCTTAACCTCTCTTCTATAGCACTACCCATTAGATGCAGTTGAAAAGAAAGGATACGGGGTGGGGAGGTTATTAAATGGTTATTTGGAACAAATTCTTTCTGAGTTGTCAGGAAGTTAGCAGTTTAGTTTGTATGTCAGCAGTGGCAGCTCAATCCACTCACAAACACTTTACATATACACCAGCAGTTCAGGTTGGAAGTGTCTGGGTAGCAAACATGAATCAACAGTAGAGGCACTATCTAGCAGAGATAGCCAGGCCTCAGCCTCGTCAGGAGACAGCAGGAAGGACCTGGAGGAACACCAGAAGTCCTCAGCTATGCTCCTCTCAGGGAAGCAAAGATCACTGGAGACACAAGACCAACAAGCATTTAGCTATTCAAGCAGTGCAAGATCTCAGCCTCGGACATCATCTGTTGAGTTCTATTTATACCCCATCCAAGCATCATTCGTCCTCCACAGGTCCTGCCTCAGCAAATGAGTCTGTCTCAGCTGACATGACTCTCCCAACAAGCCCATGTCTCTGGAAGCAGCAAGAAACTGTAGCACACCGCCAGTTTTTTATTTTTTGGTGCATTTCTATCTATGGAGTCCTGATCAATGGAGCTCAACTAAGCAATGAAAGGTGAACCAATACACTCGTGTTGTTAAGAAGCCTTCATCACGCATCCTTTCACTTGCTTGCTTTAGCAGGACATCCTTTTCTTCCGTGTCTGCTTCAGCAAAATGTTCCTTCATGAGTCTGCCTTAGCCTTTCACCTGTGTCCACTCCAGAGAAATGTTCCTTCATGTGTTTGCCCCAGCAAAACACCATCCAACACAACGGACTTTCCAAAGAACTCTTGTTTCCACTTCAGAATGTGATAGATAATTGCCTCCTTCACACACCAGTGAGTTCATAAAGATGATGTGTCATGTGTGCATAGTTTTTTTAATGCTAGAAAAAATTTTTTTTTATCTTAAAGATCCAGTTTGCACTTTCTACCTTAGGGTAATATTGATGTGTAACACTCGTATTCGGTCTGTGTTGGCAAGTGCAGTGGTTAATCTTCATTGTCAAGCTGACTTGGAATCACCTTTGAGTATGTCTGTTTGTGAGGATGTTTCCAGATTCAGTAAAATGAGGAGAGAATCCTACCTGAATGTGGGCAGCACCATCCCATGGCCTGTTGTTCCAGGTGACTGAAAATGAAAAGAGCCAGCACTGCATCCTCTGTTCTCTGCTTCCTGTTCTTCTTAGATCCAAAGAAGAACTACTTGCTTCTTCTGAGTTCTGCCTGAACTCTACCATGTCTTCCCTGCTATGAGAGGCTCTATCTTTTTAATCCATGATCCAAGTTCTTTCTTGAAGTTGATTTTTATCTTATTTTTGTCATAGCAATATAGAGTGCAGCCAATACAAGTATACCTTTAAATGATTCACGTATCTTGCTGAAATATTTAAAGCTTGCCTATGTATCTTCTGCCCAGCTATTGGCTGTAGACATGTTTATTCACCAATCAGGGATAACTTGGGGAACAAGGTCACATAGCATCACTTGGTTTATGTGAGCTCTCTGGAATCAACCAGTATCTAGTATAGCAAAAGAACAAACCTCAACACACATATGTTAATGTATATATTGAATATATATATTCAAATTAGTTATATGATTTAAGTACTACACTATTCATATTCTATAGGTGAGAAAGTCCTATTATACAGGGAAGGCAAGTTTAAGAGAGCCATTCATACACACATAGCTTGTTAGTGGAGTGGAAGAGCTGAATTTGAACCAAGGTAGACTGACGCCAGATGCCATTCTCTTAACTATTCTAATAAAATAGGAGACATCCTATAGAATACTAGGCTTGGGTATGTAAAGACCTAGTTATAGATGCATCTTGACCTGTTTACTTGACTTTGTAGAGGAAAGAAAGCGTGAATGACTGACACTGATCAGAATTCCTCAAGAATTGTCTTCTTTGTATTCGTTTGTCTCAGGTATAGGGAGGAACAGCAATATCAGAAGAGTACTGGAATAGAGGTGGGCCCCTGTTTGCCTCTCTTCTATGATGTACGTTATATACTTTAAGAACCGTAAGGAGAACATCAAAAGGAAGGAAGAAACCTGATGGTGGTGAAAGACAGGATTCCATTGTCCAGCATAGAATCTGCTGCTGGCACTTTTGAATACTCTTACTCTCAAGGAAAAATGAATGAATCAAAAATACCCAGCACATTGAATCTGACCTTTTGATACAGAGAAATGTACCCATCAACAAAACGTTTATCCAAACATTTAAGTTGTTGGAGATCCAAGTAAAAAGCATGAAGCTGGAAAAGAAGTTACAAATTCTTCACTTCTATTAAGCCAACCATAGAATGAAGAAAGCTATAGAACTGTTGGTATCCTTTTATACCTCTAGGAAAGAGTAGGAATATAGACTACCCACTTTCTAGGGCCAGGCTCATTCTGTGCTACTCCTGGACTCCTGTCTATGCACACAGACAGGGGAGATACTTCTCACATTCACTTTCTCAGAGAGATACAGTTTTCAGCCTTCTAGTGTGGACCACAACAGTAAAGAGTAAAGACCAGCAGGGGGATGAGGGCAGATGCCTACTTTAAAGGTTGTGTCACTCAGAAATATATTTCATAGACATCACCCTAAAACCTAGCCTGTCTCACATCACTGAAGGCACTTCAATGGAAGGAAATAAGGAAGGGATAGTTTGGCCTTAGTTTAGTGTAGAGAAAGGCTAAGGAAAAGGAAGGTCAAGAGTGAGGCTGGTACTTATATCCACTTCTATCCTGTAATAAAAAGAGACGTATGTTTGACTAAAGATAATAGAAAGCAAGGAATGAAATATTAGCTTTGAGGATTCATCAAGATGTAATGAAAGAATAGCCCTTGGGAAGAAACTGAAGAGTGGGGGTTACCACCTTACAATATTGTCTCCTGTTTCCATGTGGTTCCAAACTGTGAGACATTAGGAAGAAATTCTGTGTTTGATTGTACAAGTAACAGGCAACTAAAGTTTCCAGGTAACCAAACTCAGATCTACAGTCTCATAGTTGATTCTCTTTGGACAAAATATAAAGAACAAGCAACCCTTCCTTCCCATTGGACTTGGCTTTTAGTCTCTGGGTGAAATGGGTTTCCTAGGAAACAGATTTCGTGGGTAATCCCAGAGCTCAGCCACTTAGTCCTGAAAATGAATCAATAGACCTTTTTCATAATGGCAGTTCTTCCTTCCATTCCACTTTCAATTGGGCATGTGCTAAGAATTTGAAAGACATATTTGCCAGTTGATCAGAACTTAGCCTTGGCTTATTAGGGATCTCGCCATAACTGTGAAGCTAGAGAGAATTTTTCTCATGCTCTTTTGATCATGCTGGGTAATGATTTTTAAATCATATTGATTTAGTTCTAGGGAAAATTAATCTATTTGATTGAGATTTTCTTAGGCTCTTTGTACTTCTATAATTGTACTGTGTTATAATATATGCATTAAAATATATATTAAAATTGATTTTTGCCATGACAACAGTTTTGGACATCTTTTGAAATGTGGAGAGTAGGATTTATTTTAAATGTCTCATTTTTTTATTGGTTATTTTCTTTATTTACATCTCAAATGTTATCCCGTTTTTCTGGTCCCCTCCTGGGGAACCCCCCTATCTCATCCCCTTACACCAACCATGCTTTTTGTTCTTTAAAAAACATAACTAAAAATGTATCTTATATTACTGAAGGTTTTATAAAGGCATGAAATTAAGAAAAATGTGGATTAGTTGACTTGACTTATTCCACAGAGGGCTCAGCAACAGAACCATGTCACACTAGATAGGCAGAGAACCGAGTGGCTGTTCAATTCAAGAAACTGGAAGCCACACATCCCAGTACAATGCTGAAGATCTCTGTGCTCCTTGGAGAGTCACTAGCATCGAGTTCTTACTGACAGCTGAAGAATATGGAGTCTTAAGATAGCAGAGGAACACCAAATCAACTAGTGTATTTCCTCAGAAAAATGGAATTGGTACCCAATGGATAGACTAGCTTCTTTCTCCATTTTTTTTTTTGGTTATTCTAGCCCAGTGGAAATCACAGCCCATGTTTAAAGCAGTCTCTTTTTCTTCCCATCACTATGCCATATGTTACCCTCTTTGGAAATAATTCCTACATATGGCAGGGATATGCTTCACTAGTGTTGGATATCTCTTCAGGCGCTCTTCATGTGTTAGCCATGGCAAGCAAGGCTAACAGTCATAGATCCATCCACTGAAAACTCCATACCCAATCAATTCTCCCTATATGATGAAGAAAATAACATATGACTGTGATATAAGCTACTTGTATTGACTAGTTTTGTGTCAACTTGACACAGCTGGAGTTATCACAGAGAAAGGAGCTTTAGATGGGGAAATATCCCCATGAGATCCAGCTGTGGGGCATTTTCTCAATTAGTGATCAAGGGGGAGAGGCCCCTTGTGGGTGG